>NC_092502.1:5732219-6068291 GCF_047511675.1 Marmota flaviventris | reverse complement strand
CCCAGGTCTGTGAGTAACTGAATCACAGAGATTTGAAGATCTACTCAAAAGCACACCGGATCCTAGGGTAGGAGTTGAGGACCAAGGGGGAGAGTCCTGCAGAGCCCAGGTCATGCAGCATTCACTGAAGCACAGATGTTCTCCCTACAAACTCCTCCCTTGAATCAAAGTGATTCTTGAATAAAGACCATTACAAAGTGAGTCTGATGTTATTAAACATTGTCTGACTATCTGCCAGGTGCACACAGGGTGGGGATTTTATAATAGAGCCTCCTAAAGTTGATTTTGCAGGAAGTTTTCTAAGAAATCTGATTGGACTTTGAAGCCTCTAAATGAAATGAACTAATAAAGATAGATTTAACACATACACAAAAAATGCCTTCCTCTAAGGTCTTCACCACTCTTTATCATGCTTTGCAGAATTTGGAATGAATTCTTCTCTTCTCTACCTGAGATATCATGAGGGTCCTGACCTTTCAGAATAAACCAGGTGCAGGTCACTTTTATCAGGAAGCTTTAGGTGATAGATTCCATAGAGCCAGAATAAGTCCTTCAGAAAGCTGATCACAGCTCTGTGCCCATCTGTAGGAAGAATGACTGTGTATGAATCTCAGCTAGAGATGACACAAAAAAGTCTTCATTAGAATAAATGTTTTGTGTCTACTATGACATCTATAACCCAAATTGCCACCTATGTAGGAATGGTGAGGTCAGCATTTAACATCATCACTAGCAATAGGAAACTGTGAACTAGATCAGACATTCAACAGCAGGAATCTACCACATCATCCAATGTATTAATAATGCCAACAACATGTATGGGGTAGGAATTACATAAACTATATAATTTTTTCAGATACTGGAATTATAGTTTGTTAATTGCAAAGAAGATAGTGTAGGAAGGCAAAAGAAAGTTTGGAATTTGTGAAAAGTGTACAGAGGAGGGGTAGAGATAGGAAGCAGATAATGGCTGTTAAAAAGGAAGAAAAAATAACTTAAAGTAATAAAATATTAAAAGAGAGGCAGACAAAAAGCAGAAAAAATTAGTTTTTACTGGGGGAATAGAGTGAAGACAGTGCAGTAAGAGGAACAAAAGCCAAAAAAAGTTTGGAACAAAGAAATAAGTTTACATTATTACAACTCAATCCCACCAATAATTTTACCCCACCTACATCAAACCATGGTTACCTAGTAAATGGGTAAAGAAGAAAGCAATCAAAGAGAAAGAAAATCATTATATATATATGTGTATATATATATATATATATATATATATATATATATATATATATACATATGTATACACAATGTATATGTATATATATACACAGTGTATATGTATATATATATACAATGTTTCATTGTTTCATTATATATATATATATATATATATATATATATATATATATATATATATATTATATACACACACATATCTATTCAAACATACACAAACATATATTTGAACACATATATATGTATATAGATATACTTGAACCTCTGAGAAGTAGAGCACAAGCACACACACACACACACACACACACACACAAATGCAGAATTTAAAAAGTAAAGAAAGACTAAATTAAGTTGAAAAAAAAATTTAAAAAATGGTTTTATATATGAAATAAATTTTAAAAAACTTACTGGGAAATAAAGGGTTTGTTTCTGCCAAGGCAGACTAAAGCACTGGCAAAGATGGATTTTTGTCCTTTCACTAATTGGGGGCTGGGGTGTTAAATCCAAGTCTTTGGTCATAGTCAGCTGTTGTGGCTAGGATCCAAAGTCGTAGCTCTTCTAATAAATGAATTCAGCAAAGTGGCAGGATATAAAATCAACACGCATAAATCAAAGGCATTCCTGTATATCAGCGACAAACCCTCTGAAATGGAAATGAGGACAACCACTCCATTCACAATATCTTCAAAAAAAATAAAATACTTGGGAATCAACCTAACAAAAGAGGTGAAAGACTTATACAATGAAAACTACAGAACCCTAAAGAGAGAAATAGAAGAAGATCTTAGAAATGGAAAAATATACCCTGTTCATGGATAGGCAGAACTAACATCATCAAAATGGCGATATTACCAAAAGTTCTCTATAGGTTTAATGCAATGCCAATCAAAATCCCAACGGCATTTCTTGTAGAAATAGAGAAAGCAATCATGAAATTCATATGGAAAAATAAAAGACCCAGAATAGCAAAAACAATGCTAAGCAGGAAGTGTGAATCAGGTGGTATAGTGATACCAGACTTCAAACTATACTACAGAGCAATAGTAACAAAAACAGCATGGTACTGGTACCAAAACAGGCGGGTGGACCAATGGTACAGAATAGAGGGCACAGAAACCAATCCACAAAACTACAACTATCTTATATTTGATAAAGGGGCTAAAAGCATGCAATGGAGGAAGGATAGCATCTTCAACAAATGGTGCTGGGAAAACTGGAAATCCATATGCAACAAAATGAAACTGAATCCCTTTCTCTCGCCATGCACAAAAGTTAATTCAAAATGGATCAAGGAGCTTGATATCAAATCAGAGACACGCCGTCTAATAGAAGAAAAAGTTGGTTACAATCTACATACGGTGGGGTCGGGCTCCAAATTCCTCAATAGGACACCCATAGCACAAAAGTTAATAACTAGAATCAACAATTGGTGCTTACTCAAACTAAAAAGTTTTTTCTCAGCAAAAGAAACAATAAGAGAGGTAAATAGGGAGCCTACATCCTGGGAACAAATCTTTACTCCTCACACTTCAGATAGAGCCCTAATATCCAGAGTATACAAAGAACTCAAAAAATTAAACAATAAGAGAACAAACAACCCAATCAACAAATGGGCCAAGGACCTGAACAGACACTTCTCAGAGGAGGACATACAATCAATCAACAAGTACATGAAAAAATGCTCACCATCTCTAGCAGTCAGAGAAATGCAAATCAAAACCACCCTAAGATACCATCTCACTCCAGTAAGATTGGCAGCCATTAGGAAGTCAAACAATAAGTGCTGGCGAGGATGTGGGGAAAAGGGTACACTTGTACATTGCTGGTGGGACTGCAAATTGGTGCAGCCAATTTGGAAAGCAGTATGGAGATTTCTTGGAAAGCTGGGAATGGAACCACCATTTGACCCAGCTATTCCCCTTCTCGGTCTATTCCCTAAAGACCTAAAAAGAGCATGCTACAGGGACACTGCTACATCCATGTTCATAGCAGCACAATTCACAATAGCAAGACTGTGGAACCAACCTAGATGCCCTTCAATAGATGAATGGATAAAAAATGTGGCATTTATACACAATGGAGTATTACTCTGCATTAAAAAATGACAAAATCATAGAATTTGCAGGGAAATGGATGGCATTAGAGCAGATTATGCTAAGTGAAACTAGCCAATCCCTAAAAAACAATGCCAAATGTCTTCTTTGATATAAGGAGAGTAACTAAGAACAGAGTAGGGACGAAAAGCAGGAGAAGAAGATTAACATTAAATAGGGATGAGAGGTGGGAGGGAAAGGGAGAGAGAAGGGAAATTGCATGGAAATGGAAGGAGACCCTCAGGGTTATACAAAAGTACATACAAGAGGAAGTGAGGGGAAAGGGAAAAATAATACAAGGGGGAGAAATGAATGACAGTAGAGGGGGTAGAGAGAGAAGAGGGGAGGGGAGGGGAGGGGAGGGGGGATAGTAGAGGATAGGAAAGGCAGCAGAACACAACAGACACTAGTATGGCAATATGTAAATCAATGGATGTGTAACTGATGTGATTCTGCAATCTGTAAAAATGGGAGTTCATAACCCACTTGAATCAAAGTGTGAAATATGATATATCAAGAAATTTGTAATGTTTTGAACAACCAACAATAAAAAAATTAAAAAAAAAGAAAATTCAGCATGGATAGTTAAAAAAAAACAAAACAAAGTAATAGCTCTTAGCTTGCTGTTTCCCAGTGTAGAATAAAATAGATTGGGGATTGCTAGAAAATTGTGTACTCCAGTAGAGGAGGTGGGGTAGAGTTCTAATTCAGAAGTTCTGGTTGTTGGAATTTAGTCTTGGCTGGCCTTTGGAGCTCTGTAGGTGGGTGCTTTAGGTTTGATCCCATCCCTTATTCCTGGGAGTTATCCATTTTTGCTGGATTTCTGTTCTCAGGGCCTTTCATAAATTCCACTCTTAGAGTGCAGATTCTAATCCTCCACAGACTTTACATTCACCATTCTGGATGTGAACTACTCAGAACCAGCCCCTGGGCTGCAGATGCTCCAGTGTGACCATTATTGGTGTCTTCCCAATGGCTGTTATGAGATGCCAGCAATAAAGAGAACCCTCTCTTTTTGGTATCTGGAGGCTGGATGACCTGCTATGGCCAGAAAAATGGTCCTTCAGAATAAAAGTTGAAAAAAAAAGCTTTCTACGTACAGCTGAAATTAAATTAATATAATTGCTTAGCGTGTACTACAAAACATGATCTTTCAGCTTACAAACATTCCAGGCCACTCCACAAAAATAAACTGAATTTTTTTTCCCCAAAATAATTGTAATTAAAATTATCCTCTAACATTTGCTAAGAATGACTGACACCTCTTGGTCCTTACATGTTGACTTTCCTTTATGCAACTAGTAGTTACGCAACATGTAATAAGGAAAAGGAAAGCCTCATCTGGCAGACATGGTCTTATCCATGAGTAGGAGTGTCTACGTGAGATGTAAGTCAATTATTAACAAAGACTTGACTTATGCCCAATATTATGATCTATTTTAGAATTGGTTCCATGTGTCTCCAAGAAAAAAAAATGAATTCAGTTTCCAGTGAATGAAATGTTCTACAGATGTCTGCTAGGTTCATGTGACTAAAAGTATTTTTAGTTCTGAAGAGCCATTACCTAGTTTATATCTAGATAACTTATCTATTGGAGAAAGCATGTTAAATCACCCAGTAGTGTATTATTGTGGTCTATTTAATTTGTCATATTGAAAAGATGTGTTTTATCTACATATGTACATCAACATTTGGATCATAAATACTTACAATCATAATCTTTCTTTTGGATAATTTCTTTAATAAGCAGAAAGTGTATCTCCTGATCATTTTTGGCTTAAAATCTACTTTGATATGAGTAGCAATGCCTGTTTGCTTTTGGTTCTGTTTGCTTCACATATCTCTTCCACCCTTTCACCTTCACTCTGTGGGTATCTTTGTCTTTAAGGTGAGTCTCTTGTTAAAACATACTGAAGGTGGTTTGTTGTTGTTTTGTTTTGTTTCTTGTAAAACCACTCTGCCAATTTAAGTCTTCCACTAGAATGCGTAGACCATTTATATTCAATATTATTATAGAGAGATGATTTGTATTTTCTGCCAATTTGATTTATTTCTAATGGTTAATTCAGATTTGATTCTTATAATTGACTTTCTTCTAGTAGAATTGGATCCTAGGATGGTTCTGATTTCTATTTTTCATTTCTTTAGGATGAAATATTTCAACATATAATTTGGGAATGCAATCTTAGTCGCTGTGAATTGTTTTTATTTCTTCTTGTCATGGAAAACTTTTATTTCATCTTCAAGCTTGATAGGTAGTTTTTCTCGGTATGACATTCTTGTTGGACACCTGTTTTTACTCTCTGGGCAAGAAAATCAGTTTAAATCCTGATTGGCTTGCCTGTATATGTGATCTGTATTCTTCTCTTGTGGCTTTTAAAACTATATCCTTATTATATCTTTTAGGCATTTTTATTTTAAAGTGGATTTTTTCAATCTTTCTGATTCAGGATTCTAAATATACCTTGCATTTGAATTTCAATTTCATTCCTAAAGTTTGGATTTTTTTGCTATTATTTGATTGAAAAGCTTGTGCATTCCTTTAGTTGTCTTTGTTTCTTAAGGATTCTAAATAGTTTTTATTTGTGTGCATTCGTTTTAGATATGTATGACAATAGAGTTCATTTTGACATAATTATAAGAACATAAATATAATTTGTTCTAATTCAGTCACCAGTACTTCCCCTACTTGCCCCCCCCCCTTACAATCCCCCTTCCCTCTACTCCACTGATCTTTCTGTTTCTTCATTAAGTAATTTCAAAATTGCTGTCTTGTGGATGTACGTGGTGATGAGATTCACTATGGTATGTTTATATAAGCATACCTTAAGGTAATAAAATTAAAAATCAATGATACATTAAAAATCAGAAACTATAATAAGACCTGGAGATTATATAATGTGCATTTGAATGATAAATGGATAGCAGAATTAATCAGGTGAGAAATTAGAAAATACTGAGCAATAAATGAGATTAGTGAAACAATTTATCAAAATCTCTACGAAGGTATAAATGCAGGTCTAAGCGGAAAATTCATGTCATTGAGTTTGAAAGACACCAAATAAATAATCTAACTTTACAACTCTGGGACATAAAAAAAGACCAAACCAACACCATATTCAGTAGAAAACAGGTAATAATTGAAAGGAGAGACAAAAACTATGAAATTAAGATTTTAAAAACGGTTGATGAAAAAAAGAGTTGGTTTTTTGATTAATGAACTTTTAGCCAAACTAACTAAAAACAAGAAGGAATGACTCAATTTCAAAATCTAACATAAAAAAGAAATATCACCACAGACACTACTGAAATCCAGAGGATCATCAGAAACTATTTTGAAAAAACTTATACTCTAAGAAGTTGGAAAATACTGAAGACATGGAAACATTCCTAGACACATACGACCTTCTTAAATTGAGCCTGAAAGATACAGAAAAACTAAGTAGACTAATATCAAGCAATGAGATTGAAGCAGAGAACAACAGCCTTTTAAAAGACAAACTGCTGGACTGGATGTGTTCCCACAGTAGTTCTACCAGACCTTAAAGTTAAAATAATCCAATCTTCCTCAAACTGTTCCATAAATAGAAAAAGAGGAAACACTACCAGTTCATTCTATGGAGCCAGTATCACCCTGACACCAAAACCAGACAAAGACACATCAAGAAAAGATAACTTCAGAAGCATGCACTTAGTAAACACACATGAAAAATCCCCCAATAAAATAAAATATGACTAAATCACATGGATAATCACATTAAGGCCACCATGAACAAGTTTTACCCCAGTTATGCAGGTTTGGTTCTACACACAAATCAAATATAATCCACCACATAAGTGGAATTAAGGACAATTATTACATAATCACCTCAATAAATGCAGAAAAAGCATCCAACAAATCCAGAATTCATTAATGTTCAATATGTGGAAAAAACTTACCACAACAGTGAAAGGAATACAAGATATTTACCTCCACAGTTTAAAGGAAATGAATGAAAAATCCAATGCCAACATCATACTGAATGGAAAAAAAAATAAGGATTTTCTGTAAAATCAGGAGCATGGCAAGAATGGATACTCTTACATCTATTATTCCACATGTGTCTTGAATCTATTTCAGGAGACATGACACAAGGCAATGAAACTGAGACTATACAAATAGGTAAGAAATAATTCATATGATCTATTTGCTAATGACATGTTCCTATATCTAGAAGACCCTTCAAACTCCACTAGAAGACTTCTAACATAGATAAATACATTCAGCAAAGTTGCCAGACACAAGAACAAAATGCATAAACAATTGTTTTACTATAGTCTGATAATGAATCTGATGAGAAAGAAATCAGGAACACTATCCCATTCACAAGAATTTCAAAAACAAATACTTTAGAATGAATTCAATCAAGAGGCTGAAGGATCTCTGCAATGAAAACTACAAACACTAAAGAAAGAAATTCCAGAAGACATTGACAATGGAAAGACTGCCCTTCTTGGGTAGGTAGTATTAAAATGGTCAAAATGGCCATATTTCCAAACGCAATATACAGATTCAATGGAACCCAAAACAAAATAACAATGACATTTTTCAAAGAACAAAAGAAAATAGCCCTAAAACTCTTTTAGAAGAATAAAAATCCCAGAGTACACAAAGCCATCCTTCACAAAAGCAGTGGTGCAGGAAGTGTCACAATATCAAATCTTCATTTATACAACAGAACTATACAAAATCCACATAATATTGGTCTCAAAACAGGTATGAAGAACAATTGAATAAGATAGAAGACACAGAGACAACTGACATACACAAAGTCATCAGATACTTGACAAAGTTCCCAAAAGCATTGGAGAAAAGACAGACTGTTTATCAAAAATGGTGGGAAACCTGGATGTCCATTTGAAGAAGAATGAAACTAGATCCCTACTCTATACAAAAACCAACTCTGAAGTGCAATAAATATCAAAGAAATACACCAGAAACTTTTCAAAGGTAGAATAAAACATAGGGTGAACACTCCAAAGCATCAACACAGGTATTAACTTTCTTAAAAAGAAAATTAAAGCTCAAGTAATAAAAGCAACAGTCAATCAGTGGGACAGCATCAAGATAAAAAGTTCTACACATCAAAAAAGAAAAGAAAAGAAAAAAAAAAGTATGAAGAGACAGCCTGCAAAAAGAGAGAAAATATTCACCAGCCATTCTTCTAAAATCCAAAATATCTACCACAAAAAGCAAAAAGCCAAATGGATTAATGGGTAAAGAACCAAACAGACATTTCTCAAAAGTAGATATAAAATGGCCAAAAAATACATGAAAAACAAAAGTTTCACATCCATAAGAATCTAGGAAATTGAAATTAAAACCACAATGAAAATTCATGTCACTCCAATCAGAAAGGGCATTATCAAGAATATAAGTAATAATAAATGCTGGTGACGATATGGGGAAAATACACTCATGCATTGTTAATGGGACTGCAAATTAATGAAACCAACTTAAAAGCTGTGTGGAAGTTCATCAAAAGTCTATAGGAAAATCAATGATTATAGCGGGAAAATTCACAATGCCCATATTATAAGAACAACTAAGGAGCCTCTCAAGAGATGAATAAATAAAGGAAATGTGCTATACATACATAATGGAGTTTTACTCAGCCATAAAGAAGAATGAAGTTATGGCTTTTGACAGTAAATTGATGAAACAAGAAAACATCATACTCTGTGAAAAAGACAGACTCAGAAAGTCAAAGGGTGAATATTTTCTTCATATATGATGAGAGCCAGGTCACAGTTAAGTCCCACAGGTGACATGAAATGTATCCTTCCCTGGTGTACCAGTCTGTGGTTTGCAGGACAGGAAGAGATCATCCTGTCTGTCACTGCTACCCATGCAACAGGGAGCAAACATCTGCATGCATACTTCCATGGAGTTCCCAGAACATCCCTCCAGTTGGTCTTGTTTAAAGAGTTGACAACTGTCAGGGTTGGTGGCACATGCTGTCATTCCAGCAGCTTAGGAGGCTGAGGGAGCAGGATCACAAGTTTAAAGCCAGCCTCAGCAATTTAGCAAGGCCCTGAGCAACCTAGTGAGATCCTGTCTCAAAATAAAACATAGAAAAAGGGCTGAGGATGTGGCACATTTTTTAAGCACAATTGGGTTCAACTTCTTGTACCAAAAAGGGAAAAAAAAAACATTGACAAGAGAAAAAATGTGTTAAGGGATTTTTTTTCCAATTTGATCTCCTAGTCAGTGTCTGGAGGTACCTGATAGAAACCACTGTGCTTCCAAATCCTCATTTTATTACAAAACCTCAAAGTCAACATTTACTTTAGGAGAATTGCTGTAAGTATTCGAGCAGTATGCCCTGTAAAATGACAAAGGGAGACAATCATCCTTATACTTCTTGTACTTCCCAAGTTTAGTGTAACTGAGAGAGTGGTTTTTCAAGAAATTCTGGTACATGAAATAAAGTCAAATACCCAATAAAGGAAGTTGCTGGTCATCCATGGAAATAGACCCCCATATGTAACTCCAATGTCCCAGTTCTAAAATTTAATTAGATATGGAGTACTAGAGCGAATAATCTTATCCATTGTTTGACAGAATGAAAGTTTTCAACTTAAGAAAAAAGATAATTAGTGTAGCAACCAAAATCAAACTTTTTATGATACTCTAAACTCTTAGTACATACAAATTTAAATGTAAAAATAGGTCTCCAAATAAATAATGGGACCATTGAAGATAAACTTAGAGCATAAGGTGTGTTCAGGTCCTGGTACTGAAAATAAAATTAAACCTGGAGGATAAAAAGAAGTGGAAAAATACCACAAAAAGTTCTCATGTTCTGCTTTTTAATGCACATATACTACAAACTTATTAAAAATTGTCTTCTCACATTTCATTAGTTGAATTATCATACTAACTCACAGAAAAAGCCTCTGACTATGTGTTTCCATTATCAAAACCAGTGTTGTAAATCCACCACCACAGAAGTTATGTTTGCTGCTGTGAAAACTAGAATGAAAGTCTTGTACATTATTTTAATGTCATTTTTTATCATGTGATATTTGCTTGCACAAAGAAAAACCATGTGTTTTTGGAATTTCAGAAATTGGAAACCTCAATAGGGAGGAGATAATACTCAAAGAATATAATATAATCATGGTGGATTGTATAGGATACACAGTACCTTCACAGTGTTAGAACAATGCTTTGGATGGTAACCCACTTCTAGGACCATCAGAGCAGCTTCTGTTTAGGAGGTGAACAGCACAGCATCTGGGAGAAGACCCTGGCTTACTCAGCTGCAGCAGTGCCAGTGGGGAGGGGAGAGCAGACACTAAAGGTGTGGAGGAGGCGAGGTCACTGAGGATGCAGACTCAAGCACACAGGGCACTTCTGCGCCCCACAGGCCATGTCTGCGGTGAACCTGAGTGCTGAGTTGGGGAGCTGGGAGAGCAGGATCCTGGCTTCCTCTTGGACTGAGCCTGGTGCATAGTCCTAGGAATGCTCCTGCTAGTGGTTACAGGCAGGAAGGCTCCAGCTACCTCACTGGGTTTCCTGAGCCTGGTATAGACTTTGTACTCCAGGACCATGTATGTGTCCAGGATGTGCTAAGATGGTTACCAGAGAGAACTGGGGCAGGAACATTCTATTCAGGTCTTAAAATCAATTCAAGAAAAAGGTACAGATTGAAAAAATAAACAACAATTAATTTTAAACAAACACTAATAAAGGCAATTCATTTTTATTCTCTTTTACTGTTTCGATTTATGTCTAATGTTCGATTTTTATTTTTTACATACGTTCCAGGAATTTGAGGAACTAGGTTTTCATGGAAAAATGGAACCAAACTTCAAATGATTTCATTTTGTTGGGGCTGTTACCCCAAAACCAAACTGGCCTACTTCTCTTGCTCCTGATCATCTTTGTCTTTGTTCTCGCCTGTTTGGGGAACTCAGGGATGACTGCCCTCATCTTCTTGGACCCACGGCTCCACACCCCCATGTACTTTCTCCTCAGCCAGCTCTCCCTCATGGACCTGATGTACATCTCCTCCACTGTCCCCAAAATGGTGTACAACTTCCTCTCTGGCCAGAAAAGTATCTCCTTCTTGAGTTGTGGTGTACAAAGCTTCTTCTTTGCAACCATGGCAAGTTCTGAAGGCTTACTCCTTGCCTCGATGGCCTATGACCGCTTTGTGGCCATCTGTCACCCCCTGCATTATCACATATATATGAGCAAAAGAATGTGTGTGAAGATGTTCTTGGGGTCCTGGACACTAGGTTCCCTCAATGGCCTAGTCCACACTGTGTATGCTCTTCATCTTCCATACTGCAGGTCCAGGACCATCAGTCACTTCGACTGTGACATCCCAGCCATGTTGCTTCTTGTCTGTACAGACACCTGGGTCTATGAGTACATGATTTTTTTTTTAGTGCAGTCCTGGTCCTGGTCCTTCCTTTCCTTGGAATCACTTTGTCCTATGGATGGGTAATTTTTTCGGTCTTTCACATGCGCTCAAAAGAGGGAAGAAGAAAGGCCTTCACCACGTTCTCCACACATTTAACTGTTGTGATATTTTACTATGCTCCTTTTGCCTTCACTTATCTCCGTCCCAAGAATGTCCGCTCACCAGAAGAAGATAAGAACCTGGCTGTCTTCTACACCATCCTCACCCCCATGCTCAATCCCATCATCTACAGCCTGAGGAACAAGAAGGTGCTGGGGGCCATGAGAAGAGTGTGTGGGATGTTCTCCTCCAGGAAGAAATGAGCACGGCCGTCCCTGCTCCTATGTATGGCTTCTCTCCATGCAGACTGGACCTCTCTAGAGCACTGCTGACGTATAGATGTATGTTATTCCACATATATAATTAGATTTCTAGTAACATGTTTAAATGTGATATTAAATTATATATTATCATATGTACATTAATGATTTATATATTTAATTGAAAACTCAATGATAACATTGACAATGTTGATATTATCCTATTATATGTAATATACAATATGCTCTTTGTTCACATAATATTTTAAAATAATTATAAACGGATATTGAAATATTATTTCTATTTTTTTCATTATACTCTTGCTGTGCTTGTATCCTGTGTTTTTATTTCATGTTTTCCAGCACTGCATATTTTTAGAGTTATATCCTGTTAGCAGCTTGCACTGTGTACATTTCAATTTTCCCACAACATGGGGCCTGGGTCTCCAAATATCCAGCACTTCTGGGTGGCTAGTAGTCCTCTCCTTCAGGATCACATATGACTTATTATTATTGGGACAAGGAATTATACTCTTAACACAGCTATTTCACGTGAATGTGGTGCCTAAAATCACAAATTGGGATGTTGAGGCAGGAGGATTGTACATTCAAAGGCAGCCTTATCAACTTAGCATGGCTTTCAGAATCTTATGCAGATGTGTCTCAAAATAAAAACAAAACAAAAAATAAATAAATAAATGGGCTGGGGATGTAGCTTAGTGGTTAAGCACCCTGGATTTAATCCCCAGTACCAATGGGGGAAAAAGTCAAAAATAACAACAACAATAAGAAGTTTGTATTCTTCTAACATTTAGTTTTATCTTTTGTAGAGATACTGAAATCCAAATGGCTCCTAGGAAGCACAATTATTCACATCTGTAATCTTTCTCCAGGCACATAATACATAAAGAAGCTCTTTCTGCTACATGTACCAAGGCCACAGTTTTCTCTCTTTGCCTTTTTCATATTCTGTGATTGTGTATTTGCCATGTTCCTTGCTTTTACTAAAAAATTATCCTTGACATTTGTTATCAGTGGCTCATCTGAGCTGCACATAGGGTCTCCGATTCCCTAAAATCTAAGTAATTCCTGTGCCTCCAACAGGGCACACTGGTGTCAACATCAAACATCTCCTTGGCAGCCTTGTATCATTGTATCCCATTATTCCTGTTTGCCTGGTCAGTTCCAGGAGCCATCAACCATATGCCCAGCTCCTTCCCGGAGTAACTGTCCATCCTATATGCTGTCCACATCCCCCAAATCTGTGCTTATGGGCTGTTTTGAGGTGCCTTGACCTGGCAGTCCTGGAGTGAGGTTTGACCAGGTGACATCTTCTAATAATGCTGCCTCATGCCTGTTCTGGCACTGTTCTTGGTGTGTACACATCCAGCCTGCTTCCTCCGTGTTTCTGAAGATTTAATGGGCAACCAGATATCTTTCAGGATGTTCTTTGTTTTGTCTCAATGGAGATTAATTTATTTCTTGAATTAAGAATCCCGGGTGCTACAATTAGATTGTAAATGTCAGTTTAACTGTGGCTAGGAAGTTCTTTAGAAACTAATGGTAGTGACTACAGGGCTTGAAGAGAATTAAAACAATATTTTAATATTGGGCTGAAAAGTGAAATTGTTTCATGATTGTTTAGGGTTCTGAAAAAGGAATAGAAGAACTCAGGTTAAGGCACAAATATCAAACCGGTATCCAACATACAAGACATTTATACATCTTTTTTGTCCACTAAAATAACTTAAGTACTCAATATTCAGATACTTATACATCTACTCTTTAACATAAGTTCTTTTTTCCCTATAGATTTAAAGACAAGAAAAAATGCTTAGTAGCATTAATGTGCATAATACAAGTTAATTGTTGAGACATTCCATGTTATCACAATGCTTAACTACATTTGTGATGAGAAAGATAAGAAAATACTCATTTGTTTTTCCTCATATCAAACTTTCCTAAATTAATATATTAAAGACACAGTGAGCATTAAAAATATTTTGAATAGATACCATGTGCTATAAATTTTTTCATCTAACAGTTGCAAGGGGAAAATGAATGAAAGGAAGTGAAAAATAATGAATGAAGGTTAGCAATTGGGTTAAAAATGTGGCCACAATTATGCATGTTGAGTAGGGAACCAGGATGCTGAGAGGAAGATGATTTGATAAGTTTCCCTGAGATGCATCACTGCACAACATTCAAGACTATAAGGAGTAGATGCTAATAAAGAACCTAGCAGATTGCAGAAATCTGAGCAATGCCACAGATTTCTACATTTCTTCTCTGAATGTCGGGGACTTGAGGGGAAGGAGAGCTTCTGGGTTTAGTTTCATGTGGGTGGGCTCTACTATATAATTCACCTGATCCAGAGGACTTACTAGGAAAGGATTTCAGAACATCATTTCTGATGGCTTTGGACATGTCCATATTTACTGATGGCAAAAAGTTACTGTAATGAAAATTACATCATTGCCTCCCATCTTTGGAATATTAGTGTGAAAACCATCAAAACAGCAAAAAAAAACTAGATATAGACAGATGAATCTCCCACAAAGGAATTTTATCTGGGAATAAAAAATAGGATTGACTTGCAGAATCTTGGTGAAAAGACTGAGTAAATTCTAGTATGTGGAGGAGCCATATACTAAAACTCTGTTTTAGTCAGTTTTGTGTTGCCATGACCAAAATACCTGATGTCAAGACCACAGAGGAGGAAATTTTATTTGGAACCCATGGTTTCCGAGATCTGAGTCTATATAGTCAACTTGATTGTTCTGACTCCAAGGTCAGGAAGCACATCATGGAGTCAAGAAGGAGAGAGAGACAGAGATTGAGAGAGAGAGAACACTGCATTCATCAGGGCAATATAAAAAACTCAAAAGGCACACACAGAGGAACCTACTTGCTTCAGTCATGCTCTACTGCTTATAGTTACAACCTAGCTAGTGGCCTCATCCACTGATAAGGCCACACTTTTCCTAATCTAATCATTTCTGAAAATGATTAGATTTCACTGTGAAAATTCTTGCATTGTTTCAAATGTGATCTTTTCAGATATACCTCATATCAAAATCTTAAGAAGTTTGAAGTGGAATCTGCACAAGTCATGAAGAAAACTGGAAATCACTTAAGGATGGGTTCACCAGCTACTGTATAAATCCAATCTTATGGTCATGGTTGACAGTTCCATAAAAAGATGCTAAGGGAAAAAAATAGAGTTGTAAAGACAGCAGGCTGTTTGCATGACCTACTGGGGCAATTCCTGAAGGTGTGACTTTATTATTTATCATCTGGCATCTCAGGTCAACCTTAAATGGGTGTTACAAGAGTTCAATTTGCTTGCTCAGTTTCAGTGATGGCATTACTGATATTACAGGGCACAATGCTGACATTTTGCTTTCCAACAAATTAAGTTCAGAGAGATGCATGAGTTTCCCAAGACCATGGAGTGTCAGACACCAGTGGACCAGGCTCCTCTTCCCTCCAACATTCACCGCCTGGAATGAGAACAGGGCCTGTACGCAGAACGTCTGCTGAATTCAGTATCTTTTTGTGGTTTTGATCTTCAGTTGCCTGATGAGTACAGAGGTCTCTGATAGCTTCATGCTGTGTCATGCTTGGTGGCACCTGACAAGAACAGCAGAAATTGTACCTTAGTGCCTCCAAGTTGTGGTTGTACCTTAGTGCATTCAAGGTAGGAAACACGTAAGCAATGTAAATCTATTATTGCAGATGCAGTGCCTGGTGAGGGCTGCATCCTGATTAAACATGGTGCCTTTGTCCTCACGTGGTGGAGGGTGAGAAAGCTCACTAGGAGCTAATTTTCAATGGCCCTGATTCCATTTGTGAGTCCCTATGTTCATGACCTTATACTCACCTCACACAGGTTCTACTTCTTAGAACCATCAATGCAGGGTGAGGATCTTGGTATATGCATTAGGAGGGGAGAGATAGTCCCACCATAGCACATTCTCATCAATCTCCGTATCTTGGCACTGCCCTTCCCCTCCTACCCCCTTGTTCTTTCCTTCCCAGTGCTGCCTTGGCACATGAGACCTGTGCACATACACAGTGTCCCACACCCAGAAATGACATGTGAGAGCTGTGCTGTGCTATGTGGGCTTTTCATCATTTCATCTCTGAGCATGCATGAAAGCTGAGGGACTGAGCTGGTGACAGGATTAGCACAGAGTTCAGCTCAGCAGCAGGACTTACACATTTGCTCTACATACCGGTTTGTACACAGTAATATTAGCTTGTTCTTCTCACATTGTGCAGTCTTCTTGGAGCAGCTCATGGTTCCTCTGTAGCCAAGGGAGCCACAGGTGTAAGGACAATAAAAGGAGAAAGAAGCAAAGTGCAAAGGCAAAAGCAAAGCTGCTCACCTGAGCTGCTAGCTTTATTTATATCAATAGGTTATATCAGTATCATTAATACATATTGTTCCTTGTATTACTAGGCATGTTACAGACTTAGCAGCAATATGCAGCTTATTCCTCAGTTACATACTAAGTTGCAATATGCAATGTTAGGCGCTCTGTGTAGCTCTGAGGAAATTCCATTGTATAAAGTTACTGTTATGTTCAAGTTTAGGCTCAGTGAAACATTGCGGCTGTCTAACAAGTGTTCATTTATTCCCAGGAGTTGTGGGCCTGAGATCAAGGAGGAGGCTGATAAGACTCTAACACAGAGCATCCTCATGAAGGACATTGCCATAGCAGTCAGGTATCCTGTGTCTTTGCATAGAAGTTTCCCCGCAGCCTGGCACACTGTGTCTTTGCACAGAAACTCCCTAGCCACCAAGCATGCCACAGGCATGAAGCTATCACAGACCTCTGTACTCATCAGGCAACTGAAGATCAAAACCACAAAAAGAAGCCATTTCACATTCACTAAGGAAAGTTTCATCCAAAAATAAAAGAAAATATGTTTGGATAAGAAGGTATAAAACTTGAAGCTTTGCAGGGTTTTGTGGCAATTTGAAATGGTGATGCCGTTGTGGAAAACAGTATAGTGATTCCTCAAAAAAAAAATTAGCCCTGAATTAATAAATGATCCAGCATATGGTTTTGACCACCTAAGTAAAAACAAGCTCCTCACTTCTCATTAAGACTTTTTTATATCACTTTTTTTTCTCATCTCTTTTTACTGTTTTGTTCTATGTATTCCACCATTTTTTCCTTTAAATATATTTTAGCTATGAACAAAATTCCATTTGTGTGTGGAGATGGGTGAGTGTGTATTTTCTCACCTTGTACATACATTAAAATATATATGTATATGTGTGTACATATATATTATATGTGTGTATGTATTATGGGTTTAAGATGTTTAGTCTTGCATTAACTTTTTTTTTGATATCTTGGTTTTTATCCCTCTTCTTGGCACTTGACTCTTTTCTAATTAATAGTTCAATTTTCCTGTTTCCTTTTCCTCTCTTTATTTTTCATTACTTTTAGTTAAATTTTATTCCTTTTTCTTCCAGATGCCATCTGCTACCTATCTCTTGCCTTTATTCTGTACACTTTTTTAAGGTATTCTAATCTCTTTCTTGCCTTCTTATCCTATTTTCTCTTCACTCACAAAATTCAAATCTCCATGATAGAATTGCAAATAAATTATATGCCCAACCCATTCATAGATTTTTATTTTTATTTTTTTTTGTGGGAAGCCATCCATGAAATGCCTGAGGAACTTCTGTCAGCGTGGAAGCCAGGGAGAGTGAGGTCTGGCACTGGGAACTTTCCCTGGGGCTCCCCCAGCAATAGATTGCCCAATGCCTGTGACCTTCCCCTCCGCTCTGCTAGGAAGGCTCCTCATAGTAGCTCTGGACATGGGTGTAACCCATTAGGAACTGAACTGCCCACCTTTAATGATTATTAGAAGAGAATATTGTATAGAATCTCTTTGATGTTCCCTGATATAAATAAAGCAGGCACAGTCTCTGTTTTGTCTAGAAGCTCCATCTGCCTGATCAGCTTGTCTGTCCTGCCCCTGCTTTGAAATTCCCTTTTTTCTGTGTTTTTTCACCTTTCTAATTTCCCTAGGTTTTATTTATCTGACCTCCCATTCCACCCAAGGGCAACCCATTCCCACTGCTTACAT
This sequence comes from Marmota flaviventris, assembly GCF_047511675.1. Taxonomy (NCBI): domain Eukaryota; kingdom Metazoa; phylum Chordata; class Mammalia; order Rodentia; family Sciuridae; genus Marmota; species Marmota flaviventris. The sequence continues at coordinate 6,050,078 of NC_092502.1, read as the reverse complement.
GGGACATGGGCGAGTATTTATATTAATTTTTGGCTCTGTAAGCCTTATGTCAAGGCCTAGGCTTTTTAAAGTTTAATTATTTTGTGCTCCTCATTCAGCTAGCAGCCTTTGTGTCTGGAAGCCAAAACTAGTTGTAGTAACTCTGACGTCCCTGTCTCCCTGTGAGGGTGCAATTGTCTAGGGGATGTTGAGTAACTGTACTCTACTGTAGCAGGCTGTACAGAGTTATGAATCAGAAGTGCCAGTAGTTGAGGTTTAGTCTTGCCTGGGTTTGGGTGAGTGTTTGAGATTTGATCCCACCCCACTATGTCTGGGGGGATATTGTACTTTGCTGAACATCTGGATTTGTGGAGCCACTTTCAAAATGAGGGCATAGGAACTAACCCTCCATAGGTTTTATATTCACTGTTATGAATATAAATTTTTGGGTATGCGCCCTGGTGTGCAGATGCACCTGTGTGACTCTTACAGACATTTTTCCAATAGCTCCTAAGGGGCACCAACAACAAATGGTGCACTATTTCCTTGATATCTGGAGCTTCTAATACTCCACATGTAATTTTCTTAGTATCAATTTCAGTCACTCTGTTTCAGACATATTCTGAGGAACTTAACTGGTGACTGCTGCCAACATCTTTTAAAAACTGCATAAAATATCTCTGCTACCTGACATGCAGCACTTACAGATGTTTCCAAATTTGGCCACTAGTTTCTACACTGGTTATCCTGGTTCCTGGATGAGTATCCACACATGGATGGAATGATTTTTAGTTGGTTTTCCTGAACAACTTCCCCACCAACACTGGGACTATTAAGCTCCTTCTCTATTCCACATCTCCTCTCAAGGCAATTATTCTAATATTCTTATTTTATCCATCACAATGTCCTTTCTTTCAGTATTCCATCCCTCCCTCCGCAGGTGCAACTGCTACCTGCTGCTACCAATCAATTTGGTGCATCTCTAGCATATTATTTCTTACATTGTCTTTGAACTGCCTGAATCTCTGTGTCGTACAGGGTTTCCTATACACTTCAGTGTATGTTTCAATGAGTTCCCTTAGTCACTCACCTTTCTATGGAGAAATCACCCCACTATCTTGGGCAGGAACAAAGTAAATTCTGGGAAGTGCATCCTTCCTCTAATTTGCAATCTTCCATATAATAATCTAGTCTATATTTCTGAACAGAAAATCAAATAACAATTACTGATTTAAAAGAAGTTGCTAATGATACTATTGTACAAATCCTACTCAAGAAGAAACAAAAAAATCTTTACAATTAGAAACGAATCTAAAATTTTAGACTTAACTATTAAGCAATAAATATGGAAGAAATGAGTCATGCCATGAGGGTTTTAACATGTTTTTATTTATAAACTTACATTTGTGCATTTACATGAATTTTCTATGCCTGTAGTTTGAGTGTACCTTCTGACTTGGATAACTTATAAGTTTGTGTGCAACCATAAAGCATACATGCTAAGAAGTTGAAACACAAATATTTTTGTTCAATAAATTTTCAGATTTATCACAAAATATTTTTATCATAAATTGCTGTCTCAGAAAGTACCAATCTCTAAGGAAGAATATTAGATTTTTTACAAGTAAGGAACACTGGTTCTTTGTTTAAGAGGCATAGATTTTATGAATAAGCCACAGAGTCTAATTACACTAAGGAATTTTTTCCAAATAGGCTTTATAGAATGTATTGGACCTAACTAATTTTTGTATCTTCCTTTAGGATAAACCATATTAATCCTATATGGAATATTACAATCAAACATCAACTGATTTCATTTTATTGGGATTGTTCCCATCATCAACAAGTGGCCTTTTCCTCTTCATTTTTATTGCTCTCATCTTCCTAATGGCTCTAATAGGCAACCTGATCATGACACTTCTCATCCTCCTGGATATCCATCTCCACATACTCATGTATTTCTTGCTTAGTCAGCTCTCCCTCATTGACCTAAGCTACATCTCCACAATTGTTCCTAAGATGGCTTCTGCTTTCCTCTTTGGAAACAAGTCTATCTCATTCATTGGATGTGGGATTCAGAGTTTCTTTTTCCTGATTTAGCAGGTGCAGAAACACTATTGTTGACATCTATGGCCTATACCATTATGTGGCAATTTGCTGTCCTCTCCATTATCCCATGTGCATGAACAAAATAATATGTGTGCTCATGATATTGGGATCTTGGACAATGGGCACTGTCAACTCCTGTGCACACACCATATATGCTCTCTATATCCCTTACTGCAGATCCAGGATCATCAATCATTTCTTCTGTGATGTCCCTGCCATGCTGACCCTGGCCTGCATGGACACCTGGGTCTATGAGTACACAGTGTTTGTGAGCACTACACTTTTTCTGGTGTTTCCATTCATTGTAATTGTTTTCTCCTATGATCATATTCTCCTTGCTGTTTGCCATATGCACTCAGGGGAGGGGAGGAAGAAGGCCTACTCCACCTACAGCACCCACCTCACTGTGGTGACCTTCTACTATGCACTCTTTTCTTACACTTACCTACACCCAAGATCCCTCCACTCTCCAGCAGAGGACAAGGTTCTGGCTGTCTTCTACACCATCCTCACTCCAATGCTCAACCCCATCATCTACAGCCTGAGGAACAAGGAGGTGATGGGGGCTTTCAGCAGATTGACTCAAAGAATCTGTTCTTTATAATGTAGATAAACTTTCTGCCTCATCCCCCAGGAATTATCTGCAAGTCCTTTCAGTAATATTGGTAACTGAAAATGTAATTTTGTGACTAGCATGAAGAGACTACACATAATCTGGAATATAAGAAAACTGCTCATCTCTGTACAAATTTTTCTATTAATGTTTGTAATTTGAAATAAGACTTTTATTTTATATTATCCAACTTTACTCTCGCCCCATAGAACCATTATCTCTTAACCATCAGCAGCTAAATCCTGTCTTCTCTATTTGCCTAGATATTGTTTACTGATTATCTTCATTTATTTCACTTTAAATATAGATTATTTATTCTCAGTCCCTGTATTAGCCTGCAAAGTTCACCATAAAACTGATGGCATTTGAGACTGGCTACTTGGAATCCAGAGAATAATTTATTTAAACAAAATATTTTCTCTATTAGCAAACTTGATTTATCAACTAAATATACTCTAACATATATATGACAATTTTTGAATCAAATAAATTCATCCATATCCCATTAATAAATATGATTTTTTTTAATTTCACAGATCACTCACAAATTTTTCTGAGACAGGGTTTGCACTATGTCGCCAGGCTGATGTCCAACTCCTGGACTCAAGAAAACCTCTTGTTTCAGTCTTCTGAGTGATTGGGGCTGGAGGCCATGCCAACATCTTGACCCACATAGATGTCTCTCATCAGAATTTTGGACCTTGGGGACACAGTATGGAGTTTGTTTATCAAAATGAGTAAACATGACTACTATCTTAAAGACCATGTAATTTAAAATTATTCATATGAATCAAAGAAATTTTAACATAGTAGCATAATAGCTCCAGTTAAATTATTTAAGATTCTATTCTCATGTCTTCCTTTAGAATAACCCAAAAGTTTTGGATCACTCCAATCTCAGTACTAGGGTTCTTCTGGGGAAGTGTGAAGTGCTTGATGCCTCCATCCTTGACTCCGTTTGTGACAGCAGTGGCACTTAAGGAGCCTTCCTTTTGCAAGTCTCCTGGATTGGGTAGAAGTTGAGAGGGTTTATCCCTCAGTGTTTCTCTTTCTGCATACACAGACAGCCTGATATGCCAATTCACCTTTTGACCATATCCATTCACATTATGGGATCCAGGGGTGGATTTCTCCTGAGACTCAGACCATGGCCTGCCTGGTGTATTATGCTCACTGCATGATGTTCCTGTCTCCAGTGTTACATCCCAGTACCTGACTCCAGTGTGTACTTGGGGTCACCACTCAAGAAGTGTGTCTTTCTTGTAAAAATTCTTTTCAATCCCTTATTCCTACACAAATGAGGATTATCAGCACCTCCTCCTTCAGTGCAAAGGTGTGGAGTCCTCTAGTGGAGCCATAGTCCCAGCTCAGAGTGGGAAGGATGTGCACTTGCTCTACCACTCAGAGGCAGTTTGTTAAACTTAGCAAGTGCCGCAACTTCTCACATGCAAGAACATTGAAATGTCAGTGCAGTTTACCTTCCAGGAGCATCTTACCAACAAGTATCAAAAATTCAAATATTTTTAAGACCTTAGAAATTTAAAATGGACCAAATTTATCCTTCCTGAAAATGAGATTACTTTATCTAATAAAAATCATGTGAAGGGGCTGGGGATGTGGCTCAAGCGGTCATGTGCTTGCATGCACGGGTCGCTGGGTTCAATCCTCAGCACTACATAAAATAAAATAAATATGTTGTGTCCACCAAAGACTGAAAAATAAATATTTAAAAAACTTCTCTCTCTCTCTCTCTCTCTCTCTCTCTCTCTCTCTCTCCCTCCCTCTCTCTCCTCTCTCTCTCTCTCTCTCTCTCTCTTAAAAAAAAACGTGAAATGTGTTAACATGTTAGCTATTATATGCAATATAAACTTAATTGCTGATAATATTTTGTGTGTGTGCTAGAGATTGAGCCAAGGGCAAGCATCTACCTCTGAGCTACAACTCTAATTTATGAATATTTTAAAATATTATTTAAAAAAACAGAAATAAAGTACTATTCATTAACTATTTAACAGGAGACACCTGTTTCATAATTTAATGGGCATTACCAAAAGAAAAAAAAATAAACTTATGATACCTAAAATATGTTAATAAATTCCATGTAATCAATATTATAGAAACTCCATCATGGGTTTTTATTAATTTAGGTTCATTTTATAGTAATGTACCTTGTATCAATACAAACCAAATTGAGAAAGGAATGCATATATTGAGAAACATTACTTTGTGCCATTAATATGTATATACTGAATATGAATGTACAAAACATAGGACAGAGTAATAGAAAAATCTCAGTGAATATTTTTTGTTATTTTCTGTACCGTGTCAACCCTTGACATGCCTTGAAAACACCTCAACACCTTGCTGAACCTCACTCCTCAAACTTGGCCCAAGGCTGTTTTGTGTCATTCCTGAAGTGGCCTCTGTTTTCCAGGTGTCAGGGACACCCTCATGAATAAAAGCAAATCATTGGCGTCAGCCCAGATGAAGGAAGACTGGATCCATGGCTGCTTCCTTTCTCCGTAGAGATATCTTAAGATGTGAAGATGAAGAGGAGTGAGGAAGAGGTATGTTTGAAAAAGAGTCAAGAAGGTTGCCCAGAAAGTGACTTGTTCACTGGTAAACATTGGACACAGGTAAACAAGGCAGTGAGATTTGAATGTAGGGGTAATGAAATACACTTATCCAATCTAAATGTTTATTTTTATTCATCATGTGGGAAGAGAAATGTCTGCTCCAAAAATAGATCTGAAGTTGAATTTGAGGACCAGTGGTTAAATGTTTAATCACATCATTCAGCAGAAATCCTGGGGCATGAAACACAGGACACAGGAAGTGATTTCCAGCCCATTCACAAATGTGCTCTCTGGCTGGGCAGGGAGATGGGGTAATAGAAGAGGTGGGGCACATTGCCTGGGAGTATGCTTTGATGGACAGGTGAGGCTGGAGAAAGAACTGAACACCCAGAGCCTGAGTTCATAGTAAGGATGTGATTCCTTTTTTTATATATGGATTCTAAATTGTTTTGGTTTTGCTTTTTTTTGTTTTGCTTTCTACATTTGATTTGCCATGAGTGGTGATTAATTATATGATTCCCTTTATAATCTTAATACTGCTTTATGCTTACTAAATTACCTTCTGTGAATTTTCATTATTCCAATTAACTACTTGGAAATTACTGGTGCTATTTTTATATGAAGATGAATAATGGCTTCTAGTAAGAGCATTTTTTTCTTTCTTTTTTAAATTTTTATTTGATTTAATTAGTTATTAATGGAAACAATTGAGATCATCATAGTATTGGCAGCTGTGCTATAGGTTATTCAGATTTGGTTTTTAAAGGCAATTTGTGTCAATTGTGTTTTTTTAATGCATTTAACATCTGAAAATCACTTTTGTAAATTTCCTTTTAAAAATGCTAATTTTCAGGGATAACAGGAACATAGCTCAACATCATAAAGGCTGTCTACACTAATCCCCAGGCCAACATCATTCTAAACAGAGAAAAATTAAAGGCATTGCCTCTAAAAACTGTGGGGGGATGAGGGGGGAAGCCCTCTTTCACCACTTCTATTTAACATAGTTCTTGAAACACTGGCCAGAGCAATTAGACAAAAGAAATCAAAGGCATATGCATCGAAAGAGAAGAACATAAATTAGCAATATTTGCTGGTGATATGGTTCTATATATACAAGACCCAAAAAGTTTCACCAAAAAACTTCTAGAAATAGTAAGTGAATTCAGTAAGTGAAAGTCGCAGGATATAAAACCAGTACCCATAAATCAAAGGCATTTCTGTATATCAGTGACAAATCCTCTTAAAGGGAAATGAGAAAAACTACCTCATTTACAATAGCCTAAAAAAATACTTGGGAATCAACAAAAGAGGGGAAAGATCTATACAATGAAAACTAAAGAACCCTAAAGAAAGAAATCTAAGAAGGCCTTAGAAGATGGAAAGATCTACCTTGTTTTTGGATAGGCAGAATTAATATTAACAAAATGACCATAATACCAAAAGCACTATACAGATTTAATGCAATTCTGATCAAAATACCAATGGCATTCCTCATAGAAATAGAAAAAGTAGTCATGAAATTTATCTGGAAAAATAAGAGACCCAGAATAGCTAAATTAATCCTCAGAAAGAAGAGTGAAGCAGATGGCATCACTATACCAGACCTTAAACTGTACTACAGAGCAATAGTGACAAAACATCATAGTTTTGGCACCAAAACATACTGGTAGACCAATGGTACAAAATTGTGGACACAAAGACTAACCCACAAAATTAAAATTGTTTTGTATTAGACAAAGGTGTCAAAAACATACATTGGAGAAAAGATAGCCTCTTCAACAAATGGTGCTGGGAAAACTGGAAATCCATATTCAACAAAATGAAATTAAACTTCTATCTCTCACCCTGTACAAAACTCAACTCAAAGTGGGCCAAGGACCTAGGAATTAAACCAGAGACCCTGTGTCTAATAGAAGAAAAAGTAGGCCTAATCTTCATCATGTGGGATTTGGCCCCAACTTCCACAATAAGACTCCTATAGTGCAAGAAATAAAACCAAGAATCAATAAATGGGATGGAATTAAACTAAAAAGTTTCTTCTCAGCAAAATAAATAATCTGTGAAGTGAATAGAGAGCCAATATCTTGGGAGCAAATTTTTTTCCACACATCAGATAGAGCACTAATCTCTAGGATATATAAAGAACTCAAAAACCTTAACTCCCAAAAAAACCAAGTAACCCAATCAATAAGTGGGCAAGGACCTAAACAGACTTCTCAGAAGATGGAACAATACTTTAAAATAGCAGTTGCTGTTTAACCACAGATGTATAAACCTTAATTTTTCTAAGACTAGTTGCTCTAGAGAATAAGACAGACACAATGTAATTAGTATTTTTTAAAGTTTTTGTCACTTTAACATATAGATCAAACTTTGGTTTATATCAATACATTAATATTTGTTCTTACGGAACAACTGTGAACAGTTTTAACTGTTTATGTTACTTATATATAACCAATTTAGTTATACATAAACCTTTTTATATTTATCCTTTATTTATAGACTTTACATTCCTTAATTAGACCCTCTTATTATTTACTTTGATATATTGCAATTATACTTTGCCACATAAAGTCTTTTTTACCTGGAAATTTATTTTTCTTTTACTAAATAGATCTTTATATTTAGAAACTTTTAATATTTTTTAATCCATTGATCCCTCTTTCTGTTTATACTTTGAAATAAACCCTTATATTTTTTTTTAATTTATATAAATTACTCTATTTAAATAAGATGAGATACTTTGTTATTTACAGTATTCTAATTGAATTATAGTTGAAACCTTTGGACCTTTGTATATAGAATTATACCAGTTGGGACATTAACTTTTAATACCTTCTTTTTTTATCTCTAGCTTTTACTTTTGACCTTTTTTTTAGAGCTGTTGGCAGCCATTTACATTTTAATGCAAGCTTTAGTGAGCACAGTTAGAAACCTTTTAAACATTTTTTAACACTAGAAACAAACTGAGGTAGGTCTGGGGTTGTGGCTCAGGGGTAGAGCACTGGGTCCTGAGCACCACATATGCATACATAAAATAAAGATACTGTGTCCAACTGCAACTTTATATATATATATATAACAAACTGAGGTAGAAACTAACACAAAAAAGGGAACAAACAATAACAAACAACAAACAAGACAAAATCACAAGACAGACAATAAAACACACAACAGGTAAGGCACCAAAGACAAATTTAACTGACAGAAAACCAGGCTCAGACCAGAGGACAGAGTAAAAACCAGACTTGGAGCAGAGGACTGAGGAAAAAGCAGACCAGAGGAATAAGCAAACTCTTGCTAGCCCTGGACTCAGAAAATAATGCCGCATCCAGCTTTCCCAAGCCTCTCCAGATGCGTATCCACACAGACCAGACTTACCTTCCCAGGGAAACACAGACAACTCTTGGTAGTTTTAGGTGGTGGGGGTCAGGAGTGAGGAACATCTTATCAGAGGCCTTCCCCTAGGTGATCTCTTTGCCAAGGTCCCTCCCTTGGTGGTCCTGAGTGATCTGAAGAATGCTAGAAAAGTAGGTCTTGGTGGGACCTCCAGATGTTGTGGGGCAGGTCACTCAGAAAACACACCAAGTCCCAGTTTTGTCTAAATTGAAGAGTCTTTATTTAGCCAGCTGGCAACTGCTCCCCACAGGATCCATAACTATCTCTGCAAGGAACAGCCCCAAGCCTGAGCATTTTAGGGTGTTTAAAGACAAAAACTGCAAAACCCACATAGGGGTTGACATAGCTGCAAGCAAGCAGGTACAGAAGCTGAACAGGGCAGTTAGAGAGACAATGCAATGGGTACATTGGTATTTCCCATGGGACCTTCCAGGTTGGCATTAGGAGCAAGCAAGCAGAAGGGAAGTGGGTCAAAATGACCCTAGTTGAGTACAAGTTAGAGAGTGGTTACTAACATCTATGCAATCAATCTCTGGCAGGGTACATGCCCAAGAAAAATGGAAATCAAAGAGAACAATTTTACACTGTATAAGAATTGCCATTTTGTGTTGCCAAGTATGTCATACTAGATAACTATTAATGGGTACAGAGGCTGGGGCTTTCCCATGGGAGAAGCATTTCTTACATGACATGAAGTCTCAGGGTAAAATGGAGTCTGTTTGCTCACTGCCTATATAGCCTGGCCCATAACACTAGGAGCCTCTTGAAGCTAATTATTTTTGCAAGTATTAAAACTAATAATTAAAAGAAAAAATGGCTTTTTAAAGAGTTCCAAATACAATTCTTTGTCACAAGACAAGGGAACATAGTCAGAACAATAAGGCACATCGGGTACTAAAGGAGAAGACTGAAAGTCACCAAGAGGCCTTATCACCAGTAGACACTGAGTCATTTGACCTTGGGACACCTGAAATATGTAAAGTACAAGTTGGTATGAGTTATAAAATCCACACAAGGGTCTGCAAAATTAGAATGAAAACAAAATTAGAATGAAAGCACAGTAGTAATATCAGATATGTAGAAATGATAAATATCAAATTCAGTACATTATTTACACTAATATTACTTTATGTAAAAAAAGTTGTAACAAAAACAGTACAATATAAATCAATTCATTGTTCATGCTGTATTAATTATAGCATTTCCTATAAAACACATGTAATAATTATTATACTTATGCTTAGAAATTGACATATCTGATTAATTTTACTAATAAATATATTACTAAAAATCTAATTACATACGTAGATTATATATACATCTGTACGTCAGCACTGTTCTAGAGAGTTCCCAGTCTGCATGGAGAGAATCCATACAGAGGAACAGAGATTGCCATGCTCACTTCTTTCTGGAGGAGACCATCTGACACACTCTTCCCATGTCCCCCAGAACCTCCTTGTTCCCTCAGGCTGTAGATGCTGGGATTGAGCATGGGGGTGAGGATGGTGTAGAAGATAGCCATGATCTTATCTTCTTCTGGGGAGCGGAGACTCCTGGGATGGAGATAAGTGTAGACAAAAGGAGCATAGTAAAATGTCACTATGGTTAAATGTGCTGAGCACATTGAAGGATGAGTGAATTTCTCATCACAGTTGTGGTTCACTAGTGTGATAAATTACAAATTATAAAGGGTTGACTTTCTGTTGTAATATTTACCTCAATCCCACTATTAGTTTTTTTAATAGTCTTAACATTGTAAGCAAGTGTTACTTGTTGTTTGTTTTGGTACTGGGGATTGAACTCAGGGGCACTAGAACACTGAGCCATGTCCCCAGCTCTATTTTTTAATTTTATTTAGAGAGAGGGTCTCACTGAGTTGCTTAGGGCCTCACCATTGCTGAGACTGGCTTTGAACTTGCAATTCTCCTGTCTCAGCCTCCAGAGCTGCTGGGATTACAAAAGTGCTGAGCAAATGTTATATCAGTCCCTAAACACTGTGAACTTACAGCATATCAGTGGATACAGAGGTGCACAGAAACCTCCAACAAATCGGAGGACCCATTTGGTATTGGGTCCTTAAGCACAGCCCTTTCATCCCATTGCCACACTCTAAACACTTATAAAATATTCTTGCTTCTTGCTCTAAATACTTAAAAATATATAACCCAATAAATAAATGGGCCAAGGACCTGGACAAACACTTCTCAGAAGGTGATATAAAATCAACAAATATATGAAAAAATGTTCATCATCTCTAGCAATTAGAGAAATTCAAATCAAAACCATTTTAAGATATCATCTCACTCCAGTCAGAATGGCAGCTATTATGAAGACAAACAACCAATAAGTGTTGGTGAGGATATGGGGAAAAGGTACACTCATGCAATGCTGGTGGGTCTGCAAATTGGTGCAGGTAATACAGAGAGCAGTATGGAGATTCCTTGGAAATCTGGGGATGAAACCAACATTTGACCATGCTATCCCTCTCCTTGCTCTATACCCAAAAGTCTTAAAAACAGCATACTACAGGGACACAGCCATATCAATGTTTATAGCAGCACAATTCACAATAGCTAAACTGTAGAACCAATCTAGACAGATGCCTTTCAGTGGATGAATGGATAAAAAAAAATGTGGCATACGTACACAATGGAATTTTACTCAGCAATAAAAGAGAACAAAATCATGGCATTTGCAGGTAAATGGATGGCATTAGAGAAGATAATGGTAAGTGAAGTTAGCAAATCCCAAAAAAAATCAAATGCCGAATGTTTTCTCTGATATAAGGAGACTAACTCATAGTGGGGTAGGGAGGGGGAGCATGAGAGGATTAGATGTACTCTAGATAGGGCAGAGGGGTGGAAGGGAAAAGGAGGGTGCAGGGGATTAGCAGGGATGGTGGAATGTGATAGACATCATCATCCAAAGTACATGTATGAAGACACAAATTGGTGTGAACATAATTTATATGCAACCAGAGATATGAAAATATTGTGCTGTATATGTGTAATAAGAATTGTAATACATTCAGCTGCCATTTATTTTTTAAAATAAAATCAATAAAAAAATAAAATCCACCCTAATTATAATTATGTTCTTTGGATATTTTGTCCTTCCCAAAGAGGTTTTCATTTTCTGAAGTCCTACAAACTCAAACTCAAACATATAGATTTTTTTATATCCTCTTTTTGTGTGTAAGCAAATAACAACATTAAAATTATATGTAAGACTTTCATTCTATTTTTACATTGCACTAGATTTCAGGAGGGTGAAAGTATTTTCTGTGCTCATGATGTTAGGTTTGACACCTCTTGGTTGTTCATATCTGCAAGAAAAGTTTACTCATGTAAATAACATTTATTATCAATATAAAGGTATCATGCAATTACAACATCAGAGGAAATCATAAACAAGAAAGTACTGCCAGATTAAAAATCTATGAAATTGTAAAAAGTTGGTTTGAATTAAAATTTTAACAATATAAGTGTTTGTATTCCTATTGCAAGTCAGTTCTACTTGTAAACTCTTTATGTAATTAATATTTTCTAAGTAAATTTTTTATTTCTTATTACATAAATGATAGAAGAATTTGTAGATTACTATTCAAAGAAATACTGTTCTTTATAAATTGATTGAACTTGGAATTTTCAGTTTGAAAGAAAAATATAAACTATTGAAAAATGAGAGAAAACATACAATATGTAGAATGAAAAGATTTTATAATAACTGAATTTGCAGAGTGAAATTTGCAAACATTCAAATATAAAATACATGGAAGAATACTGCAATTATGAGGTAAATAATGGATTATTTATTCATTATTAAAATATAAAAACAGTTAAATTGTTAAAACATCTATGAATATCAGTGCAAATATGTAGACAAGAAATGTTACAAATAAATACTCAAATAAGCATGCTAATAAGAGATGTGAGGAAAGACCTTACTATTGACTGGCATCAAATATTGGTTACAAAACCAAAGAATCTCTTGTTTTACTCACTAATCTGTATGCAAATGATGTTAATTTAGGAAATAAGTGAATATAATAAAATTCTCTTAATCCCAATATTTTACTTTTGACAACTCGTCAAGAAAAAAAATCATAGAAAAGGTAGTGCATAAAGTGGATGGATCAATAAGATAATACTTAAATAGATAATTAGTGTTAATTAGGTCAAACTTGTATAGATAATTTTGTAAATATTTATCAAAGTTTAAATTTATATTTAAAGCAATTAGTTAAAAGCATATTATGTATAAATAAAGAATTTAAAAGAAAAAACATGCACTTGTATTAATATACTCAAATATTTTGTTTTAAGAAGCAAAAAATGAATTTTGGGCAATTTATTCAAGTGTTTACTTTTCAAAATGTTGCTGTAATATTCTACTATTAAGAACTAGTATAAAATTCTGTATACTGTCAACATTGAATATGTTCACATTTTCAAATTAAACAAAAAAGTTGTGGTTTATTTTGATCAAATATGCTGGTATATTTCTTATTGTCAGTATTATGCTTAGTAGAAGCTCACAAGAAGCAGCGCTCTGCCCCATCAGCAGTCTGCTTGGGCAGGTGGAATGGTTTGTCTGCAGAGAAGTGCCCTTTGCCTGCTGTGTATTGGCATCTCTGTTCTGATAATGCCCTTCTGCAGCAGAGGTCCATCCTTCCCCAACATGTTCACAATAAAAGCCAACTTCTGGTAATTCATCATGCCAGAACCTTCCTGCAACCACCTCCTTGTTCTTCAGTCTGTAGATGAGTGTGTTGAGCATGGGTATGAGATGGTGTAGAAGATGAAGACCCTTCATCCTGCTCAGCTGTGTGATAGGCTCTGGGCAGGAAGTACTTGCTGATGGCTGATCCATAGAGGAGGGACACCACAATCACATGAGAAGAGCAGGTTGCCAGAGCCTTGTTGACCCCCATGTTGGATCCTGACTTCAAAATAGTGGAGAGGAGGCCACTCTTGGATACACACACACTAGGACTTTGTGATAGTTTGGCTTACTTCTAATTGACTGTTCACCAAATGCATGTGATTATCTAGAAACCCATGATTCCAGGACTGAGCATTTGTTTATCTGGGTCCTTTCCAAAGATCAAATCTATAAATAAGAGAGACATAGCATCAGACAGTCATTTTAGAATTATTATATAATTTTAACTTATGTTGTTAAATGATTTGCACCTATAATGTCTCCCATATGAGACCATTAGGGCAGATATTGAAATGAGCAGGAACACAATGCTACTGACACAGAGACTGCTTTCATAAAGAGATGTGTCAGAATAGATGAGTTTCAGTAGCGTGCGGATCTCACAAAAGAAGTGGTGAATTTCCTTGGATGCATAGAGGGGAGAGCCATGGTGTACATGACCTGACCAAGACATTGAGGAACACCCCCAGCCAGGTTCCAGCCACAAGGACAATACAGATAATGGGGCACATGAGGACCAAATAGTGCAGTGGGTGGCAGATAGCCATGTTGCAGTCCTTAGTAAGCCATTACCACCAGAAGGAGGCACTCAGCACCCACTAGAGTCATGAAAAAGAAGATCTGAAATCCACAGGTAGCAGAGGAGATGCTGCTTCTTCCAGCCAAAAAGTCAATGCCTATCTTGGGGAAAAAGGTGGAGCTTTCCAAGAGGAACTGATGGCTGAGAAGGAAGTACATAGGGGTGTGGAGGTACATGTCCAGCCCAATTAGAGTCAACATCATGCCATAGCCCCCAAGGGACACAAGGAAAACCAGGAAGAAAGGGCAAAGAGAAGCCTGGGGGCTTGGGTGTGGTAGAACGAGTCCAGGAGAACAAAGTCAGCTCCCATTGTCCTTTCGTTCCCCTCCATCCTGCTCTGCAGCTGCTGCCTTGGAGAGGGTTACAGGAACTTCATTGCCACTCTCCACCCAGAATCCCGCTGCACTCTGAAATGGGCCGGTTTCAACTTCTCCATCAACACTGTGTGTTCTTGCTATTGTACGACAGAGTCACCATTCTAAAGCACTGGTCTGTGTCAAACAGGAATACAGATGTCACCTAGGTGGGATATGTGGTAAACAGGCTTAATAAAAGTACTATTTGTACAGCCTCAGTCATCTGCTGGAGCAATGTTCACCCTCCAACAAACAGTAGTGTTACTGAGACATTAAGACTTTAGACACATACTAGGGCATTGTGACAGTTTGGTTTACTTCTAGTTGGCTGTTCACCAAATGCATGGTATGTGATTATCTGCCGCAGTCTGGCTGGGCACAAATCATGAGCCACTGAAGCAGGAACAAACTTTATTTCTGAACTCAACCAGCACACTTCACACACGCTCCTGGGAAATCCTCCCTGAACGCCACGCCGCTCGTCCAGGAACCAGCAGCTGGAAATATCTCCTCCGGAAATCCCTCCTCCTGCACTTCCCCAACCAATGGGAACTCTCAGGGAATCCCTGGGAATCCCCATGAGAACTCCAAAGTACCCAAGAACTCAAAAGTAGTGGCCGAGGCGGATAGTAATGCCTTGCCTGTCAACCAATACAGTTGGCAAAATGCCAGGGGCCATTCTTGTCGCGACCCCTTGCCCGCAAGGAAGACGCAACTCAGGAATCTTCTTTCAGCAGTTTATTCAGGTCCTTGATATTTCTTCTTCCCTCTCTCGGATGCCCCTCCCAGCCTTAATAAAGCATCTCAAGCCCCAATGCAAAGCTGCCACGTGGAGCTTTCTCATAGGGTGATAAGGGATTATGTGCCAACTCTCCAAAAAAGGAGTTGTTTATCACAGGCCACAGTGGAAGCCGGCGCCATCTTCTAATGGCGGCCACGGTCTATAGGAACGGCTCACCACACATTCTGACTCAGCTGTGGCTCTCAGCATCTCCCCCCTTCTGTTTAATTAAACAACAAACAATGTGGCTTAGGGACCGTGCCTGTAAGGTTGTCCAATACAACATATGGTCCTTACCCATCATCGGATGAGCTGACCTCTAGGTGTTAGCCTCCTGTCTTAGGTTGGTACCACTGCATTTGGATCATACCCGTCACTGACTACCGGTCCAGCATACAGCCATACTTGTGGATAGACCTTTGCACCAGTGGGGGGGTGTGAGGTTTTTTGCCTCACCTCTGTTGGCCCCCAAATTTGGCCTTGGTGCCAGTGGGGGGTGAGGTTCTTTGCCTAACCTCTGTTGGCCCCCAAATTTTAGACCATCACTAGTAGAAGGGAGGAGGATGCAAAATGCCATGATACTAAGCCAATTGACGGCTCCTTTGAAAAATTGTACCACCGGTGACACCATCAGCAAAGATACTCCAGCACTACCACAATTCGCTGCACCAACAGATAGTTCACAATGCATACAAGGGATACATAGTCCAGGCAAGTTCTGCAAGCAGTTCAAAGCAGAGGAATCCATCAATATGTCCATTTCCTCCCAAAGTAAATTGGCTCCTTGATTGAGCATTACTTGTTGAGTTATTATTCATTGATGCATCAGTTTATACAGTTTGTTGTGATAACTATCGAAGAAGCTGTAGTTTGGTTTTATCTTTGTCTTCACCGGCACTGGGATAAAGATAGGAATTCTGGCAATGATGCTAAAAAAAAAAAATTATGTAACATTCCAACAGGTACTAAGAAAACAATTTTCTGAACAATTTACATTATCTTGAACAGAATTATTAAATATAATGAAAAGGAAAGGTGAAAGTAAACAAACAGATCTGTTAACCTCCTTATTTGTTCACATATTAAAACAATCCTCAACAGCTATTTACCTAATTTAAATTAAACCATTAAAATCACGTGAATAAAAAAAAAATTCGGATCCGTTTTTTCATGAGCGCTCCTCATATATGATATATGAACATACGCACACACAAACATACAACACCAAACACAAGTGTGCACACAAACGTACAACACATAAGACAATAGTAAAGGCTTTGTAGCTTTACACAGGTGAAATCTCCATTGCAATGTTCAAAAACTCCACAATCAAAAAATAAAACTGATCAGAAAAACATTAACCTAGGTCTGTATAAGCTCAAAAAATAAGAGAACTTTATGATGTGGGAAAAGGCATTAATAAAATAGATATTGAAAAAAGCATCCTGGTTAATCACTGTCGCAGATGTAAGAATAGCCAAGCTGGAGCTCTGGATATCAGCTGTTATGGATTTGAGTCAAATCATCTTCTTTTTGGTCTGTAGAAATTGCTTTGGTTAGTCTCTCTGGAATCAAAATCGGCTGTTGTTCTCCCTGTGGAAACACACAAACAGAACCCCTACTCCAGACAATCACTGGGTCAGGACCTTTCCATTGTCCTGTTAGAACATCCTTCCAAAGTACCTTAGGCTTATGTACATTTTTTGGACACATATGCCTTTCCACAGCACTAAGCCCTGATGAATCCAAATTTAAAGTTTAGAGTAAAAAGGGTTATTTTAAGTTTATCTTTGGGGGATATATACCGCTTTCCAATTCCCTCTTTTTGCTTTAATAAGTACATTTTAATAGTTTGATGAGCTCTTTCAACTATGCCTTGTCCCTGTGGATTGTATGGGATTCCTGTTATATGAGTAATTCAAAATGATGAACAAAATTGTTTAAAAGTGGTGGAGGTACAGCCAGGACCATTATATGTTTTTAAGTGTTTTGGAACGCCCACAGTGACAAAATTTTGTAAGCAATGAGCTATAATATCTTTAGTTTTTTCTCCGGCATAAAGGGAGCCCATCAAAAATGTGGAAGAAGTATCAACTGTAAAATGCAAATATTTTAATTTTCCAAATTCTGGCAAGTGTGTGACGTCCATCTGCCAAATATGGTTAGGTATCAATCCTCTAGGATTGACTCTAAGATTAACTTGTGGTAAAAAGGTCACAAAATTTTGACATTGTTTTATTATTTGTCTAGCTTGTTCCTTAGTTATTTTAAAATGCTTTTGTAAAGTATTAGCATTGACATGGAACTTTTTATGAAAATTTGTAGCTTCTTCTAGTGTATAGAAAATATGTATGTCATGTGTAGTTTTATCTGTTAAATCGTTGCCCAAACTAAGAGCTCCAGGCAATCCTGTATTTGCTCTGATATGTCCTATAAAGAATGGATATTTTCTGTCCCAGATTAGACTTTGTATAGTGGAAAACAAAGAGAAAACAGTAGAGGAAGGAGAAATCCTACCAGCATCTTCAACGGATACTATAGCATTAACTATATACTGACAGAAAATAAATTAAATACAGAATCTTTAAACATCACAAAAGCTTGTAATACTGCATTAAGCTCTACATTTTGAGCTGATTGTTTGGGTACTAAAAATGTAAAAGTTTGATCAGGGGTAACTACTGCTGCTGTACCATTATTTGACCCTTCAGTGAATATATTTGGAGCATTCATGATAGGTGTTTTTCTTGTCATTTTTGGAAAAACTACAGGATGGAAAGACCAAAAAGACAATAAAGGATTA
This sequence comes from Marmota flaviventris, assembly GCF_047511675.1. Classification (NCBI taxonomy): domain Eukaryota; kingdom Metazoa; phylum Chordata; class Mammalia; order Rodentia; family Sciuridae; genus Marmota; species Marmota flaviventris. The sequence goes on along the minus strand of NC_092502.1, from coordinate 6,031,935 downwards.
GATGGTAAGTGGTTATCAAATGAAACATTAGATTTGCCCATGATTATTGCCCAAGTATTTAACTCATTAGCTAACTCATCAATTTGATCCATAGTATATGGAGTAATAATTTTATTGGGAGAAATTCCAAACACTCCCTTTGCTGCTTTTATTCCTTTGAGTATTAATTTTCCTACAGCCTCAGGATACCTAGTAAGAAAAGTGTTAGGAGAATAAGATAAATGTATCCACAATAATGGACCTTCTTGCCAAAATACTCCTGTAGGAATATTTTTTGTTGGTAGCACAATAAATAATAAAGGCAAACTTATATCAATTCTATCCAAATGCATATTTTCCATATATGTTTCAATAATTTTTAATGCCTTTCTTGCTTCAGGTGTTAACATGAGGGGTGAATTTGGATCTGATGGACCTTTTAGGATATCAAATAAAGATCCCAACTCTCCTGTTGGTATACCTAGATAAGGCCTTATCCAATTTATATCTCCTAATAACTTTTGAAAGTCGTTAAGTGATTTGAGTTGATCTACTCGTATTTGAATTTTTGGTGGACAGACCATCGTTGAGGACAATAGAACTCCTAAATAATTAATTGAAAAATTTAATTGTACTTTATCTATTGCTATCTCTAGATTATAATTTTTTAATAAATTTGTAGGTGTGGCATAACATTCTAGCAATGTGTTTTTATCTTTGTGTACTAACAATGCATCATCCATATAGTGAAATATATGTAGTTCAGGATTTTGATTTCTAAGTGGCTGGATTGCTTTGTTAACATAAATTTGACCCATAGTTGGGCTGTTAGCCATCCCTTGAGGGAGTACTTTCCATTCATATCTCTGATCAGGACCTTCATGATTCAGTGCAGGGATAGTAAATGCAAAATGTGGACTATCCTGAGGATGAATTGGAATTGAAAAAAAAAAAAAAACAATCTTTAATATCTATAGCTAAAACATACCAGGTTTTTGGCAAAGCAGACAATTGAGGAAACCCTGATTGAGCAGGTCCCATAATAACTATCTCATTATTAATGGCTCTTAAATCTTGCAATAATCTCCATTTACCAGATTTCTTTTTAATGACAAAAATGGGAGTATTATAGGGAGATATGGAAGGTTGTATATGTCCCTCCGCTAATTGTTGTTTGACCAGGTCATGGGTTGCTTGTATCTTTTCTTTAGTCAGGGGCCACTGAGGAACCCATACTGGTCTTTCTGATTTCCAAGTAATTTTTATTGTCTCAGTGACCCCTTCTGAAAACCCAATCCATGTCTATTTATTCCTTGATCTATTTGAATTGGTGCTGCTATACCTTGTTCTTGTTCTCCTAATCTTTTTTCTTTCCTGAAACCTTGTCTAGTCCTAATAGTGGGCACATTTGGATTGATGTTATTTGTTAATGTCAAACCTAATTGATCTAGGACATCTCGTCCCCATAAATTTATAGGAAGATGATCCAATACATATGGCTACATAGTTCCTTCACATCCTTCAGGATCCTTCCAATCTAATACCATTGCACTTCTATGGGGATTAGTTGCCACTCCTAGGCCTCGAAGCATTTGAGTGGCTTGTTGTAATGGCCAATGTTTTGGCCATTCTTGACGAGATATGATGGTAAGGTCAGCACCTGTATCCAGTAGCCCATTAAATTCATGTCCTTGAATATTTATTTTTAGCATTGGGTGAGAATCTAAATTTAAAGACAGCATAGCCCAATCTACACCTGTGGAACCTAATCCCCTGGAATCTATTTCTATAGTGTAGGCTGGGTATTATTAATAACTGTGCTATTCTATCTCCTGGTGAAATTACTGATATACCCTTTGGAGAACTAGCTATAATTTTTATTTCACCTTCATAATTAGGATCAATTACCCTAGGACTTATCATAAGTCCTTTTAGAGTAGAAGAACTGTGTCCTAACAATAAGCCTACTGTTCCTTGGGGAAGAGGTCCTTTTACTCATGTAGGAATGACTTGAACTCCCATCTTTGGTGTTAGTACTGCTCTGGCGGAGGTGCAGATATCCAAACCTGCGCTCCCTCTGGTTCGTCTGATGAGAGATATGATGGATAATGTGTCCTGGGCACTACCCTGATGGTGTTGTTGGGTTCCTCCATGGTGTTTCTAGGTTCCTCCAGTGCCCCGTATATTTGTGGTTGTGGGCCCCGGAGCATTGGACCCCCCTGACCATTTTTTGGCAATGGAGCCCGATGTCTTTCTCCACGATATTGTGGGTAAACACCTGGTCCTTGTCCGTTTTTTGATAATGGAGTACCCTCTATGGTGGTTTGAGAATGGCATTCATTAGCCCAATGTCTCCCTCTACAGCATCATGGCTAAATACCTGGTATTCTACTCCATTGATACCTAGCTTTGTTAAACCCTCCTTCTATGGGGCAATTCCTTTTAAAATGTCCTGTTTGTTCACAATTGTAGCATGTTTTTGGCCTGGCATCTAAAGCCTGTTGTACTGCAGCTGCCAAGACTTGCCCTTGTTCATTAATGTCTCTACATAATTTAATATATGTGTTTAAATCTCCATGTTTCCATGGTCTAATGACCTCTCTGCACCAACAATTTGCTTGGTCATAAGCCAGTTGTTTAATTAATGGCTTTGCTTGTTCTGTATCCCCAAAAACTCTGGTAGCTGTTTGAATAAGCCTATCTACAAATTCAGCGTAAGGTTCATTAGCTCCCTGTATTACCTTAGATAATTGACCTTGTAAATCTCCATGTCCTTGTAAAGTCTTCCCTGCCCTAACTGCATCTGCAGCAATTTGTGCATATATAGCAGGATCATATTCAATTTGTTGCAGTTGACCCTCATAAGGTCCTTTTCCTAACAACATATCTAGATTTCTTTGAGGGTAACCGGCTGCTGCATTTCACCTAGCCGTCTCCATTCAAAATTCCTCATTGGCAACCTTCCATAACAAATATTGTCCTCCATTTAGCACAGATTTACACATGCTAGCCCAATCTGCTGGCGTCATGTCCAAGTTGGTAATGGATTCGACCATGCTTACAGTGAAGGGTGCTTCAGGACCATAGGTTGTTACAGCCTCCTTTAACTGCTTCACTGTTTTGAAATCTAAAGCACGGTGAATTCACTGCCCTCCTTCCTGCTCAAGTACAGGGCATGATAATCTTTGAGGTCCTGTCTCAGGATCCCATCTATCAGCTACGGGGGTTGAGGGCCACTCAGATGTCTCCATAGGTGGAGCTGTTGGTTGAATTACGCCCTCTGGTGATAGAACAGTGTTAGTAGCAGCCTCCTGTTGTAGCTTTTTCCCTAATAGCTGTTTCTCCTCTAAGCTTTCTTCCTTTAAATTTTCTTCCTCTATCTGACTAGCTCGAGAGAACTTCTCTTTCACTTGATCTAAAATGTCTTTCTCCATGGTCTGAACCTCTAACAATTTACTTAACACTCTTTCAGTTTGATTTTTACTAATTTCTAATCTACTATAAAGATAACACAACCCAATAAGATAACACAAAACAAAACCGAAACAGAATGAAACAAAAAAGGAACAAAAAATTGTTGTATTAATTTTCCTATTGTCTTGACATGTGCATTTGTGGTCTATTTCTATCTCTTCCTCATGGGTGAACAACTTCAAACCTTGAGCCAACCATTTTTCCCAGTTTGCCTGAGAAAGTTCAAGGGATAGGCAGCTTGAAACAAAAACAAAACAAATCAAAACAAGAACACATTGTTTTTTGAAATGGTCACCCATTCTCTCGCCTTCCCTTAGGGGCGAGCAATTTCACTTACCCCCGAGCCTCAGGCGTTCCCCGCACGGGCCGCCAAATGCCGCAGTCTGGCTGGGCACAAATCACGAGCCACTGAAGCAGGAACAAACTTTATTTCTGAACTCTACCAGCACACTTCACACATGCTCCTGGGAAATCCTCCCCAAATGCCACGTGGCTCATCCAGGAACCAGCAGCCGGAAATATCTCCTCTGGAAATCCCTCCTCTTGCACTTCCCCAACCAATGGGAACTTTTGGGGAATCCCCACAAGAACTAGCGTGAGAACTCAAAAGTAGAGGCCTAGGCGGATAGTAATGCCTCGCCTGTCAACCAATACTGTTGGCAAAATGCCAGGGGCCATTCTGACTTGGTTGTGGCTCTCAGCAATTATCTAGAAATCCATAATTTCAGGGCTGAGCATTTCGTTTTCTGGATCCTCTCCAAATATCAAACCTATAAAAAAGAGAGATATAGCATCAGACAGTCATTTTAGAATTATAATATAATTTTAACTTATGTTGTTAATTGACTTTCACCTATAATGCTTAACATACTGCTCCATAATGTGGCAGTTCTTTCTTGCTCAACAGTTTTATGCAGAAGGAACAGTTTTTACACAGAGAAAGATATGGCAGACCCTTCTCTAGACTCTTGGGGTTGTGATTACTCAAGTTATTCTATTAAAATATTCTACCGGATCTGAGAATCTGAAGTATTCCCAGTCCTTTTGTTTTTAATTGCAACTTCTTGTCTAACTTTGGTTTTACTTTTCTGTTTTTGGTCCTAGGAATGATGAATGCAGGGCCTTGTTCATGCTTGGCAGGTGTTCTAACCCTGATCTGGATCCCCAGCCTTTCAATATTTTTTTTTTTTTTTTTGAGACAGCATTTCCCTAAGTTGTCCAGCCTTGCATGGAACTTGCCAGCACATTATCATGCCTGGAAGTTTTTACATTTTTGAGTACTATTTACAATAAGCTATTTCATCTGCATTAATTTATGCTTCAATACACCTGATAGAAAAATATCTCATTTTTTGTAAAACACCTATTTTCAGAGTAACTATTTTAGATTGTAATGTAATATTTGTAATATTAATATTTTAATAATGTAAAATTCAAATTATTCTTTTATTGAAATCTTAATTTTAATCTTATTTGAGCCATCAGAATTGTATAAATAAGTCAACCTCTTCAATAATCCATGTTACAATATTTAATAATTATATGTTCAGGATATGTTTTTCATAACTCAAAAATTTTGTGAGTCTTATATGCCCTCCCTAGCTATTGAAAAGCTTCTAAATGTTGTATAACCTCAGAAACATGTTGGTAAGTACATAAAAGCTATATTTCAGTGCATTTCTCAATTTAACTTATATTTATCCAGAATTAAACACTTGATATGTTACTTTATAACTTTATTTTCAGTTGTGTATTAGAAGCAACATGAAGGATGTTGGATTAAGTAATGACTCACCCAAGCAGAACAACACATTGGTCATCATAATGCCTGAAACTTGATTAATTTCTTTTGGTGTAAAATAAATCCTATTTTTTCAGAAATGCTAGATGTAAATTATTATCTTTTATATTTTCCTTGTGATGCCCCCAGGAGTGTATTCAGGAGGAATGAAGTTTGCCCAGGAAAGTGTTCAGAACAATCATCTTTTCTTGATGTTGGAGTCATACTCTGCCAGCGAGTAAGGAGATTCAAGGCCCACAGGACTCTCCCACAGAGACTCAGGCTACAGTGTGCCTCTGCCTGCACTGTCCTCTGAGGAACTCTTCTTGTTTTCTCTGCCTTCCCTCAGGTAGGATGCTGCCTAATTAAAAACTGTCCTTCAAATACTGAGCTCAGTCGAGTTTGTTTCCACGGAAAAACATAAATAAAATTATCAATGAGTCCCACAGTCACCAGCACCAGAAGCCTCCGTCTGAAGAAGGCCAAGAGGCAATCTCAGCTCAGAATTTCACATTTTCCCTTTAGATTTAGATCATGTCTGTTTCTTTCTTGGCTTCATGATTTTTTACTGCTCTCAGCTATTTTACTTACAGTGTAAGCAATTGGTTCTTTGTTTCTTCACCTATAAAACTGGATAATATCAGGGTATATGGTATATATGGTCTGTGGGTATAAAGTTAATTTGTTATTGAAAATTTCTTGGAAGAGTGCCAGGTACACACAGGATATTTAGAGCTACCCCTCTTAGGTTGACTTTGAATTTTGTAAAGGAGTATAAATTAGTTCACAAAGTATAGTTTTATTCACCTACTGACATCCTCAAACACACAGATTATGGAATTATGCAAGAGTTAACTTTAAAAATATTATTCTTAAAATGACAAGTAACAATTTTATTTCTTGCTGGTGTACCTCATGGTCCTTTGATCGACATATGTATTTTGCAGTGGTTGAACTTGGCCAGTTAGCAGATGCAGTACCTTGTGCACTTGGGGAATTTTTGTCCTGACAGCCCTTAATCTCTACCTTCTCATCCATTTCCAACATATGGTTCATGATTATAGATGAGATCACCATGCTGCATGGAAGATCTCTTGAACTTGTTCTTTATTACAGAATTTCTGCTTTCTTTGAATACCTGCCAGGGCCACGTCTCTTCCCCAGAAGCCCTATTGACCACCGTGCCAATCTGCTTCCATGAGTGTCATTTTTTCAGACTCCAGAGTCAAGGTCATGTGCTGCTTGTTCTGCTGAGCTTGGCTTGTTTCACACAATGTCCTCCAGGTCACCCATTGTCACAAGTGAGAGACTGTCCCTCCTCTCTAATGCTGAGTGGTACAATGTCTCCTGCACACATGTGTTTTCTCAGTCCATTCATTTGCTGATGCACACCTGGGTTAATTCTGTGCCTTGGCACTGGGAATGACGCTGCCATATGCTAGAGACACCGACTTTCTTTGACACACTGACTCGTGTGGTTTGAGGACACATCCTGCTGAGGACTGCTGCATCCTATGGTAGTTCTACCTTAGGTTTTCCAGGAGCCACTATCCCTTTTCCCAAAGTGACTGCACCCATTATCATTCTCATTAGCAAAGTGTGTGAGTGTTCCATTTTCTCTGAATTCTCACAAACATGTAGCTTTGTTTTTTGATAATAGTCATTCAAATAAATAGGTATGAAGTGAACAAATAAATAGGTATAAAGTGGAATCTCTGTGGCTTTAATTGAATTTCACTTATGATTGGTGATGTTAAACATTCTTCAAACATCTGTTGATTTTTTGTACATTTTGTAGTGGAATACTTATCATATCATGTGACTATTTAACCATCATATTATTTTCTTGCTATTGAGTTATTTGAGTAATATGAATAATTTAGCTCCAGTTCCCCTGATCTTGTCCAACATATTTACAGTCATGCATCATGTATTATCACAGAAAAAATTGTTTAATATTTTTTTCATTCTGCTAAGAAATGCTGAAATAAGGTAATCAAATAGAAATGCATTGCAAATCAATACCAGGAGGCACCTCACACAATCGAAAATCATTACAGTCAACATGTCATTAGATCCAACCAAGCTCCCTGCAAAAGATTCACCAAATTCTTAGAAGAAACAAAATATAATGATTTGCATTACAGTTACTAAAAAGAAGGCAGAGTGTGAAAACAATTTTGGAAACAATTTGTCTTTTTATATTAATCTTGTATAATTTTTAGAATTTCAGTTGGATTTTAAAATTTGCACAGTAATATTTCAGGAATTAAAAAAAATAACCCATGGCTTTATTTATTTATTTTTATTTGCTATTATTGTTTTTTAAATCACAAAACTGGAGAGACAAGGTTTTTAAAATTCTCCTTTTCATTAAAGAAGCATGACTTTCTCTCTAGGTCGCAATATTTTGAACATGTGTCTGCATTTTTATGCTGATTGAATTATTGTCAGGTGGTGGCCACTCCATCAAAGTGTGAAATCTCAGCTGCTTGGCAGAGGAGAGTGGGAAACCATCACCCAGGAGTGTATTCCCTATGTGACCTCTGCTGTCACCTGACAGTAACAGGGTTTCCTTGGAGAGGAGAAGAGAATGAAAGCAGTCCTCTCTGAGGCAGGCAGGCATGTAGGCAGCCAGGATTACGATCAGCTTCTAGACATCAGTCAGTGGATGCACCACGTTGGTGCCAGAGACCCAGACCATCAGGGGGGCACCACATACCTTCTGAGATCTGTGGCAGCTCCCAGGTGTTTTCCAAGAGCACCTCAGGGTGGCATTCACTGTCCCCACCATTCCAGAAACCAAACAAGCCTCTTACTGCCAGTGGTGCAGTCATATACACTCTGAAAAGGTTGAGTGACTTCTGCCTTTCAGGGAATGCTGCCTTCCACACGGGATGCTTCTGGAAGGCATTGTCAGGAAACAAAGGTCAAAGGTGGGACTTGGTTTCCTATCAGTTCAGATGAACACACAGTGATTACATGGTTGTGTGTGGAAAAAAACCAAGCAGTGTTATTCTACAATGAGAAAGGATGGATTTCCCTGGTAACTTGGTGAAAGTGTTGGAGGAGAAACTTACTCCACGTGGGGGAAGGTGGAGTAGAGGAAGGGTCAGGTGCCAGCTGCCCCTAAGCTGAGATCCCAGCAGCAGGAGTATTGCTTCCTAACAGGGTGATGGAGGAAATTCACTGGAATTCAGCATTGGACAGTAAAATAACCATAGGGAGACATTTACAGGTTTTGAACATGGAACAAAAAGTACTGCATTAGAGATGAGCCAGTTTTTCTGGAGGCGGAGTCTGCGCCATCCCTCCCCTTCCCTCCTTCCCTTCAGGCAGCCAGGGAGGGAAGCCCTGGCAATGAACTTGGCACCTGGGACACTGTGGAAGAGAGGGAAGTGGATCTCAACAGACCCAGAAAGGCAGCAAGTTGGTGATGGAAAGATGCTGAGTGTCTCTGCGCGGGCTGGGGATACCCAGGCCTGAGGGCTCCCTTGGCTGCTGGCAGCTGGTGTAGGCATCTGGGAGGAGAACAGACAGTGTCCAGACCCCGCATCTGCACTCCAGGCCTGACCTGGGGAATGTGCATGTGGTGGAGTATGTGCAGCCTGTGCAGGGACTGGTGAGTTTTCTGAGCCTGGGCTCCAGGGGAGTGTGCCATGTGTGTGTGTGTGTGTGTGTGTGTGTGTGTGTGTGTGTTTAAGATGTTTCATTTTTTATCATTTTTTTCCACTCATCTGATATTTTGCCCTGCTCTGGATTCAGAGTGGAGGTTTTTATGGGTTGGTTTTATATTGAATTTTTACTTTTTCGTACCTTAGTGTTTGTTCCTCTTATTCCTCCTTCCCTTTATTCCCTTCCTAAGAGTCACATGCTCTCATTCCCTCATTCTTTATTTATTCTATTATTTTAGTCACTTTTTAATCCTCCTTCCTTAGCCATCATTTACCACCATTCTCCTGCTTCTCCCTGTTTTTTAAATGTTTTAAAGAACTTAACCCTGCTCTGTGTGAACTGTTTAGTGAGTGTCACTCCTGCCCCCAACATTCATGATGTTCTGTTATTAACATGATGGGTGACCCAGGCGACAGCTGGTATTCAGTGCCAGATCTAGTTTGTGGCTGTGTTTTGCTGTTGCTTGGGTTAAATGTTGACAAACTATTCTGCTTTGTGTGGCCATTAGTAATATAGAGGTCATTTCAGGTGCCAGACATTTATTTTAAGGCTGCATATTGGTCACCACCATAATTATTTCTTGCCCCCCCCCTTTTCCTAAGAGCAGCTGGGAAGTGATTGGGATGCTACAGATTCACAGCATAGAGAATCTATGGCTTTGCTCCCCTCACATCTCTGTCAAATAATTGCCAATCTCATTGCCTGCACAAACCAGTCTCTCTCAGACTCCAGCAATTCTTTAATACATAGGATAGTGGAGACAAAGCCTCAAACCAACAACCAGGCCCCAAGTAGGAACATCTAGAGGGGGTTCTCAGTTCAAACTCACACACACAAAACAGAAAAGTTCTAGATGTAAGCTCTAAGAAGTTGGTAGTATTGCAGTGGCACTCCAAGAGTAAATTAAAATAACTGTCTGATATCAGCAACTTGAGTGGAACTAGAGGTTGAAATTAACACCAAGATTATTTTGAATTCAACTGAAAGTATCAACAATACATTAGATTGTGTAAAAATTAAGCTTTGAGCACAGAACTGAAAATAAAATACCAACAACATAGAAAGAATACATGGAAGATTACTATACATCAAAGGCCTCTCTCACAGAAGAACAGGAATCCATTTCAATAGATGCCCAAGTCCAAGACCCCTGAAAGCATGAGGAAATAGGCAAGCAAGTTCCCACCCAAAATTTATAATACCACAAGAAAGGAGCTCACAGAAATGGAAGTTGATGAAATTCCAGACAAAGTTTACAAAAATTAATTATTTAATTGTTTAGTGAGCTATAGTAAGATTAAAGGAAGATTAAATGAAGAGACTAAATGCAGAAACACCATTTAAATAAAGAAAGAAATTAAACACGGAAAAGCCCATCAGAATTCCTGGAAATGAAAGACACAATGGAACCAATAAAAATTCAACTGAAAGGATTACCATTACATTAGATTTTGTAAAAAAAAAAAAAAAAAAAAAAAAAAAAATAAGCTTTGATCACAGAACTGAAGGCTGGTATATTACCTTGAAAACTTAGAATACAATAAAGAAAAAAAATAATTAACACTGACCAAAATATTTAATAACTTTGGTATAAACGCAAGAGGCCCAACTTAAGAATCACTGAGATAAAAAATAAGGGAGATATGGGCTAATGGCATTAAAATCCTTTTCAGGAAACAAGACCAGAAAATTTTCCTTGTCTTAGATATCATATGGAAAACCATACTCCAGATTCATTAAGAACACCAAAGATACAAGGTCAAAAAAAGAACCTCTTCAAAGCATATCATAATCAAAATGTCTAACAGAATTTAAGGAAAGAAAATTAAAAGCTGCAAGAGAAAAATACATCAGATCACATTTAGAACTAAACCAATAAGACCCACTTCTGAATTCTCAACTCAAACCCTAAAATCAAGGAGGGCCTGGAATGAAATAGCTCAAGCCCTAAAAGAAAACAATTGGCAGCCAAGATTGCTCTATTCAGCAATGCTACCTTTCAGAATAGAAGAAGAAATAAAAACACTCCATGACAAGAATAAACTAAAAGAATTCATAAGCACTATGCCAGCACTACAAAAATAATTGAAAGATACGCTACACCAAGAACAACTCCTGGTCCAATACTCTCTGGTACATATTTAAGTAGTTAATTGACATATCCATGGTCTTGAATATAAATAAATTCTAGTAGTATGAACAGCAAACATAAATAAAATAATGGAGACATTTCGTTTGATGACTTCTGTACAGATATAATATTCAGGATTATTAATAAGACTTAGAACCTGTCAAGATCATTGAACTGTCATTTGTAACTAATTAAAACAAATAAAAAAAGACATAGAACCCAAGGAAGCAATTACTTCATGGAGTAGTTGACTTATCAGCCTCTAAATACTGAGTATTATAGCATTGTAGTGAACATAGAAGTAAATGTAAGTGACCCAAAAATTGAAGGTCATAATATCCTGTTTCTAAATTAAAAAGGAAACAGGGCTAGGGTTGTAGTCCAGTGGCTATGTTTGTGGATTCAATTTCTGGTACAAAATATGAATACATGATTGAATGAATGAATAAAATGGAGGCTAGTCTGACATTTGGGCTTCAAACCAGACACTTTCATCCAATTGCGATCCATCTAGATAATTATAAAATCTTATTGTTTCCTAAATATTTTAATGTTTCTCTTCTCCTCCATTAGTATAATTACTGCTCTTACTTTCCATAATATTTTCTAGTTACATTCAAATTTGAATCTGATTGTATCAGCCAGGGTTCTTAGTTGAAAGGAATGAAGCAAATTAATTTCTATTAAAACAGAAAAGAGACATACTGAAAGGTATCTGATGGACCCTACGGTCTTCAGAAACACCGAGCAGTCAGGCTAGATGTGTACACATCAAGAACATCCCCAGTACATGTGTGAGATAGAACAATAGAAGATGTCCCCTGGTCCAACAGCAGATGCTTGTGCTGATGCCACACCACCAGGTCAAGTGACCTCAGTAAATCTCATAAGCTCCAATTTGGTGAAATGGGACAGAACGTGGATGGAGAGTTACCTCCAGGACGGAGCTGGGCATGTGGCCGATGGCTCATGGAACTGACCAGGCAGGCAGATTAGAAAGCATGAGACCCAGTGATACCTGCAGACACAGGCTGCCTGTGAGGCTGGGGAGGGCACAGCCATGCACATGAGAGAGGCACACTGTGTTGACTGCCCAGATGGTGGGAAAGAAGACCCCAAAGAGCCGCTCAGAGGAGGCACTGGTGATAGGAGCCAAGGAGAACCTCCTAATGGAGTCAAGGATCATGGATGCTCCTGGTCAAATAATTTGAAAAGGGAAGTGAAGGAAAAGTGCAGCATCTGCCCAGGGAAGAGAATGCTCTTTACATAGCACATGCCAGGAGAATGATCAGAGATGTGGGTGACGGTGGATTCCAGGAGCTGCTTAGGGTACTATACTGCTACAAGAGTTACAACTGAAATTTAAAGGAAGTGAATGGCTATTTTTAAAGGTTGAGAGTACAATTCTTTGTCACAAGACCAGGAATCATGGTCAGAAAATGAAGCCACATGTTTCTCTGAAGGAGAGGACATTAGTCACCTAGAGGCCCTATAACTTCATAAACACTGGGTCACATATGTTTGTGGGAAACTTGATGGATCTATAGTCTGAGTAGCTGTGGGTTGTGAATATAAATTACACACAAGATTTGACAAAATAGAATGAAAACAAAGTATACAAGCAATAATAATTTCATGTGATGCATGTAGACATAACATTTCAATATCAGTATAAATATTATTACATTTACTAATATATGTAAGAACATGTACTGTATTATATGCAATAATTCATAATAGTATAAAATAAAGTGTAATTAATATTTGCATTGTAAATTTTAGCGTGTTTTGTTTGAAATTAAAATATTGATCATTATATTAGTTTATAATGTTCAGTATATTATTTCAATTAATTTTACTGATAAATGTCACTAGAGACATACATCATTGCACTATAGTACTCTTGGTCAGTGCTGCACGGGAGTGTTCCAGTCTGCATGGAGAGAAGCCATACAGAGGAGCAGGGATGGCCATGGTCACTTCTTCCTGGGGGAGAACAGACCCCACACTCTTCTCATGGCCCCTAGCACCTCCTTGTTTCTTAGGCTGTAGATGATGGGATTGAGCATGGGAGTGAGGATGGTGTAGAAGACAGCCAGGTTCTTATCCTCTGCTGGGGAGCGAAGATTCTTTGGTCGGAAATAAGTGTAGGCAAAAGGTGCACAATAAAATGTCACCACAGTTAAATGTGTGGAGCACGTGGTGAAAGCCTTTCTTCTTCCCTCTTTTGACTGCATGTGGAAGATAGTAAAAATGACCCGTCCATAGGACACAGTGATGCCAAGGAAAGGAACAATGAGAAACAGGCCTGTGCTCACAAACACCATGTACTCATAGACCCAGGTGTCCATACAGGCCAGAGGAACCATGGCTGGGACATCACAGAAAAAATGATTGATGGCCCTAGACCTGCAGTAAGGAAGATGAAGGATGTAAAATGTGTGTGCCAGGGAGTTGATGGAGCCCAGTGTCCAGGGCACCAGGATCATCTTCAAACACATCCTTTTACTCATGCGGATGGGGTAGTGGAGGGGGTGGCATATGGCCACAAAGCGGTCATAGGCCATGGAGGCCAGGATTAAACCTTCTGAGCCAGCCATTGTCAGGAAGAAGAACATTTGCACAGCACAGGCCAGGAAGGAGATGCTCTTCTGGCCAGAGAGGAAGTTGTACACCATTTTGGGGACAGTGGTGGAGATGTACATCAGGTCCATGAGGGAGAGCTGGCTGAGGAGAAAGTACATGGGGGTGTGGAGCCGCGGGTCCAAGAAGATGAGGGCAGTCATCCCTGAGTTCCCCACTGAGGCAAGAATAAATATCAATAGGATCAGAAGCAAGAGAAGGAGGCCAGTTTGATTTTGAGGAAACAACCCCAACAAAATAAAATCACTTGAAGTTTGGTTCCATTTCTCCATGAACAGGCACTGCTTTAATTTTTTTAAAAGAAATGTAAAGGGGCTGGGGTTGTGGTTCAGTGGTGGAGCGCTCACTTCTCACGTGCAAGGCCCTGGGTTCGATCCACAGCATCACATACAAATAATAAATAAATAAATAATAAAGTTTAAAAAATTTTGTATAAAAAAAAAGAAATACAAAAACAAAAACTAAGCAATAAACATGATCAAATAGAAAAGGAGAATAAAAGAAATTAAGTTTATTAGTGTTTGTTTTGAATGCATTGTCATCCATACAACACCACACATTCTGTTCAATAGATTTTTTTATATAAGTAACTTTATGCTTCAGATAACGAATGTGTAGTAGTTGCTAATATGTGTCTGTCTTTTTCCCCATTTCTTATTGGTGCATTACAGTTGGACATAATGATGACATTTGCTGTTACATGTTTGCACAGGCAATACAATATGGCTGAAATCTCTCCCTAGAATGTTCCCCATCTCTCCCTCCCTCCAATCTCCCAGGCCCTTTCCTCTACTGATCTCTGATGTTCATGAGATTTCCACTTACCCTAAGTTTCTTTTCCTTTTCTCTCTCTAGCTTCTACATATGAAGAAAAACATATGACTCTCAATATTTAGAGTTTGGCTTCTTTCCCATAACATAATGAACTCCAGTTCTATCCATTTTTCTTTAAATAAAATTATTTTTTCTTTATGGCTGAATAAATAGCTGGTTCCATAGTTTGGCTATGAACTGTGCTGCTATAAACATGGGTATGCATATATCACTGCAGTATGATGACTTTAATTCTTCAGTATAAATACTGAGGAGTAGTAGAGCTGGGTCATATGGTTGTTCAGTGCTTAGTCTTTTGAGGAACCTCCATACTGTTTTCCATTTTGGTTGTACTAATTAACAATCCCAAAACTGTAAAAGTGTTTCCTTTTTTCCACATCCTATCATTTATTATTTTGTATTCTTGATGACTGCCATTCTGAGTGGTATGGGATCAAATCTTAGTGTAGTTTAAATTTACATGTTCCTAATTGCTAATGGCACACTAGAAGACATAGGGAAAAGCCCAAACATCTGTATTCATCTGATCCCTGACACAGTGCCAATAACATATATTGGAAAAAAGGTGGTCTTTTCTACAAATGGTGCTGGAAAAACTGGTTATCCAATATGGGAAAAAGAGATACAAAACCTTATTTCTCACTCTACAAAATTCAACTCATATTGGGTCAAAGATCTAGGAATCAAACCAGAAATTTTAAAAGAAAAAAACATGGGGTCAACACTCCAGCATACAGGAAGAGGCAATGATTTTCTGAATAGGACCTCAAAGCTCAGGAGATAACACCCAGAGTTCATAAATGGTGTTTCATTAAATTAAAAACTTTCTGCACACACACACACAAAAAGGAAATGATAAGGAATGTGAAGAAAGAAAGACAGAATAGAAGAAAATCTTTGCTAGGTGTTCTTCTAACAGAGGTCTATTATCTAGAATTCATAAAGAACTCATAAAACAGTAGCAAAAATAGCTCAATTAATAAATGGGCAAATGAATTAAACAGACACTTCTCAATAGAGGAAATACAGTGGCCAAGGAATATGTGAAAAAATAATGTTCAATAGATTTTGATATCGGAATTAAAAATTGCTTTCCCAGTTCTTTCTGGTAACCATCTCAAATTGAAATAAAAATTATACTCACATATGCAACAAACACAAATGAAAGAACTGAGGAAGTCCTTCCTAGATAATGCTGGGTAGGAGCATTCCTAGGACTATGCACCAGGCTCAGCCCCGGAGGAAGCCAGGATCCTGCTTTCCCAGCTCCCCAACTCAGCACTCAGGTTCACCACAGACATGGCCTGTGGGGCGCAGAAGTGCCCTGTGTGCTTGAGTCTGCATCCTCAGTGACCTCGCCTCCTCCACACCTTTAGTGCCTGCTCTCCCCTCCCCACTGGCAATGCTGCAGCTGAGTAAGCCAGGGTCTTCTCCCAGAGCTGTGCTGCTCACCTCCTAAACAGAAGCTGTTTGGCTGGTCCTAGAAGTGGGTCATCATTCAAAAGCATCTTTCTTAAGTTGTGAAGGTATCATGAGTCCTATATGATCAACCTTAGTATAGTATGTTCTTTGGATACTGTCTCTTTCCTAATGTGGTTTTCATTTGTGAAAACCTTACAAACTAATATCAAATATTAAGGTTTTTATATAAATTTTCCTTTTCTTCTTGGAAGCAAATTACATATGATGAAGTTGACAGATTAAATCTTGTGCAATATTTTTCATTGTATATTCACAATGGCAAACTAGAACTAGAAAATTAACAGAAATACAACATGGGTATGGATAATGGAATCTCATACAGGGACAGACTTTTTGCATATACAAAAAACTTGCACGTGCCATAACTTACATGAAAGGTTCTTCTCATTACTTCATTTATTTTAATGTGATTTTTGCACTATTTTTTTAAATTTCCCAGATAATTAGAAGAATTCATGGATGTGAAGAACAACATTCTCAAATACAGTTATGCCTTGGAAGAGATTTGACATCATATTACTAATCATTTCACAATAACACATTTAGTAACTGGTGAGTGATTTACTGTGTGTGGAATAAAGCATTCAAAGTAATTGGTGTAATGATTATTGTCCTCCATAGGATCAGGCCTAACTCTAGGTCAGGCACATGGGCCATAAAGAGGATGTTTCTTCCTGTCCTGCAGTTTAGTTTCCCAGGTTACAAGCAGGATCTGGCTCTGCTGCTGAGCTGCTCACCTAGGAAGGAACGTGAGCAGAGGCAGTGTCCTGACTGTAGCTTACATGTGTGTGCACTTGCCCTGTTCAGACTTAATTATGTAGGGGAAGTAAAACCATAATTAGTTATGAATCATTTAGAGTAAAGAAACCAAAATGAGAAGAAATGAGTGAGTTCCTCTTCTAGGTTATATGGTTGCTTAGGCTGTTCTTTGGGAATGTGCATCTGCATCTCAGCCCTTAACAGCTTCTCTTCTTCTCCTTGTGCCATGTCAGATCTGGCAATTTCATATTCATTGTTTTTATTCTCACAAATATTCATAAAATGAGATCGTCACATTTCTTATATCGCCAGTATGTGTTTGACTTCTCCCTGTGTCTAGTCTTAGAGAGATTTGCACTTTATATTTGAGCTCTTCCATGGGGATGCTGCCACAGACTACTGTGGATGTTAATTTGGATTAATGATTTTCTGACAGGAAAGAAAAGCAACCAATAGTTTGTTGCCATGATTCATCTCAGTAAGTAAACAGCAGTGATTTCTTGATATACCGTAGTAAACAGGAATACAATTGCAAAGGAGAGCTTTTCACATAAGAGGGGACACATTTTGAAAGCTGTCAGTTTGACAAGCACTGAGAGTAAAAAAGTGGTGGTCAGGAAGCCAACAGGAGCACAGCATCACTTTACCTGCAGAGCAGTGAGATCTCAGGCTTCCTGTGCCTCCAGCCGGTCTAGAGACAGAGCTCTGACCTCACAGAGAAGGAAAACACAATGTGTCCAGCCCTGAAATCCATTCATCCCGTCAAAATATGCTCACTGCTTCTGTTTGTGGCAGTGCTGCTGGCCATCAACAGGATTTAGTGGTTAAAATACACAAGATTCCACACTCTGGAACTCGTATTCAGTGGGTGACACAGACAATAGAGCAGCAGCCCAAACACGTGCTGCAAGGTGTGTGCACATTAGTGACAGCAAGAACAACAGAGCAGGGAGGAAGGACAGAGGGACAGCTGGGCAACAACACTGAGGAAGCCACTCCAAGGAGGTGCTGCTGGGGCCCTCAGGCTCTGGACCACTCTGCACAGACTGAGGAGCAGGACCAGCCCTGAAGGCTCATCAGGACAGCAACAGAGACAAGAGGGCTCTGGAAGCTCAGGCCCCAGGGCAAGTGTGTAGGGAGGGGAGGACGCAGACTGTGCTCTGGACCAGGAGAGAGGCCAGTGGGTGTGGCATGGGGTCAGGTCCCCTTCTGGAGCTCACACAGGAGGCTCTGGTTGAGCAGAGAGTTTAGAGGAGGAGCCCATGGCAGAGAGTGGGTAGTGGGTAATGAGGACAGCTGTGGCTACCCTGGGTTTAACAAAGGAAGACACACATGCAAGAGACCCCAGCACAGATGGGTGCTGCTTAGGGACAGTGTGGGACCCACTGAATCCTCTGTCTCTGCCTCCGGCTCAGAGGCTCTCAGTAGATCTGCTGATCAACTGAACAAAATATTAGCTTCAGAAGTAAATTAGTAACAGCGACCAAACTAACAAGGTGTGACTCGATCATTTCATAAATCAATCCTTAACACACAGCCCGGGCTTGGAGGGCACAGAACCATCGGGGTGCTTTCCTCCTTTCAATTTTTAGTCCAGGTTTAATTTCAGTCTGCTGTTTATGCCTTCCTTGGGCCATTTTTGGAGATAGGCTATGTTTATATTTAGATTATGTGATGTATACTTTACAGATTAAATAGTTTTGATGGTAGTTACTACAGTAACTAATTTTGCAACATTAAAAATTTTCATGTGTTCAGAGAATGGGTCTGAATCATTACTTTCAGGATCCTGTACACCTGGTAATTGAGCTGTTATGATCTGGAACCTTTGGGTGGTACATGTGGGACAATTTTCATTGACTACCAGCAACTTTTTTTAATTAGGTATGGAATCTTATTTCTTACAACAGAATCATTTAAACACCACATTTTTGCTGTATTATACTTTGGAGAGAACTATTCCTGAGGCTGCAAGGTGGGTCATCCTGCAAAGCCCATTGCTCAAATATATAGAATTTTTAAAAAAGAAAAAAATGAAAATCCAATTTGACAGAGCCTGATACATGTAAACATAGCAAGTGTTGGACCCTGAGTTTACCTTGCAAATGTTATGAATATTGCACAGTTTTGAAATGTTACAGAGAATCAGCCCAAGACAACCAGCAACTTCTCTGAGCCTCAGATAACTCAATCTCAGCATTTTCCTATGAGAATTCTGAAGACAGAATTTAGGGGACAGAAATAAGTGAGCTCTGTGTGTTCAGCACATAGAAGGTCCTGAATGTGAGTCCATCTCCTCTCTTCCTTCCATATGCTAAACATTGAGAAGACTCAGGCTCAGAGAAATTTGTTGTCCCAGCGAAGCTCCAAATCCTTGAGAGCAGCACGTTGTATAATTTTAACAGGTTCACATGGCCTCATTTTACCTTTAAATTCACCCTTAGCTTTTCCAGTTGGTTAAGGGAACACCATAACAAACCACTTTTCTGTTCTTTGTGCAACAAAAAGTGTGTGAACTCATCTCCAAACTATTTCCCTTATTTAAATTTTACTCAAATCAACTGAGTTCAATAATATCATCTTGACTTACCTTGTCTGAAGTGCTTGATTTTGTATTTTAAGAAAAGTAGCTTTATCATTAAAAGAATCCCCGCTGACAGTGTATTGAACTCAAAATGTTTAAACAGCAATGCTTCCACATAGTTAACCAGGCTAAGGAGCTAGGTCCTGCCACTGAGCAGTAGCCCTGGTTCCCACCAAATTCTCCTGACACAAGACGTCAAGAGCACCAGGAAGGAATCCTCAGAACACATTCAGTGCTCTCTGATCCCACCTCTACCATCATCTTTATGCTGACATCCCAAAGCCCTTCACCTTGTGAGTGTTCCCAATGTTGTTGCTTTGCTCACACATCTTCCTTTGCTATTGCCTTGTTAAAGCCCAAATGAACTAGGATATGCCACACTTACTTCGTCAGGTTCTACAAAGGGCAACGAAGATTGAGCTGCTGCATTTGGTGTGCAGAACCTTCCTCCAGCATACCTTACATGTCCTCCCTTTGCCCCCAATTGATCCCCAGTGTCCAAGCCCACAGGGACAGGAGCCTAAGCCATTACACCTGACTTTGCTGATGTAGAAATGGACTCAATTCAAGCTGAGAACAAATTCTCCAACACATTCAGCTCTGCAGCTCTGGCCTGCTGCCCAGGATTAGTCTCAGGAGGGAGGAAGTAAGGTATTACAGGAGAAGATTGAATGCTGTAGGAGATATTTGGTAATGTTCACCACAGTCCTCTGATTTCCTAGGTTAGAGATCTAAGGATCAACATGATGAAGGGAATACTTAGGAGTGTTCATTTGAGTAAGTCACAATGGAAATATTAGAAAATATAAAAATGATATATTTCTATGCCTGTCATCATATTATATAGGAATAAAATTACAATGAACAGCAAGAAAAATTATAGAAATGATAAACACAAGGAGGTTAAAATATATTTAAATAATGAATGAATCATAGAAGAAAAAATAGAAACAAATTAGAACATATATACAATATATTAAATTCTCGGGGACAGCATGAATGCCTCATCATAAGAAAGTTTAAAGCATTGAATGCTTACATAAAAACAGAATAAGAAGAAAAAGAAGAAGAAGAAGAAGAAAAAGAAGAAGAAGAAGAAGGAGAAAAAGAAAGAAAGAAAGATCATAGATGAATAATCTAATGTTACACATCAAAAACCCAGAGAAAAAAGAGCAAGCTAGTTCCAAAACCAGTGGAAGGCAAGAAATAATTAAGACGATAACCATAATTCAAAAAATTAAGAATAAAAAAATGCAAAGGATGAATGCAACAGAATTGGTTCTTTGAAAAGCTAAAGAAGATGGATAAACCTTAGACTTACTAACTGAAAGAGACAGAAAGGACACAAATAACCCAAATTTGAGCTACAAAAGGAGATATCACCATAGGCACTGCTGAAATCCACAGGATAATTAGAAATTCTTTTGAAAATTTATACTCCAATAAATGATAAAATCTAAAAATATTCTGATAAATTTTAAGCACTGTCAGCTACCAAAATTGAACCATAATGATATGGAAAATGTACAAAGACCAATATCAAGCAATGAGACAGAAACAGCAATTTAAAACATTCCAATGAAGAACTGCCCTGGTTCAGATGGATTCTTAGTCATGTTCTACTAGACCTTTAAAGAAAACCCAATGCCAATCTTCCTCAAGTTATTCCATTAAATATAAAAAGTGGGAAGACTCCAAAATTCATTCTATGAAGTCTGTGTCACTTTGATACCTAAACCAGACAAAGATACATCAAGAAAATTAAAGTATAGATTAATATACCCAGTTAACATAGAAACAAAAATCCTTAAAAATATGAGCAGACTGCCTTCAAAAACACATTAAGAGATAGTGCACCATGATCAAGTGGGTTTCATCTCAAGAATGCAAGTTTGGTTCAATATACACAAGTCAATATATTTAATTCATCACATCAACAGAAGTAAGATAACAATCACATGATCATCTAAATAGATATAGGCAAAGCCTTTGACAAAATGTAGCACCCATAAATGTTAAAAACACTGGAGAAACTATCGATAGAAGAAACTGTAATTTTAAGGGCTATATATGACAGATTCAAAGTCATCATCGTCTAGAATATACAGAAAAAACAAACACATTTCCTTTAAAACGAAAAATGGGACAAGGATGTCCACTGTCACTCTTATTCAATATAGTTTTTAAAACTCTAGCTGAGGCAAGAGAAGGTCATTAAAGAGATATAACTAGGTAAGGAAGAAGGGGATGTATCTCTCTTTGCTGAGGACATCTTACACTGAGAAGACACAAGAAACTCTACCAGAAGAAATCCATAGTAATCAGGGAAATGCAAATCAAGACTATATAAAAATCACCCAAAATATGAACAATAATAATTTTTGGTGAGAATGTGGGGGGAAAAGTAAATTCATACATTTTTGGTAGGACTGTAAATTAGTACAACCACATTGGGAAAAAAGCATGGAGAGTCCTCAAAAGTATAGGAATGAAACCATCTTATTACCCTGTTGTCCCACTTCTCGGTATTTATGCAAAAGAACTACATTGAGCATGCAGTGATACATGCCTATCAATGTGCAAGGCAGCACAATTCACAAAAGTCTAGTTTGGGACCCTATACAGGGGCCCATGAACAAACAAATGCACAGAGAAAATGTGGCTTTCTTCAGCATAAAGAAGAATGAAATTATTTTACTTGGTAAAATGCATAGACCTGGAAACTACCAGGCAAAATGAAATAAGCCAGACTCTGGTACTTGAGGGTGTTTTCTCTCATATGCTGAAGTCAGAGTGAAGTAAGAAAAATAGAGAAATGACTCCCTGAAAAGAGAGGGGAGATCAGTGGGAGACAAAGGGGATGAAGGTTAGGGAAGAGGAATGGGAAAGGGAGGAACTAGGAAATAAAACTGACCAAATTGTGGGAGGTGGATGTATGAACACATCTCCATGAATAATGCGTTTATGTGTATGTATAAAGCACAATCAACCAGTCAACCAATCAATAAATGAAAGGAAACCAGTAGACTAAAGGAAGGGGAAGAGGACAGGCAGGTGGGGAAGAAAAGAAGATGTACTGGGACTGAAATGGAGCAAATTATATTCTGTATATGAATGAAAATTTCAGCCTGCCCCTCACTATTCTGTATATCTATAAAGCCATATAAAAATATTAAAAAATGAAACCATTGTGGCAACATTTTACATGATCATCTAATATTTGTTGATTATGTAAGTTCTGTGTTTGCACTAAATAAAATGTGGGGAGAAATACAATAAGGGAATTGTTTAAATCCCCAGCTCAAAGCTATTGGAGAATCTGACAGTTTCAATACCTATCCTTACAAATTCTTTCTCTTTATTTGGAGGCAAAGTGACCTGAGGAGAACATAATATTTGATGCTGAACATGACCTAATTTATGTATGTGTGCAAGTTTATATGATATACCTAGCCTAATTCTCTCTTTAGATCTGAAGCCAGATTTTCACAAGTTATGAAGGATTCATTTCTGTTTTCTGTAAAATATTAGGATGTCTGTATGTCCTGGCCATAAGTTGATGTTGTAAAGCTGCTTGGAATGCCTGCCCATGCCTTGAACTCACCCATGCCTGGTTTTCCCTGACCAGATAACAACCCTTTCCTAAACTTTAGTGACGCCTCATAAATCCTGGCCTTCCCTGACCAGATGACGACCCTCTCTGAGGCTCTAACAACCTTTATAATGTTGTCTGATATTGGGGCCAGGAAAAATGTAAACTAACATTTGTGTGTTATGCTCCTCAGAGTTTTGTTATCTGTAACCCCACTTTGTGTAACTTTTTGGGCTATAAAGCTGCGCTGCAAGGAAGCTGTGGTGCAGTTCTTGGCTCCCACGATTTTGATGGGAAAGGCAATCTGGCTGGTCTAAATAATAAGCTTGCTTTAATTTGATTTTAATTGGAGTCAGTGGTCTTTTCTTGCATCGTGGTCTAACATATAGAGAGAGGAATAGTGTTAGTGCTATTTTTACTGTCTTATAAAGGAGAGCTAGACTAGAGCCACAGATAAATTTACAGCACAACTCTGGTAACTTTGATTTTATCCTTTTGTAAAATCTCAGTTTTTTGCTAAAGACGAGTGGACTATGTAAGTATAAAGTTGATGTTGGCCAAAAGTAGAGTTCACCCAGGATATCCTCACGTCCCACCCAGTCATTCCAAAGTCCAATCCAAATTCCAGTAATTCAAGGAGTCTCCGCTCAGCTTTGTCCCCTTCCACACTGCTCCCTTGACCCCTCATCCTCATCCTCACTCTCGTTTTCCACCTGCCGGCCTTGGCAGGTGGGGGTCCTTCAGCATGGACACCATCTACCCCACAGTACTGCAAATTCACTCTGTGGAATGGGGCTATGCCCTGTGCCTATCTGCCCTCTACGGCCTTTGGAGGGAGGAACAGCAAGCACTTCTCCATATTTAGGGGCTTCGCTTGGTCCCTGGAGCTTACTCAACATCAGCGGGTGTTGTGAATGAGTGAAAGCGAGAATGAGAGAGAGCTGAGTTGCAAGGCCAAGGTGGAGGGTGACCAGACTCCGGAACACCGGGGTTGAAATCCCACTTGGTCTCACATCATGCTCAGGCTGTGTTGTTTGTTTTTGAATTTCACTTTGAAGCAATACTACTCCTTAAATTATCCTTGATTAAGGAACAGAGGTGCCTGTGATGTCTCAGGAGGCCTGACAGGAAGCTCTGTGACGCTGATAATCAGAATCCATTCTCCTAACTTGGTGTAAATTCTTTATTAAACTTGATCAAAAGTAACAGAATTTGAAAGATAAAATATGGAAGACAGTCTTGGGCTCTCTTCCAGGCCTCTATGAGGGCTTGTGCCCCTATGTGTGGGCCCAGAGGCTGCCCAGGGAGGGAAATGGGTGGGTGCCAGGTGAGGGACAAAGAGCCACGGCCAGGGCCATCTTCCAACTGGGAGGAGTCTCGCCATGACACTGACCAGGTGGGAATGCTGGGTGGGGAGTGGCTATGTCTGAAGATGGGTTTTGAATCTTTAGAGGAACTGGGTCAAGCTGGGATAAGGGATAAGTTCGAAGGGCTTGAGGCCACCTGGGAGGAATGCAGAGGGCAGCCTCCAGATCTGTACACGCCTTGGAGCCCCTTTCCTACGAGGCTGTGAGTCATCTGCCTCTGTGCCTACCAGCTGAGGGTAGGTGCTATCACCAGACACAGGGGAAAGGAAGGAAGAAAAGTGTAGTGAGGGCAGCAGGGACAGAGCACTCCCACCCAGGGAGGGCCAATGTCCAGCTCTGCACTCACACCCAGCTCCCTCCAAGATCCACAGGTGGACAGCGACTCCTATCACAAGCAGTGCTTCAAGGTAATGTTCTCATAACCCTCCTAATTAGGGTGCTTCTGTTTGTATGTTGTTACCTTGAAATCTTTTTCCCACACAGTGTCAGTGGGGAAGCAGAAGAAGAAAATGCTCGACACAGCTAAAATGTGTGGCATAGAAAGCCAGAGGAAAATGGGGACCCAGAGCTCAACCAGGGCACCTGGCATCTCCAAGCCTCCCAAGCCATATCTTTTTTTTTTCCTTTTCTTAAGGACAATACCACACCCCAAATATGCCTCAGCTTCTCAAAATGTAGGTTTGTCTTTCAACCTTATCAAAAATGTCCCCATTGGTGATTTACCTGTGAAACTTACACTGGGTACTGTCTGAGAACAGTTTTCTTTCTGCTGACACTATTAAAAATGCTGTGCAGAAAACAGAGAGGTGACATTTGAAGCTACAGAATTTCTGCTACTGCAGGGGAAGTGACATGAGAGGCACACAGTCACCTGGGGAGCATGCAGGCCTGATCTGCAGAGGAGCATAAGCCCCTCTCACTGCAGCCCACCCCAGCCTGCCCCTGGGATCCCTGCACATTCTGGTTGTCACTCTTGAGCAGAACGTGTCTTCCATCCTCTCATGGAATGAGGTCGGAGCCTGACTGTGGACATTTAACCTCACATTATAGTTCCTGGATGGGATAAACCTTGTGCACCCAGCAAGGTTGTTTGAGCACAGTGAAGTGTCCTAGGGCTGCCCCGTGAACTTGGACAGAGAGTCAGCGGCAACCATCTTGCCTTGCACCTGTGCCCTTTAGACCTCAGAGTCTCCAACTGTGAATGGTCATTGCAATCTTTTTAAAGATTCTTTTTGGGTATAAATGTTGTAGTATGTGACACAGGCCATATCCTGTGTTATGTACCTCCTTGTTATATCATAATTGTGTGGTTTGCAAAGATTATACACCACCAGTTAAACATTGAGTCAATCTATGTGCAAATCTTAAGTATGCAATAGAATAAGAATTTTTTGTTGTTGTCAGTTTAAAAATTCTACTTTTCTTTGGAACAAGTATATTTTACTCATTCATTTTGAATTAAATTGAATTTGACCATATTTTTTGAAATGCAGACAGTGGTGCTAGTGAAGTGTCACTTTTGTGTACACTGGGTGTTTCATTGTGGACTAGAGAGACCATGTTTTCCCAAGAGTGCAGGAGAAGGAGCCTAGTGAGGCTCAGCCTTCACCAGGAAGCCAGCCCATTGAAACTGAGGCACCAGAGTCTTTAAATGGCTCAGAAAATCACACTCTTTTGTTTGAATTCCATTTTGCACTGATTGTTTTAAGGCTAAGTGATTAAGAGGTTACTGCCTGGAGCCCAAAAGCAATGATCTTATAAAGCCATAGTGTGGAAAATGCTACTAAAAAGTGTTCAACTCAGAGATTTTTTTTTAGGTTGTCTGTTTCAGGAGTTCCTGAGAAAGAGCTTGATGGCTTAGAGAGTGTTTCTTATTTCATATCTTTTTAACATGCATGATTGACAAATTGTATAATTTTAATTAAAAGCTTTTCAAAGAAGTTCTGGGACTTTATAACCACCACCTCCATGTGAGGTGGCAGGGAATCCTTGTGCATTTCTGCAAATCAATCTCCAATATCTTAAATATTCCATTTCTACAAAAAATTTTGTAAGAGTTTTTGAAAGAAATTATATAAATCTATTGCTGTGATTTTTAAATTGAGCATTTTATAAAGTGAAAGACAACCAGTATGCCGCTTGTCTGGAAGAAGTGATCTTTCCAGACCTCATCTTCTTGTCCAAAGTTGGGGTTTAGTGCAGGCAGGGAGGCATATGCCCTCAAACAGCCACTGAGCTTCTAGACAGCTGTCTGCCCAGCCAAGTGAACCCAAAGTCAAGCTGAGAAGAGGACGTGAACACACCTCATCTGCACTTTCCAAGCAGGTGTGTGATGTGAGTGCTTACCTAGTGTACATCTTTTTGCCTGTGTGCTTACCTCTTTGCCTGGATTCTGACTCTAATGAGCTGTGCCCATTACCCAGGTGTCTAGTGACATCTGCAGAAAGGACATCAAGGCAAGAACCTTATATTTATCTGGTGCCACTAGTTAATTTTGGTCAGTGGGGACAGGCTCCACAGTGTGACAGATCAGGGCTTGTTAGACAGTGTGGCCTCCAGTGAGGGGGCATGCCCTGAGGGCCACTGAATTCTCTATTAGTGTGTCAAGCATGCCTTTTTCCTCTGAATTTGACCTCAAAATTCACAAGTGCACTTTATGTTTTATTACATTCAGCAATGCTCTTGAAAAAAGCCAAGGTTGTAGTATAGGTCAACATTCTTAAAACAGCCAGCACCATGGGATTTTTACCCAGTTTTGCTAAAATAAATTATTTTGTGTGTTTTTCTGCTCCCTGGCAGGTCTAGGAATTGTGCACTGTACCACTGTTCCAGCTACTTTCAATCGACTGGTGACATCAGGGAGGCAGAAGACACCACAGTGAGTGCTAGCTCTGTCCACTGTACCAGCACCCTGACTGCAACCAACTACCTAAGGGCCTAAATCAATAGGAAAGGGATTTATAGGAAAAGCAGAATTCAGAGCTTGGAAGGTCAGCATGCACAATGTGTGTGATGGTAGGAGCATCAGCTGAGGCTCTCTTCAGACCCCTCACTACAAAGCCAATCACTTATTGGGTAAAGCTATAGGAGAAAAGAGAGGCTGTCAGTTTGTGAGGTCTTCAGTGCTCAGCTTGTCCAACTCTACTGTGGCCTGCTTAAGTGTTACAGTTGCATCTTCCTCCCTGTTCAAGCTCTGGGGTGCTGGTCACAGGCTTTAAGTGAGTGTCATTTTAAGTTGTTCCACTCAGACTGAGAGTCTGAGCCATGACCTAATGGAGCAGAATGGTGACTACTGTTCACTTCCGGGTTGGAGGTACTGTGTCTGACCTAGGATGATGGTGAATGTGGAACCATAGAATCTGTGTCAGTTTTGGTTTCCTTTCATGGGAGCTATGGTTTAGAATTTCACCTAAAAAGGAAGCAATATGTGCACTGGGTGAAGGGGGTGAGGGGCTCCCTAGGACTGAGGACCCAGGAAGCTCCTCTCAGCACGTCATTACCTCTCCAGGTAAGGTTCCATGTGCAGGGTGCCCTTTCTCTGGGGGATCTATAGGTGTGTTCCTCTGCACTTTGGGGAGAGGGTCACAGGAGTCAGGACTGCTGGTGCTCCTAGGGGTCTGTTTTTCCTGGTGGGAGTCAGAAACCTAACCAGAAAATTCCCATGCCAGGGGTGGCTGAGGTCATCCCACATCCCCTGAGTTCCTCTCCTGGGTGATGATGCCTGCTACAGTTTGCTTTGGTTTCCATTTCTCTCCTTTGCAAGTGGCAGGTTGCATGGTCTCTGTTTGTGGAAATATTGATACATTTTAATTTTATATAATATTTATGTATATTTTATGTTAGTAAATGATAAAAAGGTAGCATTACCAGCATGTATTTCATGCATTCATGACATTCTAAATGTTTCTTAAATTTGGGGGGTATTCATAGTCACATGCTTTTTCTTCAAGTTTTATCAAATGCTTGCAAATCTCCAAACATGTTTCCAATGCATTTACTAAAAAAAAGATTTTTGTAGAAGTTTACCCATGTAGTTCAAACCCGTGATGTTCAAGGATGAGGTGCATTTGCTATTTCCTAAAACCTATCAGGGGGTTGTTTGGAGTGTTCTTTTTTGCCTCTGACCTCAGGAACTTGTGACTCTGGAAGAAGCAGAGGTTGGAGCTCTGCAGGTGTGTGCCTTTCCTCTCTGGAATGACAGAGCACAGGGGTGGATACAGATGAAGATGTCAGGCACGTTCCCTGGGGCAGACCAGCTCTGCCTCTCCACATGTGACATTTACTTAACACACCGGTGCCTCAGTTTCCTTTTCTATAATTTGGAGACAATAATCATAGCACAGCCTCCACACCAGTGTTTAGGGCTTAGGTGAGTAAATAAACCTGCTCTGTGCTCCTCTAAGCCTGGCTAGGAGTCCATACTCCAGCATCAGCAGGTGCCACTACTGGTGTTGACACCTCTCCTCAGGTGCAGTAGAGATGGACAGGACCAACGGCAGCACCCAGAGCCACTTCATCCTCCTGGGTTTCTCTGACCGCCCCCACCTGGAGAGGGTCCTCTTTGTGGTCATCCTGGTAGCCTACCTGCTGACCCTGGTGGGCAACAGCACCATCATCCTGGTGTCTCGGCTGGACCCCTGGCTCCACACGCCCATGTACTTCTTCCTCACCCACCTGTCCTTCCTGGACCTCAGCTTTACCACCAGCTCCATCCCCCAGCTGCTCCACAACCTGAGTGGCCGTGACAAGACCATCAGCTATGTGGGCTGCGTGGTCCATCTCTTCCTGTTCCTGGGCCTGGGTGGAGTGGAGTGTCTGCTGCTGGCCATCATGGCCTATGACAGATTTGTGGCCATCTGCAAGCCCCTGCACTACACGGTGATCATGAGTTCAAGGCTCTGCCTGGGCTTGGTGTCGGTGGCCTGGGGCTGTGGAATGGCCAACTCCTTGGTCATGTCTTCAGTGACCCTACGATTACCCCGCTGCGGGCAAAACAAGGTGGACCACTTCCTGTGTGAGATGCCAGCCCTGATCCGCATGGCCTGCGTCAACACAGTGGCCATAGAAGGCACTGTCTTTGTCCTGGCCGTGGGCATCATGCTGTCTCCCCTGGTCTTCATCTTGGTGTCCTATGGCCACATTGTCAGGGCGGTGTTCAGAATCCAGTCGTCCTCAGGAAGACACAGAATCTTCAACACCTGTGGCTCCCACCTCACAGTGGTCTCCCTGTTCTACGGGAACATCATCTACATGTACATGCAGCCAGGAAGCAGGTCCTCCCAGGACCAGGGCAAGTTCCTCACCCTCTTCTACAACATCGTCACCCCCCTCCTGAACCCCCTGATCTACACCCTCAGAAACAAAGATGTGAAGGGGGCACCGAGAAGGCTGCTGCTGGGGAACAGAAAGGGGGGCAAGGAGTGAGGCCCTGGACTGCCCAGCATCCAGCCTCAGGGTCAGCTGCAGTGGGGCCACTGCTGGCCTCTGAGCTGTGGAGCAGAACTGGTCTCAGCCTGGAGGTCTCAGCATCCTAGCAGGGCTGGCCTTCTGAAACCTGTTTATGAGAGAACAGCACAGGGACTGTCACCCACACCCAGGTGTGCAGACCTCACCCACCAGCTCCTATCAGGGCCTCATTATGGAAGAAGCCCCTCTCTGAGTCCTGCTTCTGTAGTTTGTTGTTAGTTCACATAGTGCTCTCACATAGGCATTTTATCAAGAATCCCCCAGCTCTCTCTGGGCTCTTGGTGTGAACCACTGTCTCTTCCTGGATGGCATCAAAGGCTGAGTTCAGTGTGGTTTGGTATTTTCTCTCCCATATTGCACCACAGACTTACATGGGATCATGTTGTCTTTTTCTGTCCTTTATTGGGGGACAGATAGATTAGTATGGTCGGAACACAAGTTTAAGAGAATAAGTATAAAATATGCCCCCTGTGCTCACTGCACAAGCATTCTTTACCAAAAAGCAATTTCCCTGCAGCCCTGCCAGGCCTACGTGGACAGAATGTGTGGATTCCTCAGCAAACTACCTGTTATCTGCATGGAAATGCAGGTAGGAATTAGAATTAATGAGAGGAACCCAAGACACTTTGAAGGGAGTGACTTTTGTGACCCTTTTTTCCATACCAGATTCTGAAAGATAAGGAAAATATCTCCTAACCATAAACCTGTAAGAATGTGTAGTGAAGACCGCAATTAGACCTGGTCAGCATGGGCCAAGGTAATATAGGGTTGCCATGACAGTGGGAACCTGAAAGTCTGAGGTCACCCTGTTTTCATTCTAAAGTCAAGAGGCAGACCTGGGCTAGACTTTCTGGAAACTTTTCTGGGACCTCAATAAAACTGGAGTGCAGGAATGTTACACTGTCCCTCTCCTCTCTGAGTGGACCAAGTCTCTCACTTAAGAGTGTCCCCTTCCCCGTTTTCCTAACCCTTAGTGAACTCATGCCTGTTACTCTGACTGACATGTCTGAAACCTTTCTGACATGATCACAGAGTCAGGGTTTGAAGGGGAGTCTTTCCTGTGCCTCAGTTTCCCTGAAGGCCCCATAGCTGTAATATCTTCATCCCCAAACTTGGTCATTATCCCTGATTCATTGTCTTTGGTCATTGTCTGGATTCATATCTGGATTAACACTCTGGATTCATGAAGATTTTCACAATGACATTGAATTTTGGCTCATTTACATCTTGAACCATGATGATTTTGTAGTTGTGTTTTAATTTTGCTTGTGAGAAGCACCTGGCGTTTGCCAGGTTCCCACCTGGTGCTCAGTTCATCTCACCTCTGTGCTTGTGAGAGGCCAGTGTGACTGGCATCCTTCCCACTGTACCCACTTGGTGTTTGAGATGTGGAGGTTGCATCAGGAGATTTGTTCAGGAGAAGAGAACCAGGATTTACCCAGGGCCTCTCTGACTCCAATTTCTGAGGTTCCTACTGCACAGCAAATCTTCAAAGTAAAAAAGTCCTTCAGACTTTGACAGGTGGAGACTCTCCCCAGGGCTCCTCCACTTGCTGTGTACCCACATCCCCTGAGCTGGGAGGCACACTCTGATTCAGGGGTCCTGAGAGGGCTGAGGGTCTGCACTTCCCTTATCCCCCAGGTGACACTCACTCCTGGGACTCAGGTTGCATTTTGAGGACCTAGGGGAAGGTCACCTTTGCCCTGAGGGCAGATACCTTTAGGGAAGAGCCAGGACAATATCACAGACCAGGGAAAGGAGGTGGGAGAAGGTGACACAGGCTCCTCTGACACCACAGCCCTTCTGAGCCCTGTGCCTCCCAGACCTCCTTGGCCTGTGCAGTCCCCACCCCACCTCTCATTTCCTCCTTTCCACACCACAAGTCACCAGCCCCAGGGTGGGAGTAGTGGAAGCAAACCAGAGCTCCCTGGATGGGATTGCAAGGCTTCAAGGGAACCCAGGTGTGAATATGCAAGTCCCCTGTGCCAAGGATTAATAGTGTGACCAGACTGAGGGTGAATGGGCAACTGGGGATCCCTCTGAGACTCTCCCCAGAATGAAACCCAGGAGTCCTGCTGGAGCTGAGCCAGCCCTGGGAGGGGTTCCTTGGAATGGGGAAGCGCTCCCTGGACCCCTGGGGAACTCTCCTCTTTTTGGAAGAGCTCACTGGTGGTCTGAGTAGACTCTATGCTCCTTGTCTCCAGGCATCTGGGAATGTCCAAACTTTCTGCTTCCAAAGTATGTTACTGAAAGAACAAACATCACCAATTTTTGACCTTATAGACTGGATTGTTTTTCCTTCTTGGAATTTTGGAAGCAGAAACAAGACTAAGTTCCAATTGAGCAGCCAAAGACGCTTTTACTCTTTCTCCAAGAGATGAAGAGGTGCTCACTGAGGACAGTATGTCCCTGAATATGCCTCAATTTTCTGCCCCCTCATTTTGTTTATCACCCTTTGACATCTTCATCAAGCTTTCTTTTGGTGGTCTTGATGTTTGGTTGTCAGGGTGACTGGGTTGTGATAGCTTCTGTGATAAGTGAGGGTCCAGGCCACCAGGCAGGGAAGGGCCTGAACTTGAAAAACTGGTTTTTCTCAGGGTTGTGACTATGGGATGTGGAAGGTGTGACTCACCAGGCCCCACCTTACCTGAGATAAGGCTCTGCCCACCCACCTTATTACACAGCAGAATGACTCCAAAGTTGGCCACACTTCAGTTAATTGAAATTGTGTTAAAAGGATTGATTTTTGTTGTAAGAATTACTGTGGTCTCAAACCGGGGATTGTAAGGTCAGGCACTGGTGATCAAAATGAAGCAGATTAAAGGCAGCTGAACAAGGTTTTATTGATATTCACTCCTGGGCAAGACCCTCTAGTCCAACAGAGCAGGTCTGGGGGACTCATGCCCAGGCTCAGCCAGATTGGAATTTTATTGAGCGTAGGGCAAGAAGGGAGGAATTGGGACAGGAAAGGGAGGTTGTTCAAGTCCCTTGTCCTCCTGGGATTGGTTAAGGAATCTTGCTGAGATCTGTGTCCTTCCAGGATTGATCAGGAGACCCCATTGATTGACAGGTGGTTATATGAGGCATCATCACTGCGTGTCTATTGGTACCTGATTGGTTGTTCTTTCACACACACAGGTTGCCTGATGCTTTTGTTCCCTTAGCCACCTCAAATTGACCTAAAAAGGATATAATGTATGACTCATAAAAATTCAAGGTAGCTATTGCATGAACTAAATATGTTTTTACATTTGTTAATTTTAATTTGCATTGTCTTTATAAATGGTGTAACTGTTGCCTTTTAATATTTTGCAGAGGTATTGCTTCAAGAACACACAACCTGGATTAATTTAAGATAATAAACCACACCCACAGGACACATAGGAAAATACAGACCCCAATTAATAAAAGGGGTCAATGAAATTAAAAGATTTCACGATAAACAAAAGTTAAAAGAATTCGCAGCTAGAAAACCAGCACTGCAAAGCATTTTGAGAAAAACACTACAAAAAGAGGAAATGAAAAACAGCACGCAAAACCAACAGTGGGGGGTAACTCAGTAAAGGGGGGGAAATAATCAAAGAGGAAAAACAAGCCAAATTTAAATAAATAAATAAATAAATAAATATGACTGGAAGTACAAACCATATATCAAGATTAACCCTAAACATTAATGGCTTAAACTCACCAATTAAGCGTCATAGGCTAGAAACTTGGATTAAAAAAACAGATCCATGAAGTCTTAGAGTTCTATTTTCTTCTCTTCCAGTAGGCGGAGCTGTGCCCTCCAAGCGGAGATTTTGCCCTCTATGTGCCTGTAAGTGGACTCCTCTTCCCCTACTGGTCGTCTCTCTAATCTTGTTAGTCCAGAGCCATTTCTCTTCTCCGGCCCCTCCCCCCCCTTCCTCCTGCCAGACAGCCAGACCCCGCTCATGGGAGGCGATCTTCAAGGATCTGGTTACACTTGCAGCCCCACTGCGTGCCCTAATTACCGAATGACCGAGCACTCTCTCTGTCATTCATCCAGACCCCAGGGCTGTGGAGCCGTGATCTGGGGAACCGACAGTTTAATTTGTTCAGACCCCTTTGGTGGCCACGCCCCTGGATCTGGCGGCTAAGGCCTTGGGTGTCACCCCTGGTGGTAGGGGGAGTTGGGGATCAGGAGTCCCCTCTGCTTCCCTCGGCCCCTACAGTCACACCCAAAGAACTCTGGGGCGAGATTTTTGAGGTTTCCCAGCTGTATGTATCTGGTGGGGGTGGGAGTCACACACCTGCTAAAGCTGATTCCGCTGGGAAGGGATCCCGTCCACCAAACTCTGGTGATGTCAGCTCTCTGCTATAGCAGGCCCCAGACTCCTTGCTGGAGTGTCCAATGGGAGGGGTGGGTCTGGCCTGTCTCTGGTCTGTCCCAGTCTCGGTTGGTTTCAGTTCTGGTTAGCTGTTTCATGAAGGCTTGGTTAGCAACCTCTTCATAGGGTCTCTATGCCCAACAGTGCTGAACCCCCTCCTACTGTGCTGGTCGCCAGGCAGTGGAAGCAGCCCGGACTTCCGCGCCACAGGGCCGAGATTCACCCATCTGGGGCAAGCTGTCACCTCCAATATTCTCAAATT
This sequence comes from Marmota flaviventris, assembly GCF_047511675.1. NCBI lineage: Eukaryota > Metazoa > Chordata > Mammalia > Rodentia > Sciuridae > Marmota > Marmota flaviventris. The sequence goes on along the minus strand of NC_092502.1, from coordinate 5,997,558 downwards.
CCCCAATAGGTCTCACTTCAGCGGAATTTTACTGGGAGTTTCTCAGCAGGTAGAATCTGAACATTCTAATGCTTCTCTGTGTCCACGTGGATGAGGAGGTACTGAAAGCGCTGCCTCCCCGCCCACCGCCATGTTGAGTCTTCCACTTTGAGGTTTTGTAATAAAATGAGGATTTGGAAGCACAGTGGTTTCTACCAGGTAGCTCGAAACACTGACTAGGAGATCAAACTGGAAAAATCCCTTCACATTTTTTCTCTCTTGTCAATGTCTTTGTTTTTAATTTTTGGTATAAGAGGCTGAACCTAGTGATGCTTAAACAATGTGCCACATCCTCAGCCATTTTTCTATGTTTTAAATTTTGAGACAGGCTCTCACTAGGTTGCTCAGGGCCTTGCTAAATTGCTGAGGCTGGCTTTAAACTTGTGATCCTGCTCCCTCAGCCTCCTAAGCTGCTGGAATGACAGGCATGTGCCACCAACCCTGACAGTTGTCAACTCTTTAAGACCAACTGGAGGGGTGATCTGGGAACTCCATGGAAGTATGCATGCAGATGTTTGCTCCCTGTTGCATGGGTAGCAGTGACAGACATGAGGATCTCTTCCTGTCCTGCTAACCACAGACGGGTACACCAGGGAAGGGTACATTTCACATCATCTGTGGGACTTAACTGTGACCTGGCTCTCATCATATATGAAGAAAATATTCACCCTTTGACTTTCTGAGTCTGTCTTTTTCACAGAGTATAATGTTTTCTTGTTCCATCAATTTACTGTCAAATGCCATAACTTCATTTTTCCTTATGGATGAATAAAACTCCATTGTGTATGTATAGCACATTTCCTTTATTTATTCATCTGTTGAGAGGCACCTGAGTCGTTCTCACAATATGGGCATCATGGATTTTCCTGCTATAATCATTGATGTCCCTATAGACTTTTCATGAACTTCCACACAGCTTTTAAAGTGGTTTCATTAATGTACAGTCCCATTAACAATGCATGAGTGTATTTTCCCCATATCTTCACCAGCATTTATTATTACTTATATTCTTGATAATGCCCTTTCTGACTGGAGTGAAATGAATTCTCAATTTTCTATTTCCTAGATTCTTATGGATGTGGAACTTTCTTTTTCATGTATTGTTGGCCTTTCTATATCTACTTTTGAGAAATGTCTGTTTGGTTTTTGCCCCAAAATGCATTTATTTATTTGGTTTTTGGTGGTAAATATTTTGATTTTTTTACATATTCTGGATATTAGAAGAATAGCTGGTGAATAATTTTTCTCTTTTGGTAGGCTGTCTCTTCATACATTTTTTTTTTAATTTTTGATATGCAGAGCTTTTTAATTTGGTGCTGTCCCACTGATTGACTCTTGCTTTTATTTCTGAAGCACTAATATTTTGGTTAAGAAAGTTAATACCTGTAATACCTGTCATGATAATTTGGAGTGTTCAGCTTCTGTTTTATTCTAACATTTTAAAGTTCCTGGGGGTAATTTTTTGATATTTATTGCACTTTGAGTTTGTTTTTTCAGAGTAGGCATCTAGTTTCATTCTTCTGCAAATGGATATCCACGTTTCCCAACACTTTTTGTTAAACAGACTGTTTTTTCTCCAATGCTTTTGGGAATTTTGTCAAGTATCTGATGACTTTGTATATGTCAGTTGTCTCTGTGTCTTCTATTTTATTCAATTATTCTTTATGTCTGTTTTGAGACGAATATTATGTGGATTTTATATAGTTCTGTAGTATAATTGAAGATTTGATATTGTGACACTTCCTTCACCACTACTTTTGTGAAGGACAGCTTTGTGTACTCTGGGATTTTTATTCTTCCAAAAGAGTTTTAGGGTTATTTTCTCTTGTTCTTTGAAAAATGTCATTGTTATTTTGTTGAGGGTTCCATTGAATATGTACATTGGGTTTGGAAGTATGGACATTTTGGCCATATTAATTCTACCTATCCAACAAGGGCAGTCTTTCCATTGTCAATGTCTTCTTGAATTTCATTGTTTAGTGTTTGTAGTTTTTATTGCAAAGGTGATTAAGCTTTTTGATTGAATTCATTCTAAAATATTTGGTTTTGAAGTTATTGTATATGGGAAAGTGTTCCTTATTTCTTTCTCACCAAATTTGTTATCAGACTATGGGAAAGCAGTTGTTTATGCATTTTGTTTTTGTATCTGTCAACTTTTCTGAATGTATTTATCAGTGTTAGAAGTCTTCTGGTGGAGTTTGAAGGGTCTTCTAGATATAGGATCATATGATCAGCAAATAGATAATATGAATTATTTCTTACCTATTTGTATAGTTTCAGTTTCCTTGTCTTGTGTCATGTCTCTTGAAATAGATTCAAGACACATGTGGAATAATAGATGTAAGAGTGTCCATTCTTGCCATGTTCCTGACTTTAGAGAAAAATCCTTATTTTCTTCCATTAAATATGATGTTGGCATCAGATTTTTCATTCATTTCCTTTAAACTGTGGAGGTAAATATCTTGTATTCCTTTCACTGTTGTGGTAAGTTTTTCCCACATATTCAACATTAATGAATACTGGATTTGTTGAATGCTTTTTCTGCATTTATTGAGGTGATTATGTAATAATTGTCCTTAATTCCACTTATGTGGTGGATTATATTTGATTTGTGTGTAGAACCAAACCTGCATAACTGGGGTAAAACTTGTTCATGGTGGCCTTAATGTGATTTTCCATGTGATTTAGTCATATTTTATTTTATTGGGGGATTTTTCATGTGTGTTTACTAAGTGCATGCTTCTGAAGTTTTCTTTTCTTGATGTGTCTTTGTCTGGTTTTGGTGTCAGGGTGATACTGGCTCCATAGAATGAACTGGTAGTGTTTCCTCTCTTTCTATTTATGGAATAGTTTGAGGAGGATTGGATTATTTTAACTTTAAGGTCTGGTAGAACTACTGTAGGAACCCATCCAGTCCAGCAGTTTGTCTTTTAAAAGGCTTTTGTTCTCTGCTTCAATCGCATTGCTTGATATTAGTCTACTTAGGTTTTCTGTATCTTTCTGGCTCAATTTAAGAAGGTCGTATGTGTCTACGAATGTTTCCATGTCTTTATTTTTCGAACTTCTTAGAGTATAAGTTTTCAAAATAGTTTCTGATGATCCTCTAGATTTTAGTAGTGTCTGTGGTGATTTTCCTTTTTATGTTAGATTTTGTAATTTAGCCATTGCTTCTTATTTTTAGTTAGTTTGACTAAAAGTTTAACAATTTTATTTGTCCTATCAAAAATCAACTCTTTCATCAACCTTTTGTGTTGTTGTTTATCTTAATTTCATAGAGTTTTGTGTCTCCTTTCAATTGTTTCCAGTTTTCTACTGAATTTTAGTGTTGGTTTGGTCTTTTTTATGTCCCAGAGATGTTAAGTTAGATTATTTATTTGGTGTCTTTCTATTCGTTTAAGGTATGAACTCAATGCCATGATTTTTCCTCTTAGAACTGTATTTATACCTTCTCAGAGATTTTAATAAATTGTATCACTATTCTCATTTACTTTGCAGTATTTTCTACTTTCTCCCCTGATTTTTTCTGCTAGCCATTTATCATTCAGAAGCATATTATTTAATCTCCAAGTCCTAGCATATTCTGATTTTGAATCTATCATTGATTTTAATTTTATTACATTAAAATATGCATGTATACATATACCACAGTAAATCTTATCACCGTGTACATCCACAAGACAGCAATTTTTAAAGACTTTAATTAAGTAGCAGAAAGAACAGTGGATGGGACACGGGGACAAGTAAGGGAAGTACTGGTGACTGAATTAGAACAAATTATATTCTGTTCTTTTATAATTATGTCAAAATAAACTCCCATCATGCATAACTAAAAAAATGCACACAAACAAATTTTTTGAGAATCCTTATGAAAAACAAGACAACTAAAGGAATGCACAAGCTTTTCAATAAAATAATAGCAAAAAATAAATTCCAAACTTTTGGAATGAAATTGAAATTCAAATTATAGATATATTTAGAACCCTGAATAGGAAAGATTTAAAAAAATCCACTTTAAAATAAAAATGCCTAACCAATAGTATGAAGATATACTTTTAAAATCCAAAAAAGAAAAAGCACATGTCACATTTACAGGCAAGCTAATCAACTGATTTTCCAGGCCAGGCAATAAAAACCAAGGGGAATTGGAGAAATTCTGAACAAAAAGAGGTACCCAACAAGAATTTCATGCCCAGGAAAACTACCTATCAGACTTGGAGATGAAATCAATCTTTTCCATGACAAGAAGAAACAAAAACAATTCATAGTGATTAAGCCTATATTACAAAATTATATATTGAAATATTTCATCCCAAATAAATGAAAAATAGACATCAGAGCCATCCTAGGGTCCAATCCTACTAGAAGAATAGCAATTGTAAGAACAAATCTGAATTAATTATTAGAAATAAATCAAAATGGCAAAAAATACAAATCATCTCTCTATAATAATACTGAATGTAAATGGTCTAAGCATTCCATTCAAAGACTTAGATTGGCAGGGTGGTTTCACAAACAAACAAACAACAAACAAAAACCACAGAGAATATTTTAAAAAGCCTTAACTGTGAAGACATAAACTGTCAAGTTGAAGAATAACCATTGTGTGTTGTTGTCTGTATAAAAGGGGAATTGCAAGCATGGGTCACTGCATAACTGGGTCATTCTACCCAAGAGCTGGCCACAGCAGTGAGGACATGTATGCCTGCACACTGTATCCTGCCACCTGAGATTTTCTGACTAATAAGCTTCAGCATTTCTCGTGGAATCCTTACATAATAGCTTGAATTTTATTTAATGTCACTTATAGTGATTATTTATTAGAATATCATTCTCCAACAACAGATTTTTTCAGGTGTAAGAATGAATAGAAATGTTTTTCAGGAGATTAAAATTATCTCATGAGGGGTTCAGGGGACAGAGGAGGGAGAGAAAGGGGAGGTACCCGGGAACAACACTGACTAAAATATGTTGTTATATTATATGAATGAATGAAAATACACTATTATGTATAATTAAAATGTGTCAGTGAAAAAAGAAAATAAACAACAACTAAAAAAATTGTGGGTATATAAAACCTGATATACAATACAACCTTAATTACTGAATATTTAACAAAAAGCTGTAATAAAAAAGCATTCAATTCCTACATAATGGAAAAAACTTCATTATTTAATGGTAATTTTCACAATAAAGAAACAATTTGAGCATACATAATACCTAAAATTAGGTAATAAATACAACATATGAGATACTCAAATTTTTACTCATGGTTTTATTAGGCTCATTTTATTGTAATTTTGCTATTATAAAGCAAATGGAAAAGAAATTATTATATTCAGAGACATTATTATGTGCCATTTCTGTGCATATATTAAATAACAACACATGAAATACAGATTTCAGAAACTACCAGGCTCTGAGCAACATTGTGTTGATCTGAATGAAGACCTTTCTTCCTTGCCACACCTCAGCAGCCCTTGACTGAGGCACTCTTGTGTCATTACTGATGTGGCCTCTGTTGTCCACATCTCAGGGACACCCTCATCAAGAGAAGCAAATCATTACCCTCAATACACTGGAGGCTGTCCCCTGGCTGCACCTTACTCTCCACAGAGGTCTCCATGGTGTGAAGAGGAGAGGAGTGATAAAAATGTTCATTTCAAAAATATTCAAAGAATTTCCGTAGAAAAATGACTTTGTTGGTGGATGACTTCAGGACACACTGCTCAGCAAGGCAGTGAGTGAGTAAGTGTGCTGAGGCCATAAAAGGTATGAGCCTATTTATTTGTTATTTTTATGTATTACCTGGGAGAAATTTGCTTCAGAAATGGACTTAAAGTTGACTTTGAGGTCAAGAGCTCTACTTTTAATAGTGCTGTGTAGTGGAAATCCTGGGCATGAAACCCAGAAAAGAGTAAGTGATTTTGAGCTAATTGATAAATCCATTGTCAGGAAGGGAAGGGAGGTGAGGTAATGGAAGGAACAGCCCATGACACCTGGGAGGAAGCTTCTGGTGGCAAGTGAAGATGGAGACTGACTAGGCCCCCAGAGCCCAAGTTCACAGTAAGGAGGTGATGTCCATTTCTCACTTGGATTTTCCTTTACTTGGTTCTTGCTTTAAGTTTGTTTGGCTTTTCCATAGTGACAATTGATTACATAACACCATTTGTAATCTTTTAAAAAAATATATATATTATTTGTAGTTGGACACAATACCTTTATTTATTTATTTTTTTGTTGTTCCTGAGGATGGAACCCAGCTCCTAACACATGCTAGGCGAGTGCTCTACTGTTGAGCCACAACTCAACAGTAATCTTAATGCTGTTTTCCTCTTGCTAAATTTCCTTCTATGGCTTCATGGTATTCCAATTAACTACCTTGAAACTACTATTGTTGATTTTATGTGAAATTCAATATGTTTCTGGTTGTATGAGGTAATTGACAATAGTTAGAATTACCAATATATGGAACATTGACCAGCTTTTTTAAGGTAATGGGCACATGAAAATGATACAGGTAAATTTGTGATTTGCACTTGGGTTTAGTTTTATCAAGATTTTGTCTGTAAAGCCCATATGTGTCAATTGTGATCCTTTGTGCTTTCAACTTTTGCACCTCTCTTGTTTTATCCTTTGGTGCAACAACAGAATATATTAAGAAGTAATAGTAATATGTGTACTAGAAACCATTAAGATTTCTTTTTCAGAATTAAATTGGCACACTTTTCAGAAACAATATGGCAATTATTTTATTGTACAAGCTGTGTGGTTGACAGCATAGGGATATACATGATGATAATTACATCAATGCTCTGATCTAGTCAGTCATGGAAATTCTAAGTGTGGCAGCTACATGTGCAAGATATTCATAAATATTTTCAGAGACACAGAGTGTATAAGTCATCCAGCTCCTCTGTGTTCCTCTTCCAAGGTACATACTCCAGTATTACATTCATCAAACATGTGGACATTCCTTTTAAATGAAGGGCTAGAATTAGATTAAATTAAAGCTCAACACATTCTCTAGTGAAGTTGTAAAATAAAGCAGAATAAGCCCAACTTCATTCCAAAAGAAAATTCAAAGGATATGTTCTCAAAATTAGTTTTTATCTATCCATGAAAATACTTGTCTACGTATTTACTATTTATCTATTAATGGTGCTTCAACATTCTGGAAAATCATGGGGCTATGTAACTTTGGAACACAGAAACATTCACTGGTGTCTTGGAGTTTTGTGCCCTCTGTAAAATATGATTCTCCAACTTCATACCCTCTGAATGGCTGAAAATGCACATTATTTAAATCTTTCATCACGTAGGTTTTCTATGTACATATACCCTTTCTAACAATGGTTAGACGATGTTTAGAACTATTACTGTATGGAAAGCTGTGGACACATATGAAGGGAGAAACTTCTCACAGAATCCCTGCAGGGACTCTCTAGGACTATCTGTGTCCAGAAACTAGGGGACACTTTGTAGTGCAGTCTTCTAGAGATTCCAGGACAGTCAGTACACTGTGCTGTGAACTCTAAATAAATGAGGTAATGCAAAATGGTTCTTCTGCATTTACAGATGCAACTGCAACCAGCTTCTTTAAGGACTGACTCTAGCTCTCTGGGATCCATAACCTAAATCTTCGCAGTAAAATAGACCTGGCTCCTGGTTTACTCTGCTAGATGCCATTCATTTAGAAACAGGCAGCCCTTAGTGGGATTAATTCATATTTATCCCCTCCTGGGGACAATTTGTTATTGGGAATAACACAAATTATCACATAGATCCCTCAAATCCTTTGAAGATAATTATGATGGTTTCAAGTCTAGTGAAAGGAGAGTAAAGCAGGTGATACAGGAAGCAGGAGGATGGTGAGATGAGTCCCTTTTTCAACACTAGGATATCACCATTTGGGCTTAAGGAAGTCTTTCATATTCTTTCTCCACAATTTATTAATTGAATGCCATTTCTGTTTTAATAAATTTTGTTTCCTTTTCTTTTGTAATGTTTTATGGTTGATTAAAAACTGAGCAACTCAGTTTTTTTTTTTTTTATTCATTACTTAAACAACATGTATGTACTATAAGATGTACCTGGCAGTTATCAAAAACTCACATGTTTAAATCTTTATACAATGTAACATAAGCTTGTGTTGATAAGGATAGTACCACATGTGTGTATCGACATATGTAAATTATAGGTGATTTCATACATATGTGTAGATCTTAATATCTGGAGGTCTGGGAAAGTTCATGATAGTTTCTGAATCTCACTTATGTCATTTTAAAATGGAATATCCACACAAGGTCCTGTTAATGAGATTAAATCAAGTTGCATACTGGAAGGAACCCTGTTGCATTCAAGGAGCCAGTATGAGTCAATATTTTTTTTAAAAATCCCATGCATCTGACCTTCCTATCATGCAGTACACAATGCAGATTTGAAGCTCTGTTTTGTACTTACTATGAAAACTTTGGATGCCTAATTTTTTCTCCTGTGTGCAGGCTATTATTTCAGGGGAACAATTCTAGGGGAACTTAAGAAAATCAAATCAAGTGAAAATATTATCAAGGGCAGCAAATAAATTTCTTACAGCTATTTAGATGTCTAAAACTCAAATTGTCAAAATATCGCAACAGGATTCATTTTTAAATAAGAATAGATATCCTCTTCACATCATTGAAGCAAATGCACCGTGTTGAAAGGTGCTCTCTTGTGAGACACAGGCTTTTTATTTACATACTACTACATGGTTAGTGTTATTTTGTTAGACTGGAACACGGATAATGAAGGTACTGTACTGACAGCTGTGTTTCACAAGGTCAAACATCAGATCTGATGCTGCTGACATTTGTCCCTGTGGCTGTATGTGCCACCTGCTCTCCTCTGAAGCCCTGGATGATTTCCACTGAGTGCAGCCACCCCATTCTGCTCATCATCTCTCCTGTGGGTGGACATGGAGTCCAGACTGCTCTTTAGTGTCTGCTCTGCTTTCTTGAGGTGCATCTCAGAGGTGGAAGAACTTGATCACTTACTGATAGCAGCTTTAATGTTTTCAAAGAATCACTAAGCTCTTTTTACTCAAGAACAAGGCCTTTTCACATTGCTGCAAAAACAACAATGTTTCTCCTTTCTCTGCACCTTTGTCAAAATATATTCTCTGCTTTGTTTCTTGATTAACTTTCCTAGTGGATTGAAATTAGTGTCTCTTTGAGTTTTATGTGCATTTCTTTTGTGATTTTAGAGAAAATAATTTTAGTTTTTCTCCATTTGGTATGATGATGGCTTTGGATTTGTTTACAGTACTGAAGTAAATCCCTCTATGTCTCGTTTTTCCAGCATTTTTAATATGAATGGGTGTTGGAATTTTGTCTTTTGCATCTATGGAGATGATTATTCTTTATTGAATTTAAGTGGTGAATTACATTTATTGGTTTGCTATGTCAAATCAATTTTGCATCTCTGTGAGGAAACCTTCTGGATTGTGGTGCATTACCGTTCTAATATGTGTTTGAATGTAGTTTGCTAATATTTTATTAATAATTGTTTCTTCTCTCTCCATCAGGACATTGGTCTGTAATTTTCTTTCCTTGATGTGTCTTTGTCTGGTTTTGGTATCAGGGTAATACTGGCTTCATGAAAAGTGTTGTAGAGTGTTCCTTTTAATTTCTTGAAGAATTTGAGAAAGAATGATGTCAGTTCCTCTTAAAGGTCTGCTAGAACTAAGCTGCAGATCCGTTTCATCCTTGGCTTTTCATTTTGAATTTTAATTGCTATTTTAATCCCATTACTGGAAATTTTATGTTTATGTTTTCTATTCCTCATGGTTCATGTGGAATATATCCTATTTGTCTAGAAATTTGTAAAAGTGTTTTAAATTTTCCAGTTTACTGGAGTATAAATTTTCAATTAATAGTTTGTAATGATTCTCTGGAATTAAGAAGTCTCTGCTGTGAAATCTCCTTATTAAGTTTAATTTTGCTTCTTTGCATTATGTCTCTCTATTTTTTGGTTAGTTTGAGGGTTTACCAATTTATTAATCTTTATGAAGAACCAAATCATTACATTGATCTTGTTTATTTTATTCTGAATCTAATTAATTTTGACTTCAATCTTATTTTGGAATTATTTTAGTATTCTTTTCTAAAGCCTCAAGATGGAATATAGGCTTATTTATTTGGAGTCTCTATTTTTTTAATGTAGGCATTCAATGGTATCAATTTCTCTCTTAGAACTGCTTTGATAGCTTTGCAGATATTTTGATATTAGTGTTTTTGTTCTCCTTGTTTACTATAATTTCTTGATTAGTTATTCTTCTATTATCAATTCCTAATTGAAAATAGAATTGCTCACTCTCCAAGTTTATATGTTTTCTATTATTTTTTTGTATTGGTTTTTAATTTAATTCCATTATGATATGATAAGGTACACAGGATGACATCATTTTCTTTGCATTTTCTAACACTTTAATGGTGACCTAGAATGTGATCTATTTTAGAACAGGGCTTGGCTTTTTAAAATCCAATGTCTCTGTGCTCACTCAGTTGCCAGCTTTTGTGGCTGGGAATTTGTAAAGCTGGTTGTAGTAGCTCTCAGCTTCCCTTCTCCTCATGTAGAGTGGGATGATGGAGAATGATGATAAACTGTGTTCTGGTAGCAGCATGGTGCAATCTTCAGTTAGAAGTTACACTAGTTGGGGTTTGGTCTTGGCTGGGCTTTGGGCCTCTGTGGGTGAGTGTTTGAGATTTGTCTACACACTTGTGGCCATAAAAAAATAAATGATTTCTTCCTGTCTTTCTCATCACAATTGTGGGTCAGCAGTGTGATTAATGCGGGATGAAGTAACAATTAACTTATAAGTATCACCTCAAAGTCTTTACCTATTTTTTCTTACCCTTAAATCTAAAGGGGAAAAAAAAAACACTTACTTTAAGGAGTAGATGTCGTATCCATCTCTGAATACTGAGTACTTAAGACATTTAGTGGACACAGGTGTGGAAGTGTCCCATAAGTTTGAAGCCAGATTGATATTTGGGCCTTAAACTGAGTTTTTTTTACTCCTTTTACAGAACTCTAAACAACTGTATAATGATCTTACCTTTCAGCCAAATTTAAAACATCATTTTAATCCTCCTTCAGCACTATAGTCACTGCCCTTACACTCCAAAGGACTTCCTAGCCACAGTTCAACTTCAACTGATATTTACAATCTGATTGTATCACCCAGGATTCTTAAGTGAAAGAGAAAGAAATTAATCTGCATTGAGACAGAAAAACGAACATCCTAAAATACACTGGTTCATAAAATCTTCAGACACACAGAGGAACCAGGCTGGATGTGTACACACCAAGAACAGTGGCCAGAAAGGAGGCAGAACTAATAGCAGATGTCACCTGGTGAAACCTCAGCTACATGTGCTGACTCACTCCAGGACTGTCAGGTCAAGGGACCTCAAGACAGCCCATAAGCACAGGTTTGGGGTATGTGGGCAGGGCATGGGATGGAGAGTTACCTCGAGGAAGGAGCTGGGTATGTTCATGGAACTGGATATTGCTCATATCCTTGGCATTGCTCATGGAATTGACCAGGCAGATAGATTAGAGAGGATGGGTCACAGTGACCATATGCACATGGCTGTACCTGATGTTGGATGTTAAAATTAATGTGCCCTCTTAGAAGTAAACCAACTACTTGAATATTAGGAAATCAGAAACCCCATGTCCAGCTCAGATGAGCCCCTGCTGACAAAGGCCAAGGAAGGTCTTTCGGTGAAGGCAAGAACCATGGCAAGTATTCCATCATGGAGTATGAAAAAGGCAAGAGAAAACTGTGGCCTTGGTAGCTGTGGTAGAAAGAGCTTCTCTATGTATTGTGTGCCTAGAGAAAGATTACAGATGTAAATAACTGTACTTCCTAGGAGCCATTTGGATTTCAATATCTCTACAAAAATCAAAACTAAAATTTAGAAGAGTAGAAATGGGTTTTTGTTGTTGAGTTTTCTGATTTTTTATTGGTACTTGGGATTGAACCCAGGGGAAATACTGGCTGGCCATATCCCAAGCCTTTCTTTTTTCTAGAAACACGGTCTCCCTAACATACTGAGTGAAATATCTATTTTAAAGTGTTCAGGGCTGGGGATGTGGCTCAAGCGGTAGCGCACTCGCCTCAGCACCACATACAAACAAAGATGTAGTGTCCACCGAAAACTAAAAGATAAATATTAAAAACTCTCTTTCTCTCTCTCTCTTAAATAAAAAGTGTTCAGAGTATAACTCTTTGTTCCAAGACTAGGAATCACAGTGAGAATAACAACCCATATGTGATCACAAAGAGAGGACTACTAGGCACACAGAAGTACTGGATATCAGGAGACTCTGGCCCCATGTGGTTGTAGGAAACTTGAAGTGTACGCAGTGCAAGCTGCTAATGGGATATAACATAAAAGTCACACAATGTTGGAAAATGTAGAATGAAAACAAGCGTTATAAGCAAAGAAAAAGTATACAGTTAAACATACTAATGATAATATTAAATATCAGTCTGTTACTACATTAAAATATGTGAACTAACATTATATTGAGTATTATATATAATATAAAATAATATAATATCAACCTTGTTAATGTTTACATTTGTGTTTTCAACTAAATAAATATATTAATTATTAATATAGATAAATCTATATAATAATCAATATTTACTTTGATTTTAAACATGTCACTAGAAATCTAATTATATGTAGAATTACATTATAATTCTATTGGTGAGTGCTGCATCGAGGTGCCCCAGTCTGAAAGGAGAAAAGCCATACAGAGGAGAAGGGACAGCCATGCTCACTTCTTCCTGGGGGAGAACATCCCACACACTCTTCCCATGGCCCCCAGCACCTCCTTGTTCCTCAGGCTGTAGATGATGGGGTTGAGCATGGGCGTGAGGATGGTGTAGAAGACAGCCATGTTCTTATCTTCTTCTGGTGAGCGGACATTCTTGGGACGGAGATAAGTGTAGACAAAAGGAGCATAGTAAAATGTCACCACAGTTAAATGTGTGGAGCACGTGGTGAAGGCCTTTTTTCTTCCCTCTTTTGAACGCATGTGGAAGACAGCAAAAAGGACCCGTCCATAGGAGGCCATGATGCCAAGGAAAGGAAGGAGGAGGACCAGGACTGCACTAAAAAAAATCATGTACTCATAGACCCAGGTGTCCATACAGACAAGAAGCAACATGGCTGGGATGTCACAGTAGAAATGATTGATGGTCCTGGTCCTGCAGTATGGAAGATGAAGTGTATACACAGTGTGGACTAGGCCATTGAAGGAACCTAGTGTCCAGGACCCCAAGATCATCTTCACACACATTCTTTTGCTCATATATATGTGATAATGGAGGGGGTGACAGATGGCCACAAAGCGGTCATAGGCCATTGAGGCGAGGAGTAAGCCTTCAGAACTTGCCATGGTCGCAAAGAAGAAGCTTTGTACACCACAACTCAAGAAGGAGATACTTTTCTGGCCAGAGAGGAAGTTGTACACCATTTTGGGGACTGTGGTAGAGATGTACATCAGGTCCATGAGGGAGAGCTGGCTGAGGAGAAAGTACATGGGGGTGTGGAGCCGCGGGTCCAAGAAAATGAGGGCAGTCATTCCTGAGTTCCCCAAACAGGCGAGAACAAACACAGAGATGATCAGGAGCAAGAGAAGTAGGCCAGTTTGGTTTTGGGGAAACAGCCCCAACAAAATAAAATCATTTGAAGTTTGGTTCCATTTCTCCATGAAAACCTAGTTCCTCGAATTCCTTGAAAGTAAGTAAAAAATAAAGATTGAACATTAAACATGAGTTGAAACAGTAAAAGAGAATAAAAATGAATTGCCTTTATTAGTGTTTGTTTAGAATTAATTGTAGTTTATTTTTTTCAATTTGTACCTTTTTCTTGAATTGATTTTAAGACCTGAATAGAATGTTCCTGCCCCAGTTCTCTCTGTATCCATCTCAGCACATCCTGGACACATACGTGGTCTTGCAATACAAAGCCTATACCAGGCTCAGGAAACCCAGTGAGGTAGCTGGAGCCTTCCTGCCTGCTGACTCTTGACAGGAGCATTCCTAGGACTATGCACCAGGCTCAGCCCTGGAGGAAGCCAGGATCCTGCTTTCCCAGCTCCCCAACTCAGCACTCAGGTTCACCACAGACATGGCCTGTGGGGCGCAGAAGTGCCCTGTGTGCTTGAGTCTGCATCCTCAGTGACCTCGCCTCCTCCACACCTTTAGTGCCTGCTCTCCCCTCCCCACTGGCACTGCTGCAGCTGAGTAAGCCAGGGTCTTCTCCCAGAGCTGTGCTGCTCACCTCCTAAACAGAAGCTGCTCTGCTGGTCCTAGAAGTGGGTCACCATCCAAATCATTGTTCTAACACTGTGAAGGTATTGTGTATCCTATACAATCCACGATGAATATATTATATTCTCTGTGTATTGTCTCTTCCCTATTAAGGTTTCCAATTTCTGAAATTCTAAAAACACATGGTTTTTCTCTGTGCAAGCAAATATCACATGATAAAAAAATCACATTAAAATAATATACAAGACTTTCATTCTAGTTTTCACAGCAGCAAACATAACTTCTGTGTTGATGGATTTACAACACTGGTTTTGATAATGGAAACACACACTCAGAGGCCTTTTCTGTGAATTAGTATGATAATTTAACTAATGAAATGTGAGAAGACAATTTTTAAAATAAGTTTGTAGTATATGTGTATTAAAAAGCAGAACATGAGAACTTTTTGTGGTACTTTTCCACTTCTTTTTATCCTCCAGGTTTAATTTGGTTGTTAGTACCAGGACATGAACACATGTTATTCCCTAACTTTATCTTCAGTGGTCCCATCATTTATATGGAGACCTATTTTTACATATAAATTTGCAGATACAATGAGTTTAAACTATCATACAATGTTTGACTTTGGTTGCTACATTAATTATCTTTTTTTTAAGTTGAAAGCTTTCATGCTGTCAGACAAGAGATGAGATTATTCACTTCAGTACCCCATTCATTTCTAATTAAATTTTAGGATCTGGGAAACTAGAGTTACATATGATGGTCTATTTCCATGGATGACCAGCAACTTTCTTTATTGGGTATTGGACCTTATTTCATGTGCCAGAATTTCTTGAAACCCCACTCTCTTGGTTACACTAACACCTGGGGAGCAATGCTTCTGTGACTACAAGGGTGTCAGGATGATGGTCTCCCTTTGTCATTTTACAGGGCATACGGCTCAAATACTTAGAGTTGAAAGAAATATCCTTTACTTTGCTGAACCCAACACATATCACTGCAGCAAGTGTAGGTGGCTGAGTTCATTTTGCAAAAGTTACAAGAAAGCAATAATAATTATTACAATGAGACTTAATGTCCTTGACAAAGAGTTACAGACAATCAGCCCATGACCAATAAGCCAAGGCTCAGCTAACTCACCCCTAACAACCACACCTGAGATCTGGGATGATGCTATTAACTGAGCACTTGTGTTTAGCACAGAGTAGGTCTCCCTCCCTTTTCTTCTCCTTTCAATGGAGAAGATTCAGAAATTCAGACCTTAAACGGAGAAGACCAGTAAAATGGAGATCACACTCCCAGAGAGCATCACATTCTGGAATTTTAACAGGTTCACATCCACTGATTTTACACTTAAATTAACTCATATGTTTTACAATTTGTTATGGCATGGCCTATTCTTTGTGCAAAGTAAATGTTTCTTTATGATAAGAAAACCTGGTCTCCAAAATATCTTCTTAGTTAAAGCTAACCCAAATCAACTTAGTACAATGATAGTATTTTGACTTATATCATCTGAAATCTGGGACTGGGTTTTGAGAGAAATAGAAATAGTTTTATTTACAACATTCCCACCAAATAGTCCATTGAATTCTTTAAAATGTCTAAACCACAAGCTGTGCTCACACTCTGCCAGGCTAAACAACTAGGTCCTGACACTGAGCAGCTGGCCTGGATCTCACCCAGCTCTCCTGATGTGAGGAGCCAAAGGCACCAGGAGGGAGTTCTCAGAACACACTCAGTGCCCACGGCTCCCACCTCTAGTATTCTCTTATGCTGAACTCTCAGAGCTCCTCACCTTGAGAGTTGCTTCCTTATTGCTTTGCTCAGTCATCTCCCTCTGCTCTTCCCTTGTTCCAGTAAAACAGACTCAAACATGCCACACTTACTTCTGGAGAGTGGACAGAAGGATGAACTGCTGCCTCTGATGCACAGAACCTTCCTCCTTCAAGCCTTACATGTCCTTCTTCCTCTAATGGATCCCCAGGGTCCAAGCCCATGGGAGAGAAACTTGGTCATTTCACCTGACTTTGCTAGCTTCGAGGTGAACTTGGTTGAAGTGTGGAATAAATCAGCCAACCCACTTAGCTGCTGCTCTCTCCTGCTGCCCAGAATTAGTCTCAAGAGGAATGAGCTCAGTCATTCCAGAATAGGATGAGGAGCTGTAGGGGTGTTAGGTAATGTCTACCAAATCCTTCTGTTTTGTAAGTTAGAACCTGAGGATCAACAAGAAACAATGTTGAGCTGGGTGATATCAGCAATAGTAGTGATACTATTACTCTCTTACACATGCAGAAAGATAATAAAATTATTTTTTTGAGAATATTAATGAAGACAGCAATTCTACAAAAGCATTCCTATATAGATGGTAATTACTGTTATAGATGTCAAAGTAGACACAAAACATTCATTCTAATGAGCACTCTTTGTTTTATCTGTTCAAGATTCCAGAAGAGTCACTTTACAGTGCTGTCAACTCTAGGTAGCTGAGGTTCATGCATGATAATTCCTCTTGCTGGTGGCCAGATGAAGCTGCAACCAGCTTTCTTAAGGACTGCCTCTGGACCTACAGAATCCAAAACCTAAAGCTTCCTGGTAAAATTGACCTGACTCCTGGTTCACTCTGCAAGGTCAGGACCCTCAGGATATTTCAGGTGGAGAAGAAAAAAAGGAATTTTAATTTCTGCTAAGCATGGTGGAGAGTGATAAGGATCTTAGAGGAAGGCATTTACTTGTTTATGTGTTAAATATTTCTATATCAGTTCATTCTATTTAGAGACTTCAAAGTACAAACAGATTTCTTAGAAAAAATTCCTGCAAGCCAACCTAAGGAGGCTCTAATGGAAAATTACACTCTTGCTGCATCTATACAGATAATCAGACCATATTTAATAACACCACACTCACTTTGGAATGGTCTTTTTTGAGGAGCATTTTGATCCAAGAGAGGAGTTTATAGGGAGAACATCTGTGCTTCAATGGAAGCTGCATTACCTGGACTCTGAGAACTCTCTCCGCCTTGATCCCCAGTGCCTATCTTAGGACCCTGTGTGTTCTTGAGTACATGTTTAAATCTCTGTGATTCACTTATTCATCCCAATGATGATGATGATACCTTTGATAAATCTATACTTTATCAATATATGAATCACTAAAATCAGGCATTTTCAGTATCCCATTTTTAACTCCAATGAGGATTAGAGGTCTATGCAATGAAATGAGGCACTGTGTCTCAAAATGTGGAAACACATTCTTCATTTTGAAGCAGGCAGTACTTAAGAATATTAATCCTTATGTAGAATATGTGTGTTCTCAGCTTGATCTACAGAGTAATAAACTTATTCAGGTGCTGCTCTGTCAAAATATTCTCCAAGTAAGGACAATTTTCTAATGGAAATAACACAAATTCTCAGGTAGTCAGAACTATTTTTCATGAAGATATCTGTGATCTGGTCAAGTTCAAGGTAAGGGACAATAAAGCCAGGTGTATAGGACACAAGAAGTTGTTCAAATAAGCATTACACACAAGAATAATATCAATTGTGCTTCTTCTTTCCCAGAACAATAAATCAGGACAATATTGACTGTCTCATGGCAAGTTTGTCCTTGGCACACAGATATAAAACACAAATGAAAGAGGTTTATAGTGTCAGTTGAGTTACTAATTTCAAATACTCTTTTTTACCTGCTAATAACTAAACAATTTAAGCTCTTTACATAAGTTATACAGAATAGTATCTTGTAATTCACTGGCCTCAAATTAATTCAGAATAACATTTACAAAAATAATTTTCCTCCTCAAGTTTTCTTTGCAAATTATTAGCAGCCTACTGTCATGGAATATCAATTGCTGCATACAGACTCAGGATCCTGCCTTAATTTTACTAAAATACATTGGGGGGATAAGATTTGAAAATGTTCAGCTTATTAAATGTTTTGGCTTTAAGGTGAAGGTAAGAAACTAAGATAAAGTGTACATCTTACCACTTTTGAGTGTTCAGTTCTGTGGCGTCTCAAGGGCATTCATGGTGAGCACAGCCATCAGCACCAGCTGCTGTTTTCCACAAGGGAAATATCACTTCAAATAGCTATATGGCCATACAAAGTTTCCAATTTCTCACACCCTTCTCAGAACATTTATTCTGTGTTGTTTCTTGAATGTGTGAAAGGGTGTCTGATTGTGAGTTTCATGGGCATTTCTCTAGTAATCCCTGATGGTGAGCATTTTTAATGTGCTTATTACCCATTTGTGTCTTCTTGGGTGAAAACAAAGCCTGTTTGGGTTCTTTGCTCACTCTCTGGTCAACGCTGTCTAAGGTGTGGGTGTTGTGTCTTCTGCATTTCACTTCTTACTCGGTGCTAGAAATCGCTCCCTGTGCTGCGTGCAGTATTCTCACTGACTCTGTTATTTTTCCTTGCGTTATTTGTTCTTCTGGCGTCATATCCACCAAATCACTGTGAAGGACAGCACATTAAGTTGGCCTTTATGCTTTTATTCAACACTTTTTAGCTTCCACATGTTGATCTTTAATCGATTTGGACTTGCTTTTTTTCCTATGTGATATAAGGTAAATATGAAGATTCAGTATTTTCAAAATAATAACCAATCTTCCCAACTTTTATAGAAAAGACTTTCCTTCCCACGTAGATGTTCATGGATCCCTTTTCAAAGATAATTTGGTCACGTATGGGAGGGTTTATTTCTTGGCTCTACTATTTTCCACTGGCCTAAATATCTACCTGTATGCCACACCACACTGAAAATTTAGCGGTTAGAAACTCTTGAGATCAGGAAGTTTCAGTGTTGAAATCTTATGCTCCTGCTGCCCTAACTGCCATCATCTGAACCCTGTACCAACCCTGTGTCTCAAGAGGATGCAGTGAAACCATGAGCTTCTCCAAGAACTCTGTTTGTGTTCATGAAAAGGAAAAACTAATATCTCTGTCAACAGTTTGCTTGAGAGTAAGTGTGTGAGTCCTGCTTCTGAACTAAACGGTAAACAATGCTGCCACCAGCTTAGCCTCTCAACTTTCATGCATGCCCAGATAAAATCATTTAAAATTTCAACATGGCAATAGCACAGCCATAAAACATAAACTTGGCCCTTCTATTTTGAAGAAGGATGTGGATGAATAGGTAGAACGCTCTGAAACTGCCCTGGGAAGGGTAGAATCAGAGGGTAAGAAAGGAAGAACATTATGTAAACCTGGGTACCTGTGAGAATGTGCTATGGTGGGAAGGTTTGTGTCCTCTCCCAAACAAACATGCCACAATCCTAACCCCAAAGTAATATTATAGGAGGTAGAATGTGTGGAAGGTGACTATTCAGTCATAAAGCTCAGGTATCATAAATGGAATCAGTGCTT
This sequence comes from Marmota flaviventris, assembly GCF_047511675.1. Classification (NCBI taxonomy): domain Eukaryota; kingdom Metazoa; phylum Chordata; class Mammalia; order Rodentia; family Sciuridae; genus Marmota; species Marmota flaviventris. The sequence continues at coordinate 5,977,820 of NC_092502.1, read as the reverse complement.
TTGGGATATAGCTGGGTGGGAGATGGTTCACCCTCCACCATGTAAGGATGCAGCAAGAAGGCACCATGTTTAACAAGGACACAGCCCTTACCATGCACTAAATCTGCAGCCCTGATGATAGTGGGCTTCATAGCATCCAGGGCCATGAGGAATTGATTTACATTGCTTCTATGCTCCCTACCTTAGGAAGTCATGTTATCACAGCTTGAATGCACTAAGGTACAAACTCTGTTGTTCATCTCTATTGCTGTCCTTGGAAAGAACCTGAAGGATACTGAATTTAGCAGAGGTGCTGAGTGCAAGCCCTGTTCTCATTCTAGGCAGTGAATAATGGAGGGAACCAGGAGCCTGGCCACTGTTCTCTGAAACACTATGGCATTGGGAAACTTGTGCATCTCTCTGAACTTAGTTTAGTGGAAAGAAAACTGGAGGGAATGTGTTCTATAATGTCAGTAATGGGCTCCATGAGGCCCCTCTTGCCAATGTGGAAGCTGAGCTTGCAAAAGAGACAGACAGACCAACTCCTGGAATGTCCAGCTAAGGTACAGCTGAGATGCCAGAAGGACTACTCTGGGAACTGCCTCAGAAGGCCAAGCTCTTTGCTTTGAGACTCTAATTCTGTTCTTAGCATATTTTGATGCAATTGCTGACATTATATTTAGCGTAGTTTTACAATTTGCTGCTGGACTAATTTTTCAGAGTTTGCCAGGTTCCTGAATAACTCCTGAAGATTCCTCTTCTTAATAAACCCTCAACCTTTCCTGTGTTCTCCAGACACCATAACATGCACTGTTCATGCAGCAGTATCATGCAGTGCAATCCTAATTTTATTCTCAGATAGAAATCCTTTGTTAGACATTCATTTATTTTTAAATTGAGTTTTATGCTGACATTCCTACAAAGATCAGAGACAAAGTAAGTTTTCATGCCACTAACTCTTTACCGCCTGTAAATATGGAGAACTCCAAGACAATCAGAAATGACTTTCTGAAATCCTTTACCCTTCTAGGTCCTCTGGCTCAGGAAAATAATATGTTAATGCCCACTGTCATATAACTGTACCCAGAGGTTCTTCTTACCCGGAAGTTCCTGACATTAGCAGGTGTCATGTAGAAGGAGTTAGCAGTGTTAACATTTCCCTAACTTCTACCACATTATCAGAGTCTACTCAAAGTGGTCTTGATTATTGGACCCTGATGCCTCTTGGGGAAAATTACCCAGTTCCTCTTCACCTCACAGTACCCCATTTCCTATGGTTTATGCATCATTTCAGTCATTTGTAAAACAGCTGTTAATCTATAGTCTTTATATTTTATTTCATGTTATTCATTTTTTCACCTCCAACTGTGACAGAAAGATTTTATAGCACCTGTGTCTCTTTGGATGATTTTTAATGCACAGTGTATGTATGTATGTATGTATGTGTGTGTGTATATATATATATATATATATATATATATATATATATATATATATATATATTAATTTAGGAGAATTTGATTTAGGAAAGAAAACAAATGAGTACTTTTTTCCTATCTTCTTTTGAAGGAAGATTATCTTTCTCTTCACAATGTGGTTCAGCAGTGTGATAATGTGGACTGTAGTAATGATTAATTTTTTGTTATATGATTTACCTCAACACAACAACTCATTTTATTACTTCTCTTTAAAGTCTGGAAGAAGAGCAGTTACTTCCTATAGTAGATGCTTTTGCAGTCTCTAATACTGAGTGCTTGCATCATTTGAGGTGACACAGTGCACATACAAGTGTCCTGTAAATTGGAGGCCATAGGCATTTGGGCCTAAAACTGAACCTTCAATATCATTGCTTCAGATCTAAATGATTATAAAGTCTTCTTTCATTTACTCCTAAATATTTAAAGATGAGATCATCCTCCTCCTCCATCACTATTATCCTTCTCTTTACTTTCCATAGGATTTCTGAGTTATATGCAATCTGACATTTGCATCTGATTGTCTCAGCCCTGGTTCTTAAACAAAAGGGAATAAAAAAAGGAATCCCTGCTGAAAAAGAAAAGAAAAACATTGAAAATATCTGGTGGCCCACAAAATCTTCAGACACACAGAGGAATCAGGCTGAATGTGTACATCAAAAACAATGCCAAGCACATGCATGAGATAGAATTCATAGAAGTTATCACCGGTCACACCTCAGCTAGATGTGCTGACTCACTCCAGGACTGTCAGGTCAAGGGACTTCAAGACAGCTCATAAGCCCGGGTTTGGGGAAATCGGACAGGACATGGGATGGAGAGTTACCTTTAGGAAAGAGCTGGGCATGTGGCTGATGGCTCATGGAACTGACCAGGCAGGCAGATTAGAAAGCATGAGACCCAGTGATACCTGCAGACACAGGCTGCCTGTGAGGCTGGGCAGGGACAGCCATGCAACTGAGAGAGGCACACTGTGTTGACTCCCCAGATGGTAAGAAAGAAGACCCCAAAGAGCTGCTCAGAGGAGCCACTGGTGATAAGAGCCAAGAGCCATCTCCTACTGAAGTTAAGGACCAAGGCCAGCAATGCATCAAAAAATTTTAAAAAGACAATGAAAGAATAGTATCAAAGAAAGAATGTTTTTTCCATATTATGTGCAATGAGAAAAATTAGAGATGTAATAATGTTGGACCCTAGGGGCCACTTGAAGTTCATTCTTTCTACAAGCATTTAAACTAAAATTAAAAGAAAACAAGAGGTTTTTTAAAAATAGTTCAGAGTAGAATTCTTTATCCCAAATAAAGGAACATAGAACAATAAGGCATATCAGTTCCTAAAGGAGAAGAGTGCAAGTCACCAAGAGGTCCTATTGTCCATAGACACTGGCAAATATGATCTTGGAACATTTGAAATATGTTAAGTGCAAGTTGGTATGGGTTCTAAAACTCCCACAAGGCTGTGCAAATTTAGAATGAAAATAAGTTATTCAAGCACAGTAATAATTAATGTCAAATATATAAAAATTATAATTGTCAACATGAGAACAAATATTTTATTAATATTAGTATATGAAAAAATAAATGTATACTATATAGTAAAATATAAGATTAATTTGTTAGTAGTAGCATTAACAAAAACATTTTCTCAACTGAAAATCCATATGCAACAAAATGAAGCTGAACCCCTTTCTCTCGCCATGCACAAAAGTTAATTCAAAATGGATCAAAGAGCTTGATATCAAATTAGAGACTCTGCACCTGATAGAAGAAAAAGTTGGCTCTGATCTACATATTGTGGGGTCGGGCTCCAAATTCCTTAATAGGACGCCCATAGCCCAAGAGTTAAATACAAGAATAAACAAATGGGACTTACTTAAACTAAAAAGTTTTTTTCTCAGCAAGAGAAACAATAAGAGAGGTAAATAGGGAACCTACACCCTGGGAACAAATTTTTACTCACAGTTCAGATAGAGCCCTAATATCCAGAATATACAAAGAACTCAAAAAAATTAAACAATAAGATAACAAATAACCCTATCAACAAATGGGCCAAGGACCTGAACAGACACTTCTCAGAGGAGGACATACAATCAATCAACAAGTACATGAAAAAATGCTCACCATCTCTAGCAGTCAGAGAAATGCAAATCAAAACCACCCTAAGATACCATCTCACTCCAGTAAGATTGGCAGCCATTACGAAGTCAAACAACAATAAGTGCTGGCGAGGATGTGGGGAAAAGGGTACACTTGTACATTGCTGGTGGGACTGCAAATTGGTGCGGCCAATATGGAAAGCAGTATGGAGATTCCTGGGAAAGCTGGGAATGGAACCACCATTTGACCCAGCTATCGCTCTTCTCGGTCTATTCCCTGAGGACCTCAAAAGAGCATACTATAGGGATACTGCCACATCAATGATCATAGCAGCACAATTCACAATAGCTAGACTCTTGAATCAACCTAGATGCCCTTCAATAGATGAATGGATAAAAAAAAATGTGGCATTTATACACAATGGAGTATTACACAGCACTAAAAAACGACAAAATCATGGAATTTGCAGGGAAATGGATGGCATTAGAGCAGATTATGCTAAGTGAAGCTAGCCAATCCTTAAAAAACAAATGCCAAATGTCTTCTTTGATATAAAGAGAGCAACTAAGAACAGAACAGGGAGGAAGAGCATGAGGAAAAGATTAACATTAAACAGAGACAAGTGGCGGGAGAGAAAGGGAGAGAGAAGGGAAACTGTATGGAAATGGAAGGAGACCTTCATTGTTACACAAAAATACATAAAAGAGTTTGTGAGGGGAAAGGGGAAAAAAACGAGGGAGAGAATTGAATAACAGCAGATGGGGTAGAGAGGGAAGATGGGAGGGAAGGGGAGGGGGGATAGTAGTGGATAGGAAAGGTAGCAGAATACAACAGTCACTAATATGGCATTATGTAAAAATGTGGATGTGTAACCGATGTGATTCTGCAACTTGTATTTGGGGTAAAAATGGGAGTTCATAACCCACTTGAATCAAATGTATGAAAGATGATATGTCATGAGCTTTGTAATGTTTTGAACAACCAATAAAAAAAACATTTTCTCTCTAACACATGTAATAATTATTATATTTATACATTATAATCAATGTATCATCTAATTAATTTTACTGATGCATATCTCAGTAGAAATCTACTTATATGTGTGGATCATATTATACATCTATAGGTCAGCAGTGCTTGAGAGAGTTACAGTCTATGTCAAAAGAGGCAATCCAGAGAAGCATGGACAGCCATGATCATTTTTTCCTGGAGGAGTGCATCCCCCACACTCTCCTCATGGCCCCCAGGACTTCCTTGTTCCTCAGGCTGTAGACAATGGGATTGAGCATGGGGGTTAGGATGGTGTAGAAGATAGCCAGGTTCTTATCTTCTGTGGGTGAGCGGAAACTCTTGGGACGGAGATAAGTGTAGACAAAAGGTGTGTAGTAAAATATCACCACAGTTAAATGTGTGGAGCACGTGGTAAAGGCCTTTTTTCTCCCCTCTTTTGAGCGCATGTGGAAGACAGCAAAAAGGACCCGTCCATAGGAGGCCGTGATGCCAAGGAAAGGAAGGAGGAGAAACAGGACTGCACTCACAAACAGCATGTACTCATAGTCCAAGGTGTCCATACAGACCAGAGGCATCATGGATGGGATCTCACATAAGAAATGATTGATGGCCCTAGACCTGCAATAAGGAAGGTGAAGGGCATAGGTGGTATATGCCAGAGAATGAATGGACCCCAGTATCCAGGTTCCTATGATCATCTTCAAACACATGATTTTACTCATGCGGACAGGATAGTGGAGGGGGTGGCAGATGGCCACAAAGTGGTCATAGGCCATGGAGGCCAGGATTAAGCCTTCAGAACATGCAATGTTTATAAAGAACATTTGCACACCACAGTCCAGGAAGGAGATGCTATTGTGGCCAGACAGGAAGTTATATATCATCTTAGGGACAGTGGTGGAGATGTACATCAGGTCCATGAGGGAGATCTGGCTGAGGAGAAAGTACATGGGGGTGTGGAGCCAGGGGTCCAAGAAGATGAGGACAGTTATTCCGGAGTTCCCCACCAAGGCAAGAGCAAATGCAAATATGATAAGGAGCAAGAGACATAGGCCAGTTTGGTTTGGGGGTAACAGCCCCAACAAAATAAAATCCTTTGAAGTTTGGTTCCATTTCTCCATGAACACACACTTCTTTAATTTTTTGAGATGTAAACAAAATAAAAACTAAGAACTAACCTGAAAAAAAAAATAGAAGAGGAAAATAAAAAGAATCATCTTTGTTAGTGTTTTTTAAGAAAGAATTGTATTTCTCCAACAGTAGCTTTTGTTGAATTTAAGACCTAAACTCAATGTTCCTGTCCAGTTCTGTCTGGTAACCATCTCAGCAAGTCATAGACAAATGTAAGGTCTTAAGATATAAAATCGAGTACCACTTGTGTCAAACCCAGTGAGGTACCTGGAGCCTTCCTGCATGCTGACTCCTGGCAGGAACATTCCTAGGACTATGCACCAGGCTCAGCCCTGGAGGAAGCCAGGATCCTGCTTTCTCAGCTCCCCAACTCAGCACTCAGGTTCACCACAGACATGGCCTGTGGGGAGAAGAAGTGCCCTGTGTGCTTGAGTCTGTATCCTCAGTGACCTCGCCTCCTCCACACCTTTAGTGTCTGCTCTCCCCTCCCCACTGGCACTGCTGCAGCTGAGTAAGCCAGGGTCTTCTCCCAGAGCTGTGCTGCTCACCTCCTAAACAGAAGCTGCTCTGCTGGCCCTCAAAGTGGGCCACCATCCAAAAGTTCTTGAAGGTAAACTTGTTGTGTGTCCTGTGAGATTCACCCTAATTTAAATGTGTTCTGGATAGTGGCTCTTCCCTGACGACATTCTACTTGTTGAAGCCCTACAAACTCTAAAACAAACAAAGTAAGTCATGCATGTTTTTATTCTTCATATAAGCAAATAACAAATGACAATAGTGACAAATCAAATAACATGAAAAGTAGTTTTCACCCTGATTTTTTTTATTTCCTCTTTTAGTTATACATGCAGAGTTTAATTTGACATGGAGTGTATCTTCTTCTCTCCAGGATCCCAGTCTTGTGGTTGTACATGAGGTTGGAGTCTCACTGTGGTGTATTCTGATGTGAACATAGCAGCCTTAGGTCAGATTCATTCCACGTCTTTCCCATTCCCTTCCCCTCCCTTCTCTTGGCTCACCATTGTGTAACCACTGGTCTTTTATCCTTCCGCTGTCCCCTTGTTGTGTGTTAGCACCCATGTATCAGAGACAACATCCGACTTTTGGTTTTTGGGGATTGCCCTTATTTCACTTAGCATGATAGTCTCCAGTTACATCCATTTACTGGCAAAACTCACCCTGTTTTTCAGAGCAGCAGTTAAAAATATCATGGTAATAGACATGTAGCATGGGTATAGATAAAGGGGAAACACACTTGCAGATATTCTTATTTTTATAGGAATCTTTAAATGCCCCAATTTTGTTAATTATTCTTTATATTACATAATTTATTATAACGTATCCATAGTCCAAATTCTATAAATTCAGGCATTAGTGTCCTCATTTGACTCATATATACAATAGACTTCATTGATGTGAATGATAACATTTTCAAATTAAGTTATGCTGCATATCAGACTATGAGCCTGTGTGCCTACATTGTATTTTTAAGCATTTAGTCATCCATTGGAAAATGTCTTACTCTGTACAGAACAATTTGTTCAATTCAATTTGTATTAGTCTTGATCTCCTTTAGAGATCATGCCTAATTACATGTTTGAGATGAGGTAAGAGCACGTGGATCTTGGGCTGTTGGTTTTATCTCCCTGTACTGTAGTTTAGTTCTCACCCAGTACAGGCAGCAGGGTGGATCTTATGTTGAGCTGTGCAAGTAGGAAGCATGTGAGCAGTGGTTCCTTAGGAATTATAGCTAAAGTGTTTGTAATTCTCATCTTCAGAGTTAATCATTAAAGTAAAAGGTGTTAATCATTTAGAGTGAAAATCAAAGTTAGATAAAAATGAGCAAAATTCCCTTCCTAAATAATATTGTCTTCATTTTTTTGCCCATGCCTTTACTTGGGAATTTATGACTGTAATTTCACTCTAAATAACTTCTCTTTTATCCTGAGTCATCCCAGTCCAGGAAATTAGTTTTTCTATCATTCATTCTCCCAAATATGGAGAAATTATGATTTATATTTACAGTCTATATGTTTTTACTTCTTTATTTATCTAGACTTTGTATGAGATTATTGACTTCATATCTTTGTGTTTTTCCATCTTACAGAAATACTAATGCCACATTATGTCCCAGCTATTAATTGTATAATCAATTTGCATTATTCATTTTCCAAATGAAAGAAAAGCTATTAAGAGTTTGTTGTCATTATTTATATTTAGTAACTTTAAATCAATTGTCACAACATATAACTCTGGTAAAAATGAATAAAAATGTGGAAGAGAGTTTATCATAAAAATGGAAGAGCTTTTTGATGCCTATCTAATTCAGACACACTGAGAATTAAAAATGCATGGTCAGGAACCCAAAAGGAGCACAGAATCACAAGGCAACTGGGGAAGTAGGATTATGGGCTTCTCTGCTTCTAACTACACTAGGAAAAAATTTCATGACCTCACAGAGAAGATGAACACAATATCCCCATCAAGGGGCACATGGTCCTTCGAATTATGTAATGATTGATGGCAGTGCTCCTGGCTCTAGTGGTTAAAATACACAAGATTCCACAGTCTGGAGCTCATATTTAGTGAGTGTCACAGACAACAGCGCAGCAACTCAGACACATGCTGTGGGCTGTGTGGACATTAGTGACAGCAACAATAGAGCAGGAAGGAAGGACAGAGGGACAGCTGGGCAGCAGCACTGAGCACCACTCCAAGGAGGTGCTGCAGGGGCCCTCAGGCTCTGGACCACTCTGCACAGACTGAGGAGCAGGGCCAGTCCTGGGGGGAGCCTGCCTGGGTCATCAGGACAGCAGCAGAGACAAGAGGGCTCCGGAAGTTTCAGACTTCGGGAAAATTGTGAAGGGAGGGATGAGGACTCAGGCTCTGCTCTGGACCAGATGAGAGGCTAGTGGGTGTGACATGGGGTCAGGTCTCCTTCTGGAGCTCACACAGGATGATCTGGTTGAGCAGAGAGCTAAGAGGAGGAATCCATGGGAAAGACTGGGCAGTGGGCAATGAGGACAGCTGATGCTACCCTGGGTTTATCAAAGGAACCCAAACATGCCAAGGACCCTTGAGGCCTGGGCACATCAGCACAGCTTGGTGCTGCTAAGGAACAGGGTGGGACCCATTGAATCCTCTGTCTCTGCCCCCTGGCTCAGGGGCTATTGCATAGTAGGCTCTCAGCAGATAACTAAATATGACTTTCTGAAATAAATTAGTATGAATGTTCAAACTAATGATATGTGAGTTTATATTATTTTTACATCATTGTATACAATATGTGCCCTGAATATTAGGGCATGAGGGCCTTCTGTGGTACTTTCTCCACTTCTTTGTTTAGTCTAGGTTTCATCTTGGATGAAGAAAGGTGCCAGTATCTCTGGCAGTGCCAAGCCCTGATCACACAACGGGCTGTAAGTTCATGTCTTCCGTGGTCCAGTTTTCTTGATTATAGAATTCAATCAAAGTGGAGTATTTCCAGACCTGATTTTCTTTCCAGTATAAACATGCATGAAACTGGGTAAAATATGGAAAATAATATGTCTGTTTTTCAGACACCAAAAACAGGCATAGCAGGTGAGTGAAACCATAAGCAATAAGTACAGACTGGTGAAGTGAACTATAATTATATTTTTAAAATTTTTCTTAATAAGTGCAGTTTGATCAAATGCTGTTAAAACTTATGGGTAAAGGGGAAGTAAGAATAATCAAAGTATACCACTGTAAGAAAAACTTGAAGTCTGGCACCTGAGAGCAGCCTGTGGGGGAAACTTCATGTTATGATAGGAAAGAATCCCCCACTTTCCCTTCACCCTCTCACCCACTTAACCTCACCAGAAACCACCAAGATGCTTAGAATAAAAGATTTCAAGTTCAATAGTCACACTCTCTTCAAATACAAAAAAAGTTAAAATTCAACTGAACACAGAATCTTGTTTGCAAAGTTAAGGGGATCTGAAACATCATATAAAAAGTTAGGTTAAAGATGATTCTGTGTTGTTTTTTTCATTTTTTTTTTAGTATGTGTGTTTTGTTTTGTTCTGAGGGTGTGGCTATTCCTTGGTCACCTGAACTCAGCAAAGAAACTGTTATTTTGATGAAGTATCAGTGGCTGACCCACATTAAATATGGACAAATGTTAAAAAAATTTTTAAAAAGCCTAATTTTGAAAAAATGTGTTGCTGCTTCCTCCTCCACATTTTTCTTTTTAAAGTATTTTCTAAAGTTTTTTTTTTTAGTCTTGAAAAATAATAAAAAATTCTGGAAGAATTTACAACCAACTGCATGAGGGTCTGGGAAGCTGAGAGGCTAGAGCAAGGCTGGGAGGAGCAGACAGAAAGGGGTCTTTCCCTTAGTTACTGGAGGCCAGCTACAACTAAAAAGAGGCAAAAATCAATAAGTGTTTGTAAACCAGGAAATGATACAGATTATCAAGTTAGTATCAGTTATAAAAAAATCATATACTCAAGAAAATAGAGAAATCATGAACAGGATTAGAAAAAAAAAAGGTGTAAATTATATTTTTAGAAATTTATTGGTGATACATAAAAAATAAAGATCCCAATTTAAGAATCTCGTTTCATTCTAAGAAAATTAATTCAAAATGCCAAATAATTTAAAAATGTATAAAGATTCCCCTTAGACTAGAAACCAAAAAAGGAGTTTTCATTTGTCAGCTTAAAATCACCTTGGGTAGTAAAGACTGAAGTTTAGTTCTTGAGACTTGATCCCTAGAATTGAGCTCTTGGCAGAACTATTGGTTCCATATGTCCACAAAATGTTTCATTTAAAATATATGTGCTTTTAAATTGGTCTCTAACCACTCCACACATTTTCCCAACCCTTAGAGCCTTGTTCTCCTGGGAAGCAAGTCTCTTTTATTTTCATTGGAGGTAACCTATTTCCAGCATGCCAAAACCTGTTCACTTTCAAAGCCACTTTTGGAGATTTTATAGCCTGAAATGGAATAAAATTTAAATTTAATAAAATTTGAGACCTGATCTAAAAAAAATAAATAAATAAACTTGTTTAAAAGCCAGCTACTCAGACATTGAGGAAAATATTCTGAGAAAATCCCACAGGGCAGAGGGGGGGTGGAAAGCCAGACCACTGTTAGTCTGCCAAACCTCATTTGGGGCTGGCTTTAGAAGAGAACCAGAACTGGGGATGCAATGCAATTATTTAAATCCAGAAAGAAAAAATGTTTGCTCCCAAATCTGGTGGGAGATGATTGTCTCTGACTCCAACTGATTCTGCACATGGGCCTGGGGAGCTTCCGGCCTAGGAGAATGCCCAGGACAACGTGTCACACCTGGGCTTGAGGTTTAGTGTGCAAAGGAGAAGGGCCTGGCCTTGCATCAGATGGACTCAGGGTTGCACTCGAGGCCTCCTGGGGGAGCAAGCCACATTTTTCTTGAAACCACAGGTTATAACAAGAGGGGATTTTTCTTCCTTTGTTTCTCTGTCTCTGCCTTTGTCCCTGGCTGGCACCCCCTCCTCTGCCCCTGCAGCTCTCTCTCTTTCCCTCCTTCTGGCTCCTGGGAGTGCGAAGGCCTAGGCTGGCTGTCACTCAGGCCCAGGTAAGGAGGCCATTCAGGGATCCACCAGCATCAAGGTATTTATTACACCCTCCCCCAGCCCCAGTCCCTCTGCAGCCTCTAGGGCTGCAGCTCCAAGGGCATGAGGTCTGTTGCACACACCCACGGAAGGGCCTCTGGTGGATGCATATGAGGCCTCTAGTTGGGCTTTTTGGCCTCCACCAGAGAATGTTCAGTTATCTCTGCACCTCCTCTCCCACTGCGGGGAAGACACACAAGAGGAGCGCTCCAGCAACCGTGGCTGGCTCAATGACAGTTCCAGCAAGAGAATGGGTGGACCCTGTGGGGATGGGGGTCTGGATACAGTAGCCTCCCTGGTGTCGGGGCTGAAAGGTCAATTCATCTGCCTCAGTCACCCCCGCAGGACTCTGTGTGCGCGATGTTGGGCCAATGCTCCGCTGCTAAGCCACCTCTTCAGCCAATCACAGGAGTGTTTAAAGACAAGTCCGTGGGGCGAAGAGGACTTTGTTCCTTCACCCTTCCTCCTACAGATGCACATCCCACTGCAGGACCCTCAGCTGGCCCAGAGGGTGGAGCCCCACACTGTGGGTGAGAACTGAGGTCCTCTAACATCTTTAATCCTTATTTTAAAAAAAGTCACTAAAGTTATTTGGGTTACTTAGTTGGAAAGAAATGTCTTTAAGACACTCAGAGCTGGAGCTATTAAAGGCAGATTGTCATCCCCTGTTTGCTAGGTAGCCAGGAACTCAAAATAGTAAAGGCATTTTAGAATCGACTTTCCTTTCCTTCAGTGGCTTCCTCTCAGTTTTAAGCAGGGCATGGCCATCCAGGACCTGGGAGACAGTCCTCGGCTGCTCGAGTCTGGGGGCAGGGTTCTGGTATTGAATGGAGGGAGCGTGCCCGGTCAGTAAAGGAGGTGTGGATCCGATCCCAAAGAGGATTCAGGCCACCAGGTTTCTCTAACCCTTCTGGAGTTCTGTCCAGCTGACCATCAGTCTGTCCCTCCATCCATCCAGTGTTTAGCCATCCTTTTCTTCAACAAATATTTCTTCCTATGAGCTGAACACAGCATTAGTCCCTGTCCTCAGGAATCCTGCCTTCTGATTGCTCGAGACAACAGCCCTGAGAAACTCACAGGGAAGCCCACGATTTCCAACATGACGTGTGCTCTGGAGTCTAGACCAGTGCTGCCTGAGAGAACCTTTGCAGACAGGGGAATGTTCTCCATTTGGACCATCTCGCATGGCTGCCACCTGCCCCATGTGGCTGTTGAGCATTTGAAATGTGACTAGTGTGACTACTTTTGTGTCCTGTACTGGGTCCCAGGGTTCCCAGCAGGATGGGCAGCAGGATCCATAATACATCTTTTTCTGATGGCTCCTCTTCCCCTTAATTTCCCTCTCCCCTGGGGGACATCCTGGCTCCAAGTAAACAACATACACTGGGACCCTTAGCTCATTCTCTGCTTCTGGAGCAACCCACATGGAGACACTGGAGAACATGAAATTTCAGCTCATTTTTTGTACCTAAGAAATTTATTTTTTTTCCTTTTGGATTTCTTTCAATACAGCTGCTGAGAGCCACAGCTGAGTCAGAATGGCCCATGGCATTTTGCCAATAGTATTGGTTGACAGGCGAGGCATTACTGTCTGCCTCAGCTGCTACTTTGGAGTTCTCACACTACTTTGGAGTTCTTATGGGGATTCCCGGGGATTCCCAGAGAGTTCCCATTGGTTGGGGAAGTGCAGGAGGAGGGATTTTCAGAGGATATTTCCAGCTGCTGGTTCCTGGAGGAGCCGTGTGGTTTGGGAGAATTCCCTGGGTGTGTGTGTGGAGTGTGCTGGTGGAGTTCAGAAATAAAGTTTGTTCCTGCTTCAGTGGATTGTGATTTGTGCCCAGCCAGACTGCGGCATACAGCGATTTGGGGATGCGGGGAGGAAGGACCAGAAACTGTCTCTCTTTACAGCAATCTCTTTTCCACAGGGGTTACCCCCAACTGGATGGAGCTTCTTGAAGACATAGAGCATTATAATTAACATATGAAATCTTTACTTCTGATATTAAATTTGTTACTCTTATACAGTGCAGAACGTATTGAAAAGGCAAATTAAAATGTTATATGTTAATAAGCTTGGATTAAACTGGGCTTTGAGAACCCAGAAAAGGCAAGTTGGTCCCACGTGGATGCTGCATGGAGTTTTAAAGGAGCCTTCCCTCCCCTAGAAGTTGCCACCACTGAAATTACTCAAGAAGAGGACTGATCTTAAGAGGAACCCCCCCCCCAACTTGGATCCATAAGTGCGTTTCTGTGGAGTGTATGTTTAGAGGTGGGTTTCTCTACACTTCATTCCCCAGACAGGAGCGTGGAAAGAGGAAGAGGAAATTGAGAAAGCTCTTGAAAGGTACAAGGAAAAAAATGAAAAAATCAAACAAACCCACTCCCAACAGAGTAAGCACAAGGAACAGGGGCCACCTATGTGAGGAGCCCCTCTCCCCACAAGCTCTAGGTGATCCGTTTCCCAGGGTTGGAGAATTTGCCTGAACATTCTTGTCCAGGGTGTCCAGGGTGAGGGTGGGTTGTCCTTTGTCTGTGGGAGGATGGACAGTTGGCCCAACCTTAAGGTTCCTTATCCACCAATTGGACCGTGGAGAGAAAAGATTTTTAAAAATAGAAATGCAACAAGAAAACATGATTTAAATAAAATTGCAGTATAACAGTGATTTCCATAGCATGTGTATTGAATTAGCACTGTAAGTCCTCTAGAGGTGGTTGAAAGTACACAGGAAGTAGGCACAGGTGACACAAATACTGCACCATTTTGTTTAAGGGACTTGAGCACCCAGGGATTTTGGTATCCGTGTGGGGACAGGGAGGGTGTCTAGGATACTGAGGAGTGACTTCACTGAGGAAAGCCCTCAGCCAGAAGAACTTAGAAGACTGAAAACTTGGAGCTACTCTCTCAGCAAGGCCACCATGGTGCCCCTGGGGACTTCACAGTCCCCTCTCAGTGCATGGCTTTTCAAAGCTCTCCCTCTCCCAAACACTAGTTTGTTCCCTAGTCTCTTTCTACCTCTCTGATGGCTTCTCCTCGGCCCCCTCCACTGTGGTCTTCTCTGGGGCCCTTCCTCAGCCCTGTACTCTCTCTGCTCCATGAACTCTTCCCTAAGTTTCTTTTCCTACCTCTCCCTTTCCTGATCTTTCTCTTTTAACCTTCAAACCTTTATACCCATGGTCCATGGGCCACCTTCACCCAAGACCCCCAAGCTCAACGTCCCCCAAATGGAGACTACCCTCTTCCCCGTGACAGTTCCCGGTCTTGAATCTCATCTAACCTAACATCCAAACTGGAATCCAGGGATCCATTCCTAATGCTCTATTAGTGACGTTTCTCTGTTACAAATGACCCTAGAACTTAAAAGTGGCATCAACACAATACGTTGAATCCTCTTGCACATAGGCTGTGGGTCAGAAATCAGAGTGGCTTAACCTGGTGCTTCTGGATCAATCTCTCATGAGGCTGTAGCACCGTGGTTGTCTGAGGGTTGGGCTGGGGCTGGAGGATTTGCTGTGACGTGGCTCGCTCTCTGGGTTGTTGGCAGGAGGCCTCAGTTCCTCATTATGCTGATTTCTCCATGGGGCTGCTTGAGTGGCATCATGACAGGGCCCCTGGCTTCCTCCAGAGCCAGTGATCCAAGAGAGAGAGGAGCGGGAGAAAGAGGCATGATGACTTTTTGTAGTTATTTGTTTTGGGTGGTGCTGAGGATGGAACCCAGGGCCTTGCACATGCTAGGCAAGCGCTCTGCCACTGAGCCACACTCCCAGCCCCAGAATGCTATTTTGTTAAGTTATACGAGTTCATTGCAAAAAATTTAGAAAAGTAGAAATTATAGAAAAATGCCTCTAATCCGACCACCTAAATAAATGCAAAATACCGGGCTGCCATTGTGGTTCAGCGGAGAGCACTCACCTAGCATGTGCGAGGTCCTGAGTTCATTCCTCAGCCCCTCATAAAATAAATAAATTAAAATAAAGGTATTGGGTCCAACTAAAAATAACTAAATAAGTGCTATTTACAATTTGAAGTGTTTCCATCTAAACCTATGTGTGTGTTTGTATGTGTGTGTGTGTATGTGTGTGGGGGGTAGTTCTATCATGTGGGGGGTGAGGAGGGGTTTTGCCAGAATGCAGTGAGTGCTGGAGCTGTGGCAGAAGGGCCACCAGGAGTTGTTACCTTACCTAGAGGGACTCAGAACACCCAAGAGAGAGGAGCCCGTTTGAGGGGATCTGCAGTATTAGGAATGCCAGAGGACAAAGAGGCGAAGAGAGTAGGTAGAGGCTGGAGGAGAGTAAACTGCACAGGAGGTAAGTACATTTTAAACAAACCAAACACTGTGGATGTATCTCAGTGCAGCAGGCCCTGGGTTCAATCCCAAGCACCACACACACAAAAAAATAATAATAAATAAAGATCAAGGTGCTGGACATTGTGTTGCAATCCTGTAATCCCAGCAATGCACCAAAAAAAAAAACCCAAAAAACAGCAAGTTCAAGGCCAGCCTCAGCAACTTAGTTTGACCCTTTCTCAAAATTCAAAAAATGAAAAGGGCTGGGAGTGTAGCTTGGTGGTAAAGAACCCCTGGGTTCAATTCCCAGGACCAAAATAAATAAACAAAATTAAATAAATTGAGATTATGAGAGGGATGTCGATCAGTGAGTTGTAGAGCACTTGCTCAGCACACTAAAGGCTGTTCCTGAGACCATCAAAGTAAAGAAATAGATAATAAGGAAATGAATTGGAGTACAGTTTGAGCTTTCTATTTTTAAGCTGGACTTAAAATACGTTGTAAGAATTTTTATATCCCATATTTTATATACTATAATATATATTATTATAAAAGCATAATAATATAAATTATAATTTAACTTGTTATAATTTATAATTAATATAAATTAGGGGCTGAGGGTGTGGCTCAGTGGAGGAGCACATGTTTAGCATGAGCAAATACATATATATTATTTATATTATGTATCTATACATTATTTATGCATTGGTATTATGTTCTATATTTATGTTGTTTATATATTTATATTACGTATTTATGTATTGTTACATAATATATAAACATTTTATTTATTATACTTCACATATGTTTTAAAATGTTAAATGCATTGTACTATTTAGAATTTTTTTATTGTATACATATTGTAAGAATGTTCTTCCAGCCAAGCACAGTGGCACATGCCTATAATCCCAGTAACTCAAGAGGTTGGAGCAAGAGGATCACAAGTTCAAGCCCGGCCTCCGCATCTTGGTGAGATCCTCAGCAACTTAGAGACAACCTGTCTTAAAATAAGAAACATCTTTAAGGGGGTTGCTGGGGATATAGCTCAGTGGTCGAGCACCCCTGAGTTCAATCTCCAGCATCAAAAGAAAGAAAGAAAGAATGTCATTCAAACGCAAGATATTTAAGGACTGCAGACCATTTGAAGGACAGCGCTTACTGACCCCCTCATCAAGCCTGTCCTGTCTTCCCCACATCAAGGTCCTCCCTGAGCCCTTGCAACAACTGCTGATTTTCCCGCCATCTCTGGCTCTGGCTCCTTCAGTTCCCGCTCTGCCCATCGCTGCAGGGCTCATCCTGAGACACAGATCTGGTCATGCTGTTTTCCTGCAGAAGTCCCCTCCACGGCTCCCTACTGTTTTTGGCCTGAACTCTAGGCTCTTCCATGTGTCTGGCAGGGGTCTTCAGGCCCTGGCCCCCTGCACCCCTACAGACGAGCTCCAGCCCTCCCCACTGGCGCCACATTGTCCAGCCACGCTGGTCTCTGCTGATAGGAGGCAGTGTGGTATAATGGCTGGTGCCTGGACATTGGAGCCAGCTGCCTGGGTACAAATATCAGCTTTCCTGCTTACCCACTTTCTGACTTTGTAGAAGTTCTCCATGCCTCAGGATGACGAGGGGACTCCATGAGTTCCTGCCTAAAGAGCGCTCAGAATGGTGTTTGCATGTGTAAGTAAGTGCTCCATAGATACATCAGATGTTTTCATCATCAGCGACACTCCCTGAACACAGTGGAGCAGTTCCCCAATCAGAGCCCCTGGAATCTGGGTGGGCTTAGGATGCTTCAGCCAATAAAATGGAGGGGGAGTCCTGCCTGTGACTTCCAAGGCTGTCACACAACACAACACAGTGCAAAGCCTCTTCTCCAGTGCTATACTTCCTCTCCAAGGCACCCTGATGGGAAAGAGCCCATGCCACACCTGTGGGAGAGGGGCTGGCAGTCCCAGTCACTGTGTCACCCTGGTCAGACACAGGAGATATCAGATCATTTCAGCCTCCAGTTTTTAAGTTGCTCCAGTCTCTAGTTTTCCTACTGAAACCTCAGACTCTAAGGAGCAGAGACAAGCTCCCTCCACTCTGCCCTGCCCACATTCGTGACCTACTGACTGTTGTTTTGTTTTGTTTTGTTTTAGTTGTAGATGGACACAATACCTTTATTTCATGTATTTATTTTTATTTGGCGCTTAGGATGGAAACCAGGGCCTCACATGTGCAAGGCAAGCGCTCTACCACTGAGCCCCAGCCCCAGCCCCTGACCTGTAGACTCTTAAGAACATAATAAGATGGTTCCTTGAAGTTGTAAGTGGTGGGAAATTCATTACACAGCAATAGATAACTCTTTGTCTCATGGCAAACTCCTACACATTCTTCAAGACCCATAAAATGTTGCCTCCTCCTCTCTGAAGCCTTCCCTGATTCCTCCTTGCCTTGGTGGCTTCCTGTGTGTGGGTCTGTAGGGGCCCATTCCTCACCATGTGGACCTGTTTCCTCATCCATTTCTCCCCTTAGACCAGGCACCCAGCAGGTCCATCTTCATGTCCTACCACTGGGGCTGCTTAATGGATGTTCCATTTGATGAATGAATGAATGATCGACTGTGGCCAGTGCTGGCCTTCCTGACCAAAGTATCAGGAAGATAGTCACATAATTACATTGTGGGACTTGATGGATATTTGTATAGTGGAATTCACTTTTAAACAGCTTTACTGAGGGTTAAACAATGTGCAATCAACAATACATATTTTAAAATGTTATTTTTAGTTGTAGTTGGATATAATACCTTTACTTTTATTTGTATTCTTATTTTTAAGTGGTGCTGAGGATTCAGCCCAGCGCCTCACACATGCTAGGTGAGTGCTCTACTGCTGAGCCTCAACCTCAACCCCAACAATACATATTTTTGACAGGTAGTCAACTACATATTTTAAAGTGAACAATTTATTATATACATCCACAAAGCCATCTACACAATCAAGATAGTGAACTTCTCCATTACTTCATCATCCTCAAATTTTCTTTCTTTCTTTCTTTTTTTTATACTGGGGATTAAACTCAGGGGTACTTTACCATTGAATTACATTCCCAACCCCTTTATTTTTTTACTTTTTTGTTTTGAGATAGGGTGTTTGCTGAGGGTCTCACTAAATTGTCCAGGCTGTCCTCAAACTTGTGATCCTCCTGCCTCAGCCTCCTAAGTGTCTGGGATACCAGGCATGCACCACTGTACTCTGCCCAAAAGTTTCTTTATGCTCCCTGTAATTTCACCCTCTGAGCACAAGTAACCACCAATCTGCAGACACTATAAAATAGTTTACATTTTCTAGAATTATATATAAACAAAATCCTGTGATATGTGCTTTTAACAAAAATCTGGCTTCATTCACTCATAAAAATTTGTCCACCCTGCTGTGATATAGTCATAATCTATTCCTTTTCACTGCTGAGTAGTATTCCATTGTATAGATGCATCACATTATCCTCCATTTTAAAAATGAGGAGACTGTGGTTTGGAGAAGCGAAACAACTTGCCCAAGGTCACTTTCCTGGTGAACTTGAACGCAGGTGAGTGCCTCCAGGGCCAACTATCTTAACTGCCACCTATGCCTTCTAACTTGGGCATGATGACTTTTTTTCACTCTCTTTTCTTTTTTTCTGTTTTTCCAGTGCTGAAAGGCATGGTGTCTTTTGCTGTGGTAGACAGAATAATGACCCCCAAGAGACATCTATATCATAATTCCTGGAGTCTGTAAATATGTTATATAAGGTGGAAAGGGGGAATTACGGTTGCAGATGAAATCAAGGTTGCTCTAAGATGGCCTCAAGATAAAAGAATACCCTTGGTTTCTTACAGTAAGTACCAGGGGCAGTGTAATCACAAGGGTCCTTTGAAGTAACAGAAGCAGGCAAAAGAGGAGAGGAGGGAAGGAATCTGCAGATGCTGGGTTTGAAAATGGAGGAAGGGGCCACAAGGCAAGGAATGCAAGAGGCCTTTAGGACTTGGAAAGGGCCGGGAATGCTCCAGAAAGAATGGAGCCCTGCCAACACTGGAGGACGGGGGAGAAGCTTGGGGCCCACTTCTGACTTCTGGCCTTCAGGACTGTAAGATAAGTTTGTGTTGCTTTAAATCCCTCATTTGTGCAAATTTGTTACAGCAGCAACAGGAAACTAATACAATGACTTTGACCATTTCTTCTAGAAAGTATGAGCCCTGGGAGGAGAGCTAGGGGCTACTGTGGTGTCCAGGGAGAGTTGGGGGAAACTGAGCCTATCAGAGGGTGTGGGTCTCTGGGCAGAGTGGTCACACCCCTATTCCCTGCCATAGGCTCAGTCCCAAGTTCTGGCTAAAATATTCCCAAGTAGCGAGCTTTTCTCGATGGTGTGAGACCTTGAAGCTCAGACCCGTCTAGGCTGAACAAATCATTCCCTGGTTCCCTGAAGTCCTGGGGTGAACAAAAGAGATAGGTTTTCTCCACCAACTGAGCCCAACAGACCCAAGCCCCAGCTGCAGAGGATGCTGGGAATGTGGGCATGCTGGCCCAAGGTCAGCCTTGCCATGGATGCTCAGAAAACAGAGATGATCAAAGCCCTTGGAGAAGGAGGGCTCTTGGGAGTCCATAGGAGCTGACAGCAAGTGAGAGCACACTTAGTTCTTATATAACAGAAAAAGCAAACTGTTTTTTTCTTCCTGCACTCTCAACGGCCAACACAGAGGACTTCTGTGGCCAGGTGTGGGGGTGGCTTTCCTGCACCACACATTTCTCCAATAGACATCTGCTGGGTGACCTGCCATTCAGCTCAATTCATACACCATTGAGAGGTAAGTTAGATTTCACAGGTGAAGGGCTCAGCCCCACAAGCCTGCCACCACCCCAGTCCAGATGCCACTTGTAAGTCACAGGTTGTCATCTGTATGTCACACCAATTGGCTATAATAAATTGGGGTTCCCACAGTTCCCACCTCAGGTTAGATAACTAAACAAGAGGGCTCACAGAACTCAGGGGAACTTGCCTCCTGGTTCATTAAGGGATATGATAAAAGACATCGATGAACATCCAAAAAGAATAAAAGGCGAGAGAAGAAAGAAAAAAGTGTAGTCCTGGGGCTGGGGCTGGGGCTCGGTGGTAGAGCTCTGAACCAGTCCTTAGGGCAAATCTTAGGATTTCTGGGCAATTTAATTCTATTTTGTATTGACCTTCCTCTTCATGGTTTTCCTTTAGAGACAGATATTGAGAGTTCATTTCACAATATTTATTGACTGAGGATGGCATGAATACCCCATCTTAATGTTCCTGGATTCTTAGCTAATGCAGTAAAACAACAAAAATAAAAAAATAAAATGTATACAAATTTGGAATAAAGAAATTAAATGCTTTTATTCACAGATGACTTGATTTTTTATGTAGAAAATCTCAAAGATTCAACCAGAAAAACTTCTAAAATTAAGAAATGGTTATACAATGTTCCATGATGTAAAGTTACTATACAAAGTCAACTACTTTCCTATATACCTTCAATGAACAATGGGAATTTGAAATTAAAAACACAACACTATTTGCATTAGTATCAAGAAAATGAATACTTTGACATAATCTGGTAAAATACGGTCAGAGTCTATATGAGGAAAATTTAAAAATTCGATTGAAAAAATCAAAGAAGATTTAAACAAATGAAGAGATGTTTCATGCTCATAGATGAGAAAAATCAATGTTGTCAAGAGGTCATTTCTCTTCAAAATGATATATACATTCAATACAATTCAGTGAAGACACCAAAAATTTATTTTGTGGAAGTTAACAAACGTATTCTAAAGTTCTTATAGAAAGGCTTAAGACCCATATAGTCAACAATATTGGAGAAGAAGAAAAAACTTATATGACTTGCAAATTGATCCATGGAACAAAACAGAGAATCCAGAAATAAAAGCACATAAACACAGTTAACTGTTCTTTTACAAAAAAGCAAAGGCAATTCAATGCAGGAAAGATAATTTCTCCAAACTAAGTAAAATCTTTGTATATTTATATGTTGAAAATGGAGGAAGAGGAAAAGGAGAGATGAAAAAGCAGCAGCAGTGAAAAAAGAAAAAAAGAAAAAAAATAATCTAGATATGATCTGTGCTATTCAGTTTTTCATTGCTGATACTAAAGTAACTGACACAAATTGGAAGAGGAAAGATTAATTTTGGCTCACAGTTTCAGAGGTTGAAGTCCTTGGCTGGATGGTTCCATTTCTTGGGCCTGAGGTGAGGCAGAATATTATGGTGGAAGCATTTAGTGGAAAAAAAAAAGCTTTTCAGTTCAGGGCAGCCAGGGAGCAGAGAAAGAGAGGCAAAGAAACAGGCAATGGAGAAGATAATCTCCAGGTTAGTTCGCAAGTGACCTACTAGCTCCAACTAGGTCCTGCATCCCAGAAGTCTATTCAGCTATCAATAAATTAATCCTTTGATGAAGTTAGAGAACTTAGGATCCAATCATTTCCTAAAATCCCCATCTGTGCAACTTGATGCACTGGGGACCATGCTTTCAGCACATGAGCCCTTTGAGATCCAAAACCATAACACTAGATCCAATCCATAACACTAAAACAATCCTTACTCCTTTCAATAAATATTTATTCAACCTGCATCTTAGATGTAATTTTTATTAACATTATTTTAAATTGGGAACTCATAATTATAAATATTTATGGGTAACATGATTTTTTATGTATGTATACAATATGGAATTATTAAGAGGTCAAGCTCATTAACATATCTATCTAGTCATTCACTGATCTGATATTTTTGTGGTAAAACATGTTAAACTTACTTTTAGTTATTTTGAAATATATAATAAGGTTCTCATTAAATTTTTCTGCATATATTATCCAGTTTTCTCAAAACTACTTGTTAAAAGGCTGTCTTTTCTCCAATGTATGTTTCTGATATCTTGTCAAGGATCAGATGACTGTACATGTAGGGATTTATCTCTGTGTCTTCTATGGTATTCCACTGAGGACATGTCTGTTTTGATGCCAGTGTCTTGTAACAATCATTTTACTCTCTACTTCTATTAGTTAAACTTCAAGACCAAAATTTTAATATAAGACATTTATAAAATAACATCAGAAAGTGTCTAGGTGACCTTGAATTTGACAGTGGATTTTAAAATTCAATAGAAAAATATAATCCATGAAAAAAAATACTAGTAAATTGGAAGTTTGATAAAATGAAAAACTTTAAGACCCTGGAAGGCTGAGGTGGTAGGAATATATGAGTCCAGTAATTTAAGACAAGCCTGGGCAATATAGTGAGATACTATCACAAATAATGCATGAACCAATCAATCAATCAATAAATAAATAACTAATGCTCTGGAAATAATGTTGAAAGAATAAAGAAACAAATCATAGACTGGGAAAATATATTTAAACAACAAATATCTTCTTAAAACCTGCATCCAAAGTATAAAAGTAACTCCAAAAATACAATAATAAGGAAAAAACACAATTAGTAAATATATTTTAAAAAACCTGAAAACCCATTTTACCAAATGAAATCTATACATGGAACAAAAGCTTATTGAAAACTACATAATACCATGAGTCATTAGGGATTTTCAACATGACACTACTATGCCACAATTGAAATGGCTATTTTTTTAAATGACAATATCAAATACAAGTATACAAGTGAGAATATGAAGTAAAAGGAACTTTCATGTGTGTTGGTCAGAATGAAAAGTGGTACATTCACTTTGGAAGACCACTCTGAAGTTTCTTGCAAAGACATAGTTTTATTTTACAATCCAGCAATTTCATGCCTAAGTATTTGTCTTAATGAGTCAAAAATTTATGTTCAACAAAAGCCTGCACATGAATATTTATGGAAGATTTGTTGATAATCACAAAATGGGAAGCAACCCAAATGTCTTTGTCCTGGTTAATAGATGAACACACAGTACTTCATGCATTCAACAGAATATTACTCAGCAGTAAAAATAAATGAGGTATGAATCCATAAAAAGACATGGAGGTATTATAAATGTATACTAGTAAATGAAAGATGGTAGTCTAAAAATGCTATATACTAGAAAGTTTAAACTATACAACATTTTGGAAAAGGTAAATTTATACAGAGAGTTAGAAAACTCAATAGTTACCAGGAATTTAGGAGGAAAGAGGGGAAGGATAAATAGGTGAATCATAGGGGATTTTAGGGTGGTGAATGCATTCTATCATTATGCATTCTATCAGAAGCTGCAAAACTGTTTAACTCAGAGTGAAACAATATAAGTTATGGAATACAGCTAATAATGTAGTGCCAATTTGGGGTCATTAATTGCAGCAAATGTGTCCCACTAATGTAAGATGAAAATCACAGGGGAAAGTATGTGATGTAATAGAGAGGTAGGTATGGTGTGGATACATGTTACTGCATGTATTATCTGTCCAATTAGTTTGTATTGATAAAATTTCCACCTTAACAGCAGAAAATAAAAACAAACAAGAAATTAATGAAGTCAGAGAAAAAAGAACTATCAGCACAGAAATCAATTAAGTAAAACACTTCTAAAATCTATAAAAACAAAAGCTGTCTCTAGAACAAATAAAATAACCTTGATAAATCTTTAGAAGAATGACAAGTGAATTTAATAATAGACACAAATTACCAATATTAGGAATGTGAGACATTATATCACTAAATATTCTATGGATATTAAATGAAAAGTCAACTTGTCCTGTTGGCACATTCTTGTAATCCCCATGGCTCAGGAGATTGAGACAGAAGAATTGAAAGTTTGAGGCCAGCCTCAACAACTGAATAAAACCCTAAGCAACTTAGTGAGACCCTGTTTCAAAAAAAAAAAAAAAATGAAAAGAGATAGGGATGTGGGTTCACTGGTTGAGCACTTCTGGGTTCAATACCAAGTGTAAAGGAACACCTGTGGAGGAATACCTGTAAGGAGGTGCACAAAGAACAGACACAGACACACAAGTACAAGCAAACAGATAGGAGGAGTGGAGAGGAGCAAAATGAAGTGATGATGAAGAAGTACAGAAGTGAAATGACCACTCTTCCCTGCCTGGGAGTTTATAACTCAAAGAATATATACTTCCTGTTACTATGACTATATTCTAATTAGTATTTCCTTAACCCAAGTGCTAGCTAACTGAGATACGATCCCCTTAATACAAACACAGAGTAATTTCTCTCCAAGGACATTGTTAAGGAGACCAGATAGTGACTGCTTAGTTGTCTAATTACCTCACAGGGAGGAGGCTGGGTATGCCAATTGTGGGAATCAGGGCACCAGTTAACACCCCTGGGAATTTGCTCACCAGGGGAAATGCTTCCATGTCTATTTCCATGGACAGAATATCTACAAACAAGCACTCAACCACATTTCCCTCAAAAAAAGAATCAGAAAATTTGATGAATTACTTTATGCCAATAAATTTGACAACTATTATAAAATGAATAAATTCTTACAAAGTTCAAAATAAACCAAAACTTACTCAAGAAGAAATAGATTTGGTCAATTGTCTTGTATCTATAAAAGAAATAGAAATTTTAGTTAAAAACCCTTCTACCAATACCAATCCAATCTCAAGTGGCAAAAATATTGAATTCCAATTACAAAAGGAAGAAGTAATAAAATTTTACACAAAACTATAAAGAAGATGAAGTGCTTTTCAACTCACTTAATGGGTCCAGTATTATTCTCATGAAAAAAAAACAGGAATGAGCATTGCAAGAGAATATTATTACAAACTAAGATCACTAATTCCCTAATGATTCCCCCGAACACTCCCACCCCACCCCCCCACACAATGATCTTGGATGCAAAAATTCTAAGCAAAACTTGGCAAAGAAAATTCAACAATATATGAAATAGGTTAATATATCATACCAAAGTTTTTCATAGAGATGCAAAGTTGATTTAACATTCCAAAATTGATCAATGCAATTTCATATCAATGATATAAAATGACATATATATGTAATATGCATATACATATACACATATATATTCGTAAAATCAATAAGTGTAGAAAAATATTTCCTAGTAACCCAATATCAACTTCTGTTTAAAATTTTAGCAAACTAGGAATAGAAAGTAAGTGCCTCAGTCTGACACAGGGAATCTATTAAAAACTTATCAGAAACACAATACTTAATGACAATAGACTGAATACTTAACCAAATCCTCAGAAACAAACGGGGTTTTGTACATATCATTTCTTTTGGTTTGCTACTAAAGAGTCTGCTGATGTACTCAGTTAAGGGGGGGGGACACTAAAAATCATACCAATGAAAAATTAAAAAATAAATTAACTTTATTTTCAGAAAACATGAACATTTATAGTAAAAATCACTGAATCTTTTAAAAATGTCTGGAAGTAATAGTAAAATTGCAGGATTCAAGATCAACATACAAATAAAAATCAATTGTATATATGGTAGAAGTGTATGTTCATAAATAGAGATTAAAAAAATGATACTATTCTGTTGTGGGTCTATAGCTCGGAAAACACTCTCAACTGAATTTTTTCCAAATTGGAGAGTCTTTATTTAGCTAGCTGGCGACTGCTCCCTGATGGACCCAAACTGTTTCTGCCAGGAACAGTACGGGGTGCAAGTTCTATGGGGTTTATAAGGGGAAAATCAACATCCTCGAAAACGTAGATGCAAGCAAGCAAGGAGGACACAGAAGCTAAAGTTAACAATCAGCCACCCAATGCATATAACCACATCCTTGTTCCAAACACATGCAGTACAAAAATAAACAACTTTTACAAGAAATAAGTTATATAACTAAGGTTACATTTTGGAACTTCCAAATGGAGTCACTTAGGCAAGGTTTTGTTTTGTTTTGTTTTGAAGTTGTCAATGGACTTTATTTACATGGGATGCTGAGAATTGAACCCAGTGTCTTACAAATGCTAGGTAAGTGCTGTACCACTTAGCCACAACTCCAGCCAAAGGCTAAATTCTTTTAAGTACAGTCAGGATAACTTAACATTATTTATCCTATTATCTAATCTTGTCTTATCTATTAATATCCTCCATTTTATAGGGTGCTTATTGGGCTGATCCATAATCTAAGTTGGGCTATAACAATTAAAGAAAGCATCAAAAATATAATGTGTGTAGGAATAAATTTTACAAACCTCATTCAAGAAAGCAGGGCTAGAGGGAGTCACTGCACAGTTGCGGGTGTGCCTATTGATGAGGTCCCCTTGGAGCTTCTGTTAGAGGTGCCTGGGCTGCAGGGAGTATCTGGGAAGAATGGAAGAACTTGACCAAGTCCCACAGCTGGACGTGCCTGCTGGTCCTCCCTCTGCTTCCTGTTTGGATGCAATGTCCTTCTGATCCTCCTTCTGACCTTGTCCTCCTTCATGTCCAGAGTGCTGCAGAATGATGCAGAGCCAGAGCCGCAGATGAGGGCAGAGATCCAGGATATGAAGCAAGAGTTCTCCATGGTCAACAAGATGGATGAGTTTGCCAGATATGCCAGGCTGGAATGGAAGATCAACAAGATGGTGGACCAGCTCAAGACTTATGTGAAAGCACGGACTGCTCAACTAGCCAAGATAAAATGATTTTTAAGTGTTGCTTTCTATACATTGCAAGCTACCTTGATGATGTCACTCATTTGGAAGTATTATTCTGCCCCTGTGACTGTTGTGCTGAGGAAATGGATAACACCACTAGACCACCTGGTAGCCTTCCCTGCTAGAACAGCAGGTGGTGTTGGAATTACTAGTTGGATTTTAGTCTGTAACAAGTTGTGGTGACCCCTTGTACTTTACCCTTTCATTGGAAAAGAAAGATGAATGCCACTGTGGGATTTTGTTGTTGTTGATAAACTGGGGGTTCAACTCAAAGGTTCTTTACCACCTAACCCCAGCCACAGTCCTTTTTATTTTTAATTTTGAGACAGGTTCTTGGTAAGTTGCCTAGCCTGACCTCAAGCTTACCATCCTCATACCTCTTCCTCCTGAGTTTTTGAGTTACACTTGTGCCCCACCACACCTATCCCAGCTATTATGACTTCTAAAATGATTCTCTTATTAGGTTAAAAGTCTGATTGCTGCTTAAAAATACAAAACAAAAAAACCCAAAGTACATAGGGTAGTTTTGTATTGAATATGTTCTTGGGCTTTATGTGAGATTCTTGTAAGAATCCCAGTATTCTACAGTAATCTACAGTAACACCAGATTTGAAACAGGATGGGGGTCTACATGCTTTACTCCTGATTTGCTCTATTGGCACATTGTGGTCCTGTTGCCAACTGGAAAGTCAAAAATTTCTAAAAACTTGAATGCTTTTAAAAACATTTTAATTTATATATTTTTTAGTTGTAGATGGTGCTGAGGATAGAACCCAGTGCCTCACTCATGCTAGGCAAGTGCTCTACCACTGAGATACAACTGCAGCCCAAACTTAAGTACTTTTATATCTATTTTAGAAAGTAGCTTAATTTTATTACAACTACTAGAACTTGAACATTTGGTTTATTGTCTCATGTAGTAAAATTGAAAGAATAACACTAATTGACAGTGTGTGTTCTTTGTGTCTAAAGTCATTAGTTGGATGAACATTTCTATAGTGTATATCATCTACTTATTTGCAACTGTTAGTTTTTCATTACAGTGTTTTATAAATGTACTGATGAGACCATAATGCATTGTTTTGTGATTGAATTGTTTTGTATTGAAAGCATTTCAAATTAATTATGTTTTATAAACATTTAATATTTCTGCTGTATAGATTGGAATGAATTTGAAAAACAAAATAGGGAATCTGATTAAATTAATTTGAATTGATACTTATTTGACTTCTAACATGTAATCACATGACTCAACATTTTACTCTTCATTGTGTCAGAAGACGTGTCTATGTTTTCATTCATATTTTCACTTTTACAATTTTATGAATACTTATATTTCCTGATATACATATTCAGTCTTTACCCCTAATCCTAACACAAACAAGGATTATATTAACCCTTATTTTACCTCTATATGTAAACCAAATTACATATAGAGACAGGATTGTTTAGCACCTTGCTGCTGCTGGGGCTGTCTTGAAACTCATAATCCTCCCATTTCAGCCTTCAGAGTGGCTGGAATTACAGGTGTTCACCACGGTGACTGGCAAGAATATGAATTTTAAAGTGTATTCTGACTTCTATTTTCAATTATCAATGTTAAATTTGCATTTGTATTATGCTACATCTTTTATGGGATATGTATCCTTGCATTCCCATCATTACAAAATGTGAAATTACATGGCTCACTTTTTAATTCTTCCTTGTATTATTACATGTATGTTTTTGTAAATAATTTCATAGGTGTATTGTTAGAAATATTCATATTTCCACAAACACTTGCTAATTATAACCCTAACTCAAACCAACATTTTATGTAAACACTTAACTTATCTCAATTACTAAACCAAATTTTATTAAAAGCATGTAAACTATGATAAAATTTTACGTGTATTTTAACTTATATGTTCAATTATCAATATTAAATTTGCATATATACTGGTATATATTGTTTATAGGATATATTCTTCATCCCCATGTTTACCAAATTTGTAATCACATGACTTACATTTTACTCATGCCTGTGTCACAACATGTGTGTTTATATATGTTATGAAACATAATTTCACAGTATATTCTTATGAATATTGATATTTCCCAATTCAAATATTCATTTTTTCACTAAAACCTTAATACAATCCAAAATTTTATATTGATCCTTATATTACTTCTATAAGAAAGGAAATTTTTACTTCAACCTTTATACACCAATAAGAATTTTAGAGTGTACTTTGACTTCTATTTTCAATTTTCAGTAACAAATTTACATACATATCACTATATCATTTATAGGGTATCTATTTCTAACTCCATATTTACAAAATGTCTAATCACATTATTTACAAAACACTCTCCCTTGTGTCAGGACATGTATCTTTTATGTTTTTTTTTTTTTTTTACATATTTTTACATGTCAGTCATGTGAATACAGATATTTTCCAGCATATTTGTCCATTCTATATCCTAATCCTAACTCAAACCAAAATTTATATTGCCTTTACATTATCTCTATATCTAAGTCAAATTTGACTTGAATCAAAATACACCAATATAAATTTTAAATTGTATTTTGACTTCCATTTTTAATTAACAAATTTAAATCTGCTTATATATTAATATATATCATTTATAGTATATATCCTCCAATCAACCTATATACAGGAAGTGTAGTCATATGACTGATATTTTACACTTCTCTATGTCACAACATGTATATTTATATATGTTTTGTACATATTTTCATGTACATTCTTAGGACTATTGATATTTCCACATATACATGCTAATTTTTTAATCCTAACATTAACTCAAAACCAAAATTTCATACTAACCCTAACCTTACCTCTACATATTAACCAATTTTTATATAAATCCATGTACACCTATATCAATATTAAAGGGTATTTTTACTTCTAACTCAATTTTCAATATCTAATATACATATTTTATAACAATAAATTCTTTATAGTATATATCATTTCATTTCCCATATTTATAAAATATGTAAACACATGACTCACATTTTATTATTCCCTTTGTCAGAACATGTATCTATCTGTTTTCATACAGAATTTCACATGTACATTCTAATGAATATTCATATATCCTCATATGTATGTTAATTCTTTAACCCTAACTTAAAAACATTTTACATAAAAACTTACCTTACCTCAGTACTTAAACCAAATTTTATTTAAAATCTTGTATACCAATATGAAATTTTATGTGTATTTCACATATGTAATCATAATATGTATCAATATTAAATTTGCATTTATATTACTACCCATATTTTATGAGATATATTCTTGCATCGCCATATTTACAGAACTTTTAATCACTTGACTAACATTTGACTCTTTCCTGTGTCACAACCTGCATGCTTATATATGTTATTATACATATCACAACACATACATTTTTATGAATATTGATATTTCCTGAGCACCGCATTGGCCAGAACTCCAGTCTCCCACAAGTTGAAGCCAGGAGGGCTCTGACAACTCCCTTGGTTGGCTCCAAACAGCAAAAGTTGTGCATGGACCCCAACCTCAAGCGCTACTGCAGGGGAGGGGGGGATGACACAACATTCCTGCACTGCCTCCTACACTCTGGCCCAGACAAGGAACCGGCACCCTACGCCACCTCCTGGGCAAGTTCTGCAGCGCCCCCTCCTGCAACACAAGCCATCCTCCCGGGAACTCTGCTTCCAGCTCACCCTCCCTGCACACCACATGGCCCCACCTCTATATTGTTGGGCACAGCCCTGCTGTCAACTCATAAGTGAATGCATGATGCGCACACGCACGAACGCAAGACGCGCGCACGCTCGACGCACGCACGCACGCACGTACGCACGCATGCACAGACGCACTGCGAACTACTTCTGCGCAGTGGGTTTCCTGAGGCCTAGAAGTTTCAGGCAGATTGTGGAGAAGCACGTGTCTTCAAGTAGCTGAGGACCTACCTTCCGAAGGCTGCCTGGCCTGCTCTGCTCCTTGCCAAGAAGCTTTGTCGCCCTCTGGGATGAAGTCCCTTCCGGCTTTCCACTTTGCGGTTCCTGGTGAGGATGTGAGGCTTCCCACAAAGGCAGCCTGGCGCTCACCACTGTGCTCCTGTTGGACATTGTGGATCCCGGCGGAGAGCCTCAGGTAGGGAGGGCACCAGTGTGTCCAGCAGTTTGTGGGGTGCAGCACTGGCTGGAGCGGCGTCATGGGACCAGAGCTGGGTAAGTAATGCATGGAGAAGAGGCAAAGTGTGTCTCTCTCCCTGTAAGGAGGTTCATGGATGCGCCGATCCTGCTGAGTCCTGTTTGGGATAGGAACCTTGCTGGATAGTTCTTAGGGAACAAGGAGCAGGGTGGGGTAGGAGGTGGGAGGGGTAGGAGGTGGGTGAGGTAGGAGCTCTGTGGGGTAGGAGCTGGGTGGGATAATGGAGGGGAGGGAATGCCCTGTGCTGTCCCTAAGAGGCAGTGACTGAAGGGGTGACCATGCTGAGGCTTGTGGGGGAAGGGTCCTGGCTGGAGATCTTAGGGGACCTGAGCTGGGTGGGGTAGTGTCTGGGGAGGAGGCTCACTGTGCCTGTTGCCACTAGGCATTCATTACCTGGTAACATTCCTGGGCAAAGCCCCACCCTCAACACAAAAGCGAGTGCATGAGGCACACAAGCTTGGGCGGGCATATTGCAAAGTGTTTCTGTGCTTTGAGTTTCCAGGCATCCAGAAGTGACCAGTAGACAGTGGAGAAGCATGTTCCTCAAGTACCTGAGATCCTTCCTGCTGAACCTGGGAGCAGAGCTTAGGTATGGAGACCTCCAGTGTCCTCAGCAATGTGTGGCATATGGCCCTGGCTGGAGAGGTGTTGGGGGTCCAGACTGGATGGGGTAGGTGCTAGGTGTGGTAGTGTGTGAGGAGGGGGCACGCTGTTTCTGTAAAGTGGTGCCTGGAGAGGATGCTCATGCTGAGGCCTTTTGGGGGCACCGCCCTGGCTGAAGAGGCTTCAGGGGAACAGAGCTGGGTGAGGTAGTTGGTGGGGAGGGGGCACACTGTGTTTGTACCTGTGAGGAGATGCCTGAAGGGGGCGCTCTTGCTGAGGCCTGTGGGTACAAGGCCCTCACTGAAGAGGTGTTAGGGCACAAGGAACTGGATGGGGTAGTACATGGGGAGGGTACTTGCTGTGCCTGTCGCTGCAATGCAATGCCTACAGTGGGTGCTTGTGCTGAGGCCTGTGGGGGTGCAGTCCTGGCTGGAGAGTTATTGGGAGACCAGAGCTGAATGGGGTGGAGCTTGGTGGGGTAGGAACTTTTGTGGGGAGAGGTGCACTGTGCCTGTTCTTGCTAGGGGGTAGCTGGAGGGGGCAGTCGTCCTGAGGCTTGTAGGGGCACAACCCTGGCTGGAGAGGTCTTAGGGGACAAGAGCTGGGTGAGGTAGTACCTTGGGAGGGCTGAACTGTTTCTATAACTGTGAGGTAGGGCCTGGGAACATCCCTGCACATAGCCCTGCCCTCGACACACATGTGCATGCAGTTTGCACACATTCACTGATTCATGCAGGGACTTATCCCAAACTGCGTCTGCACAGTGGATTTCTGGGCAGCCTAAAAGTGTAATGCAGATTGTGGAGAAGCTGGGGCCTTCAAATCACAGAGATCCTTTCTACTGATGGCTGCCTGGGCTTCTCCAGTCTTGCCCCTAGACTATGTCACCCTCTGGGAAGGTGTCCTTGCCGTCCTTTCTCATTCATGGGTGAGGATGTTGGGCCTCCCACAGGGGCAGCATGGCCCTCATCACCACCTCCTGTTGGTCTTTGTGGACTTATGAGGACAGTCTCAGATAGGGAGGACTCCAGTGTCCCCAGTGGTATGTGGCATATGGCCCTGGGAGGAGAGGTTTTAGAGGACCGGAGCTGGGTGGTGAAGGAGTTCGGTGGGTAATGTGTGGTGATGGGGCACACTGTGCCTGTCTCTGGGAGGCAGTTACTTGAGGGGGTGCTCATGTTGAGGCCTGGGGACGGGCGCAGCCCTGGCTGGAGAGGCATTGGGGACTGGAGCTGGATGAGTTAGAGCTGGGTGGGGTAGTGTGTGTGGAGGGGGCATGCTGTGCTGGCCCCTCTGAGGTGGTTCCTGGAGAGGAGCCTCTTTCTGAGGCCTGTGGGGGGTTGGACCCTTGCAGGAGAGGTGTCCTGGGACCAGAGGCTAGGTGGGGTAGTGTGTGGGGAGGGGGCACTCAGTGCCTGTGGCTGCAAGGTGATGACTGGGGCAGACACACGTCGTGAGGCCTCTGGGGGCTCATCCCTGGCTGGAGAGGTGCAGGGGGACTGGCAGCTAGGTGGGGTAGTGGGTGCCTGCTGTGAGGGAGTGCCTGGAGGGGGCACTAGTGCTAATAAGGCCTGTTGAGGTGGGGAAGTGGGGCATAGGAGTTAGTGTGCTGTTCCTGGGTGCTCTTGGCAGGAGCTGAGTGGGTGTGGCAGAGGTTGCAGGGCAGTGGGGCAGAGGCACTTGGGTGCTGTTCCTGGGTGCTCCTGGAGGCAGCTGAGTTTGTGTGGTGGAGGTTTTAGGGCCGGTACCTGGCTTCAGTAGTGAGACCTTGTTGGGGGAGTAAGTATGAAGGGAAACTTTGGTTGGGGGCTGGCCTGAATGGGAGGATGTTAAAGGGAGAAAGCGGAACACCTGGTTTAAATGGGAGTACACATGTATCATTTGTAAAGCTGTGTGTATGGTGTATCATTTTAAAAGCTGTGTTCTCAACTTTATCTGCCAGTGTTTTCTTTTGTTTGTCCCCCCAAAAGAGTAAATTGCAAGTTTTCAGTGTAAGTCTATTCTCTACATTCTGTACATATAATTTATATGTTTTTCTTGTACCTTATATTTTATTACAGTTAGGTGATTTGTAATGATTCATTGTTTATACATCAATGACTTTCATATTTTAAATCAATCATTTTTATGGAAACCATTTTTGTAAGTCCTCATTTACTTTGCTTTTTAGTTCACTATTTCCCAGTAAGTACAATTACTCATCCATTGGCATTTCCCTTTTTGCTGTGCAAAGGGTATATTCATTCTGAAATACTTTGATGTGTATTTGGTCCAGTGTGTGTTACTCAAGCTTCATGGAAATTTAATTATCAGTTGTTTTTGTCTTAAAATGGGAGATAAACTGTAGTTGAAATGGTCAGGTTTTTAAGGCATTTGTCTTCTGGTAACATTTTGCTCTGTTGAGACATGCATTTTGTAAGTACATGTCTTTATAATAACACACATATTTCATGTCAATATTTTTGTTCATAGAACCAGTTTTAGTAAAAAAAGGTTTTCTATTTTTTCACTTCATCATTCGATATGTTTGAGCCTCTGTTCATGTTCTATAGGTGGGAATTTATTATGATCACCATTCTGATAAAAGAAGCTGGTAGCAAAGTTAGGGTTAATTTTTATTTTTACCACAAGGTCATTTGTCATAACGAGGTTTTACTTAGGGGTTTTACAAGTTAGCATCAAAGTAGGCAATTAAGAATATTAACATTAACCAGCACTATTATAATTAATTCTTTTTTACTTTTGGGATTTCACAGTGGGACTGAGAATATATGAGGAGTATCATTTCTTAGAAGTATTTTTAAGTGTAGCAGATGCAACCAAGCTTACATATTTCCATTAAAATATGTATCCCTGAATTCCTGGGCTGGGGTTGTGGCTACACCTCAACATATATATGTGTGTGTGTGTGTGTGTGTGTGTGTGTGTGTGTATGCTTTGAAATCCTGTCACTTTTGATTTTCAATTATGTAGAACACCTTTCTGAGTGTTGATTATATTTGTATAAGTTCATTTCATAGTTTTTGCTATTTAGAATACCTCCAAATGCAAATGAGGGCTCTCATGAGGAAACTAAATGTGTAAATTTTGGTTTCCCACGGCAGTTCTATGACATATCCCAGGGCCTCCAAGCCCCAGCTAGTGGTTTGGTTTAGAATGATGATGGTATAAGTGGAGAAAAGGGATGCATACTTGATTGTTTTATTTGTTCATATGAGTTATAATTGAGAATAAAATGTAGTTTGACATACATAAATGGAGTATAACTTCTCATTCTTTTGGTTGTACATGATGTAGATTCACACTGGTCATGTAATAATATATGTATATAGGTTAATAATGTCTAATTCATTCCACTCTTCTTCCTACCCTCTTACCCTCCTCCACTCCCTTCACTCCCCTCTGCCTTATCCAAATCACCTGTATTCTTCCCTAGAGGGCATCCTCCTATCTCAGTCTCTAAACTCATGGACATTACAGGTGTGCACCACAGTGCCTGGCTTTTCTTCTCATTTATTCTGACGTCCCAGGCAATATTTCTTCTCTCAAAATTTATATTGTTTAACACCTCATAAGTACATATTAGTATGTACAATGTAATTACTTTGATTCCTGGGTGATATCTATCTCAACTTTTGTCATTTTTTATTGTAAATATATTTTAAATATCCTCCTTTCTACCTAGTTTCAGTTATTCAATGCTATATTCACCCTCCTCTGCCATAGAACACAAGAACTTATTCATCCTAACTGTAATGATGTTCTGGTTGACCAATCTCTCTCCATCCTCCCACCCTCTACACTCTTCCCAGCTTCTGGTAACAACTATTCTCTCAACATCTATGAGATTGACTTTTGTAGAATTCACATATAAGTGGAATCAGGTAATATTTGTTTTTCTGTGCCTGGATTATTTTATTTAACTTAATGTCCTCCATGTTTATCTCTGTGGTTGTGTATGACAGGACTTCTTTTAATTCTGTGGTCAAATAATATTTCTTTGTATATATCACATTTTCTTTATCCATTTGTCAGTTTATGGGCACATCTGTTGTTTTCATTTCCTGGCTATTATGAACAGTGCTGCAATCAGTAGGGTAGTGCAGGTGTTTCTTTGCCATGCTCATTTCATTCCTTTTTGTGTACCCCCAATAGTGGAATTTCAAGATTATGTGGTAGCTCTATTTTTAGTTTTTGGAGGACTCTCCATACTTTCTTCTATAATAACTGAACTAACTACATTCCAACCATCACACTCTTCAAAAATGGTTTTTGTGTCTTGCTTACCACATTTATCCCAATATTTCCCTAATATTATGGCTTTCCAAGTATGAAAATATCTACATAGCCAAACCGTTATCTCACTGTCCTCAATACTGTCATGTAAATAAAAAGTTTTTACAACTGTTTCTCAAACACACAATGACAGTTTCTGTCTGGAACTTTACTAGATTTTTATGCAACAATATCTTTGACTTTCTCAATAATTTACATAGTTTATTCCAGTATACTTAATTTTAAGTGTTTACTGTGTTATTATAAAATTGATTTGTCATTTTTACTTTACCATATTTGTTAATAGTACCTCAATTTTACCTTTATATCCCAAGGGATTGAATCTAGGGCCTTGTGCATGTGAGGAAAGCACCCTACCAACTGAGCTATATCCCCAGCCACAGACTATATTATAAAAATGGAGAATTTCATAGATACCATTGAATTTATGTATTGAGATGCAAGAATAAATAAAATAGCCACATGAGTCATGAATAAAGAATAATTGGAGATTATTCAAAAATAATATCAATAATGATGATATAAATTAAGATATTACTAATAATTAAAATGTCTATTTTTCTAGCACTTAAGAAAAATAATCAACCTAGTCATATATATCCATGTAAGGTCTAAAAATATTTGGCTTTTATTTGGTGCTAAAGTTAAGAAAAGTCACACATCACTATTGCTGCATTATTTATTTATTTTTTTTCTTTTCCTTTCCCATAAACACACTCTTTTTTTTATTGGTTGTTCAAAACATTACAAAGCTCTTGACATATCATATTTCATACATTAGATTCAAGTTGGTTATGAACTCCCAATTTTACCCCAAATACAGATTGCAGAATCACATCGGTTACACATCCACATTTTTACATAATGCCCTATTAGTAACCGTTGTATTCTGCTACCTTTCCTATCCTCTACTATCCCCCCTCCCCTCCCCTCCCATCTTCTCTCTCTACCCCATCTACTGTAATTCATTTCTCTCCTTGATTATTTTCCCATCCCCCTCACAACCTCTTATATGAAATTTTGTATAACAATGAGGGTCTCCCTCCATTACCATGCAATTTCCCTTTTCTCTCCCTTTCCCTCCCACCTCATGTCTCTGTTTAATGTTAATCTTTTCTTCCTGCTCTTCCTCCCTGCTCTGTTCTTAGGTGCTCTCATTATATCAAAGAAGACATTTGGTATTTGTTTTTTAGGGATTGGCTAGCTTCACTAAGTATAATCTGCTCTAGTGCTATCCATTTCCCTGCAAATTCCATGATTTTGTCATTTTTTAGTGCTGCGTAATACTCCATGGTGTATAAATGCCACATTTTTTTAATCCATTCATCTATTGAAGGGCATCTGGGTTGGTTCCACAGTCTAGCAATTGTGAATTGTGCTGCTATGAACATCGATGTGGCAGTATCCCTGTAGTACGCTCTTTTAAGGTCTTCAGGGAATAGTCCGAGAAGGGCAAAAGCTGGGTCAAATGGTGGTTCCATTCCCAGCTTTCCCAGGAATCTCCATACTGCTTTCCAAATTGGCCGTACCAGTTTGCAGTCCCACCAGCAATGTGCAAGAGTACCCTTTTCCCCTCATCCTCACCAGCACTTGTTGTTGTTTGACTTCATAATGGCTGCCAATCTTACTGGAGTGAGATGGTATCTTAGGGTGGTTTTGATTTGCATTTCTCTGACTGCTAGAGATGGTGAGCATTTTTTCATGTACTTGTTGATTGATTGTATGTCCTCCTCTGAGAAGTGTCTGTTCAGGTCCTTGGCCCATTTGTTGATTGGGTTATTTGTTATCTTATTGTCTAATTTTTTGAGTTCTTTGTATACTCTGGATATTAGGGCTCTATCTGAAGTGTGAGGAGTAAAGATTTGTTCCCAGGATGTAGGCTCCCTATTTACCTCTCTTATTGTTTCTCTTGCTGAGAAAAAAACTTTTCAGTTTAAGTAAGTCCCATTTGTTGATTCTTGTTATTAACTCTTGTGCTATGGGTGTCCTATTAAGGAATTTGGAGCCCGACCCCACAATATGTAGATCGGAGCCAACTTTTTCTTCTATCAGACGCAGAGTCTCTGATTTGATATCTAGCTCCTTGATCCACTTTGAGTTAACTTTTGTGCATGGCGAGAGGAGGGGATTCAGTTTCATTTTGTTGCATATGGATTTCCAGTTTTCCCAGCACCATTTGTTGAAGATGCTATCCTTCCTCCATTGCATGCTTTTAGCCCCTTTATCAAATATAAGATAGTTGTAGCTTTGTGGATTAGTCTCTGTGTCCTCTATTCTGTACCATTGGTCCACCCGCCTGTTTTGGTACCAGTACCATGCTGTTTTTGTTACTATTGCTCTGTAATATAGTTTGAAATCTGGTATCGCTATACCGCCTGATTCACACTTCCTGCTTAGAATTGCTTTTGCTATTCTGGGTCTTTTATTTTTCCATATGAATTTCATGATTGCTTTCTCTATTTCGACAAGAAATGCCGTTGGGATTTTGATTGGCATTGCATTAAACCTATAAAGAACTTTTGGTAATATTGCCATTTTGATGATGTTAGTTCTGCTTATCCATGAACAGGGTATATTTTCCATCTTCTAAGATCTTCTTCTACTTCTTTTTTTAGGGTTCTGTAGTTTTCATTGTATAAATCTTTCACCTCTTTTGTTAGGTTGATTCCCAAGTATTTTATTTTTTTTTGAGGATATTGTGAATGAAGTGTTTTTCCTCATTTCCGTTTCAGAAGTTTTGTCGCTGATATACAGAAATGCCTTTGATTTATGCATGTTGATTTTATATCCTGCCACTTTGCTGGATTCATTTATTAGTTCTAGTAGTTTTTTTGTAGACCCTTTTGGGTCTTCTAGGTATAGAATCATGTTTTCCGCAAATAGTGATAATTTAAGTTCTTCTTTTCCTATTTTTATGCCTTTAATTTCTTTCGTCTGTCTAATTGCTCTGGCCAGTGTTTCGAGAACTATATTGAATAGAAGTGGTGATAGAGGACATCCCTCTCTTGTTCCAGATTTTAGAGGGAATGCCTTCAATTTTTCTCCATTCAGAATGATGCTAGCCTGAGGCTTAGCATAGATAGCTTTTACAATGTCAAGGTAAGTTCCTGTTATCCCTAGTTTTTCTAATGTTTTGAACATAAAGGGATGCTGTACTTTGTCGAATGCTTTTTCTGCGTCTATCGAGATGATCATATGGTTCTTATCTTTAAGTCTATTGATGTGATGAATAACATTTATTGATTTCCGTATATTGTACCATCCTTGCATCCCAGGGATGAATCCTACTTGATTATGGTGCACAATTTTTTTGATGTGCCTTTGGTTTCAATGAAGTTATCTCCTCCGCCCGGGACGTCAGTTCTCTGCCATGGTGGTATCCCATGCAAATGGTGACCGTTCGTTCCCTTTGCTGGGTGACCAATGCAAACTCTCCACATCGCGGGACTCGATGTCGGCCCATGGAGGGCTGCTGCATTATTTAAATAAAATTCTTTTTGTTAATCTTTTCTTTTTTGCTGGCATTGTAAGGATTTCTAGTAGACATAATGTATTAATTTATTGAGGTATTCTGCTTAACTTTCATCATAGACTCCTCAAGATTTACATTTAATATGTAAAAATATTTTGACATGCATAATCTATTTTTATTTCATCAACACTTTTTCTTAAGTTATGTATTTATGAACCACATAAACAAAAATATTCTACAAAGGTGATAACAAAATGAAGAGAAGTAAAACAATTCCATTAAACATATAATAATCTATGTTTACCATTGAGCATCAAATTTTTAAATTATCATATCTTGGCATTTTTCCCTTTATTTCCTAACACAAATTATATTTTTCAATACATCTTATACAAAAACCCTTTATTTCTTATTAATAATGTTTTCCAGCTAAAGCAGAATTTTCTGAATATTTCTGTGTGTGTGTATGTTTGTGTGCATAAACGTGTATGACTCTGTGTGTGTGTGTGTGTGTGTGTGTGTGTATGTATAGAGAGAGAGGGGAGAGAGAAGGACAGAAAGACTTTTTATGTTAGGTAAATATATTTGTATTTGTATGGAAACTCTGGTATAATTTTGCTATAAAATTTGAACTTAAAAATGAAGTATCTGATATAAATAGTTTATAAACAGAAAAATGAAATATCTGATAATAAACAGAAAAATGAAAATTGAAAAAGTATTATCTGCTGGTACATTCTTTATTTTGTAATTGATCTTTTAATATCAGATATTGATCAGATAATATCAGTACACAGTGAGACTAATTATTTGGGAAGATCATCAATATTAAATGCATTTGAGAAGTCCAAAATAACAACTATATTTCCATTTTGTTTTTCTTTTATTAGTTTTATCTTAGTTTTTTTTTCACTCTTTGCAAAGTATAAACTATCACCACCTCCTTTTCTCATATACTATAGCTACATAAATAAATTGTTTAGAAAATTTATAATGTGTTCTCCAGTATGTTACATGATCTTTAAAGTTTGAGACAAATGTTTTCAACTCTTTGTATGTTTTTTACATTGTGATTTTTTTTCATTTTATTAGAATACATGTAATGGGAGGTAATATCTCTATATTTCAATGTTGAAATTTTTAAAGGTCTTAATCACAGTACTTGTTGTAATACAGAGTTATATACATACCAGAGAATAACATTAATTTGAAAATATAGGACATAATGACAATTAAACAGGAGGATTGCAAGTTCAAGGGCAGCCTCAGCAACTCTGTGAGATCCTTTCTCAAAAATGGTTTCATCTGCTTCACTGAAATAAAATGTTGGGGATCTTGCTCAGTGGTAGTGCATCCCTGGGTTCAATCTCCAGTGTTAGAAAATAAATGAAAAAAAGAACCAATTAGTTGATAACAATTTCATGAAATGAATGTGTATTTTATAAGATAACACATTAAAGGTTGTTTTTTTTTTTATTTAGGTAGAACAAACAAAAAGATAAGGTTATTTTGTCCTAATCATAATATTTATGACTTATGGGATTTATTTTGATAATTTTAAATTACTGAAAAATTGGTATGTTACTTTAGTTATTTATATTTCTTTTTGTTAATAACTAGTTGTCAGCTAGTTATATCTAGTGTATAGTGGGCATGGTTTGGCCACCATTCTTTGATGATATAAAACATTTAATCATAAATATGGCTTAAGAATCCTAATCTGGAGGCTTACTGAAGCTGGGGTGTGAGTGGCAAATAATGATCTATGAAAATAATAACAAGGACTTTGGAAAATGTTTATTTTTCTCTCTCTTTCTCTGATTGATATGAGTCTATCTATATGTTTATCCATTTATTTATTAACCTGTTTGATTGGAGATTGAAAAGGCAATTTGATATTATTTCTTTTTATATGACAAGGGAGAAAAAGTCACCTTGTCCTCTACAAAGGACTCCAAGATGGGTGTTCTGTCATGACAAGTCATCAAGATTTGAACCATTTGCTATTTGGGAACTGAGGCAATTTACTTTTTTTTCTGTTCCTATTTCTCTATCTAAAAGGTAGCAATAAATATAGCAACTTGTTTATAATTTCCATTAGTTTTAAATAAATGACGTGGAGACAAGCTGCCATGTAGACAGTGCCCAACAAAAATAGTGGCGACTCTTGCCACTGTCATCTATCTTGTGGTCCCTTGTCGTCATATCACAACAGTGTTGAAGTATCAGAGAGATTTAATCCCTGACAGTATCATTAATTTTCTGTGATCTAAATAGAGACAGCTAATCTTTCTGGGTTTGGT
Source organism: Marmota flaviventris (assembly GCF_047511675.1). NCBI lineage: Eukaryota > Metazoa > Chordata > Mammalia > Rodentia > Sciuridae > Marmota > Marmota flaviventris. The sequence continues at coordinate 5,935,739 of NC_092502.1, read as the reverse complement.
TTGTCATAAATCAGTTGGTGACGAATGTTTCCTTTTCCACACAGATGTTTGAAAAATTTAATGCATTGTTCATACACTGTTGGGTGACATTCTTGGAACACATTCAACTGCAGCTATTTGAAATGTTATTACTCAGAGCCCCTCCCCCAATTGTCTTCATGACACCTGTCTTCTGTAGCTTTTCCTATTATTTTCACTTACGTCAGAAATTTCTTTCTAAAAATATTCACTCTTGTCACATTACTTCAGATGTACCTTTAGGATAAAAATACAAACAAAAAAGAAACTAACATAAATATAGTGATAATGAATTCTTTTTGTTAGTTGATAAGCTAAACATATTATAGAAGTTCTCTAATTTAGTCCTTCCAGTGATTCTTCAATATGGGTGATTGTTTTCCCAATTTTAACTGCTGAAGAGACTGGCAGAAGTAAGATGAATCATGTTTTAGTGGCATCATCTTCTCTTTGTTATTGAGACTTAATGAAGAATCTGTCAGTTATTTTCTCCTTGCAACTTAGAACTTACCATGCTTTTATGCACTGAAAATAAATACTAAAAATAAAAGAAATTCATGTTGCACATCTTTGTTAAGGGAATAGTATACTAAAAATCCTCAGTATCAGCAGTCAGATATAAGGTAAAAATAAAATTTTTAAAAATATCTGCATCAGTATTTCTGAGAATAATTTGAAAAAGTGATCTAAGGTATTTGAAAAAATGTTACAACACTTCACTGAAATAAATAGCACTGTTATTGTTTTTGAGAAAAAAATAAACACTCAGGATATTTTTAATTAAAAAATAAGTTATAAATTTAAGCTATAAAGGATAATACTTAAATAATTTAAATTTAACAAAAACATTTGTAAAGGATGCATAAGTGTGCATCAAGTATAACTATTCATAATAGAGATACCTGGAAAATAAAAATGAGTAGTTCTACAAAATATTTAACTGTATCATTATACTACAGTAAAGCATTATAGTGTGGACACAAGGTAGCAGGTCTATTATATCAGAATAAAAATGGATAACTAGAAAATTTCTAATTTTTTTGAAAATAAATCTAATAAATTAATTGTAGAACTTGAAATTTTTATACTATTAACTTCATTTCTAAAAATCTTGCCAGAAGTTACAGAAAAATACGTGTGACATCTTATGGATGAGTACATGCATTGTAAGTTAAACAGTAGAACACATTGGTGTTCAAGTTCTTACAGGAATGACATTAAGCACCTTGCAGCAGAAGAACAAGCTGTAGGTAAATTTTTCTCCATGACATTAACACCTGTTTCTTTAGTAGAACTGCATAAGCATCTCAATAAAGTTCAGAATGAATGCACATTTAATTAAGGATGACAGTAATTTTTATGTAGTTTTTTATCTGCCATCTTAGAAATGTAATTAATATATAATTTTCCTACAATAAATATAACATTAGAATTTCAACTATTTTGCAGAAATATTATTCCTGTCTCATCACAGTGAAAACTTTAGTAAACTTTGTATAATCCTTAAAACATTTTTATAAATATTATGCTAATTCAATATTAATAAGAGATCAGTCTAGTTTATATTTTTCCCTAAAAATGGCATTTTAAAACAAAAGTGCATATTTATACCTACTTCCATCTTATTTTCAGATGTGCATCTATAAGAGAAGGTGGATTTTTGTGAAAAGTAATAAAAATACTTTTTTTGTTAGCTTACAATGTATAATATGCAATTTTCAAAGAACACTGTGAATTATGTACACATTAAATACATATAATCATATATGTAAATATTTATATATATATATGTATATGTATATATATATATATATATATATATATATATATATACATACACACAATATAAAGCAATGTTTTGATGTTCTAGAACAGAAGTATCTAGGGAGTTCTTTCAGATTTCCTTACACTAAATTCTAAATCGGCAAGCTAAAATGGATGTATTTCTCTCAATACAGCATAAACTAATAGAAATAAAGAAAACTATGATTTCTAAATTAATTTAAAAACTACCTGTTGTGTTACAAAATGGCAAGGTTGGGGCTGGGATTGTGGCTCAGCGGTAGAGCGCTCGCCTAGCATGGGCAGGACCTGGGTTCGATCCTCAGCACCACATAAAAATAAAGGCATTGTGTTGTGTCCATCTACACCTAATAAAATAAATATTTTAAAAAATAGCAAGGTACTAAAATTAGAATTCAAATTCATATCTGTATATATTTTCAAATATTTGAGCTCTTTTTATTTTTGCACATGAGTCCAAAATAACAATGAAAATACCGAAATCCACACTGTACTAGCCAAAATTTTCACAATATCTAATTACATACTTATTCTATCCAGATTCCATGGTAACTCTTGGCAATAACTAAAAATGTTTCTAGTAGTAGTAGTAATAGTAGGTAAATGTTATTTTTTTTAAAATCCAAAATTATTTTTTCAATTTGTAATTTCTTTATGGTTTATTTATTATTTCTGCCTATGTGTGGTTAAGAGTTATGTGACAGAGCAGCCCTGAATGGGGCTATGTAAGTTTCCTGGAAGTTACATAACAAAATACCACAAACTGTGTAGCTAACAACAGACATTTATTCTCTCAATATTCTAGCTGTCAGAATCTGAAATCAAGGTGTGAGCAAGGCTGTGCTCCTTCTGAGACTCTGGATAAAATCCATCCATTCCTCTTCCTAGCTTTGGTGATAACCATTAATCCTCTTCAATTTTTGTCAGCTTGAAGCTGCCTCACTCCAATCTGCTTCTGTTCTCACAAGTCCCTTCGTTCTCATTATCTTATATATAAGTCCTTCAAGCATATTGTTTAAGGGGCAACATTAATTCCTTCATGTTTACTGCAAGTAATAAAAACATAATGGATTTTACCATCTTAGCCATTATTATAGACTGACAGATTAATTTTGTTCAAATTATAATTTAAAATAAACAACTTACAAGAGTGACAGGCTTATTGCGTATTTTATTTTACAGTCCCAAACTCTATTAAGTATCCCATTTTGTAATTCCATTTGAACATTCTTAAGTTAGATATATAAATAGTTGTTTTGTATTAAAATATGCTGGTATTTTAAATCTATAATTTTCAGTTAGGAATAAATTTTCTTAAATGATACTTAAAACATCAAATAGTAATTCCTTTAAAATAACATCTTAGCCATTTTAAGTGTGTAATAGAGTAATATTAACAATTCACATTGTTGGAACAACCTAGGTACTCTTTAACAGATGAATCGATGAAGAAAGTATGGTATATATACACAATGGAATATTACTCAGCCTCAAGGAGAATGAACATATGGCATTTGCTTGTTAATTGATGGGACTGAAGCTGTCATGCTAAGTGATATAAACCAGTCTCAAAAAAAAAAACAAAGGCCAAATGTTCTCTCTGAGATGTGGATGCTAACCCATAACAAGGGAGGGGAAGTATAGGAATTCACTGAATTGGACAAAAGGGAATGAAGGGAGGGGTGGGAAGAAGAAAAAGAGTAGAATGAATTGCAGATGATTTTTGAATGTGTATATGAACACATGAGCAGTATACCTGCACAAGAATGGGATAAAAATTGGAATGGTTTGCACTCCATATATGCATAATATGTTAAAATACATCCTAGGGTCATGTGTATGTAAAAAGAAACAAATTTTAAAAAGGAGAAATAATTTTATATAGGTTTTGTATTCAAATTAACATATTTTATGCTGTCAGTGATGAGAAATATAATAATGTTTTCTGATAAATAAAAAGAATCAGTATTTGCATATTTCCCTTTCCTAGAATATTTATATGATCATTTGCTTTTTTTGTTATACCATTCTTTTGTTTCCACTTGAAAGACTCCCTGTAGCAATTCCAAAAAGGAAGTCTAGTGGTAATTAACTCACTCAGCTTTTATTTTTTTGCCAAAAAAGTTGTTATTTTTTCTTAATTTTTAAAGGAAATTATTGCTGGTGCTCTCTTCTCAGTTGTTAAATTGTTTTTAGTTTGTGTGTGTGCATCCTTTTTCTTTGAAAAATTAATACATCATATCTGACCTAAAGTTTTCTTCCAAAAAATCTGCTGATGTTTTTCTGAAAGCTCCATCTTAGGAGATAAATCACTCTTCACTTCTTGTATTCAAAATTTTTTATTTTCATTTTATTTACTTATTTATTTATTTATTTTCCAGTTGCTGATAGACTTTATTTATTTATTTATATATGGTGCTGAGAATTGAACAGACTTTTATTTATTTATTCATATGAGGTGATGGGAATCAAACCCAGTGCCTCACACTTGCCAGGCAAGTGTGCTTCTGCTGAGCCACAGCCCCAACCATCAAAAATCTTTATTTTTAAATTTTGATAGTTACAATTTTCCTCACTTTGGGTCCTTTGTGGATTCATCGTAATTATTTTTCTTTGAGTTTCTTGAATTTGGGTATCCATTTTCTTTCTCAGAATTGAAAAAAAATGTCTTTTATTTTTTCAAATGAGTTCTACTCACCCTTCTCTTTCTCTTCTTTAGAGATACATGCAAAACACATATTTGTCCTTGTGATGTTGTGTCATAAGTCCCTTAGAGTTTCTTCACATTTAAAATTTTATATTTTTAATTTTCTTTTTGTTTCAATCAATAATTTCAAAAAGCCTGTATTTGAGTTCAATGAGTCACTCTTGTGCTTGATCAAGTCTGTTACTGAACACTTCAAGTAAATATTTTATTTCAATTATTGTTTTATTTAAATACTGTCATGTTGGCATTTTTACACTTTACATGCATTTTCCTGATTTTGTGTCATTTTTTAATATTTATTTTTTAGTTGTAGTTGGGCACAATATCTTTATTTTATTTTTTTTATGTGGTGCTGAGGATTGAACCGAGGACTTCCTGTGTGCTAGGTGAGTGCTCTACCAATGAGCCACAATCCCAGCCCTTTTGTGTAGTTTTCTGCTGTTCTCTGATAACACATGTAGGTATTTTTACAAGGACTATTTTTCATTTCATGAAATTATTCATAGACCTTCAAAGTCTTAGGATTGGTCTTTGTAGAGTTATCTCATTTGATTTATTTGTGTTTCTGTGTTTCTTCATGTGTCTTGTTATTTCTGTTATAATTTTTTGTTTTGTTTTTGCATTTGAAGAAACAGCTACCTCTTCCAGACTTTGTGAATCAGTTTTGTATGGGGGACAAGTTCCACAAATTAGCCAGAAATTTTGGAAGCCCCTTGGATCTTTTATGGGAGTGGTTCTTTTCCGGACTTGAAAAATGATTTCTGAATTAGGTTAGCTGGTTTCTTTAAGAAAGTCTTGTATTCTCTTCCTCCCCCTGGTGTCTCATTGCTGTACTGTAGAGTCTAATGCTTAGACAATCCTTTTGAGCTCTCTCTGATTCTCAGCCCAACTCAGGTATTGAAAGTAAGAAATTTCCTCATATGAGCCTTGAGACAAGTGAGACAAATCATTTCCTTAGACATCAGTCTCTCCCTAAACAACACCTATAATATTGGAAGCATATCCACCCTTCCTCCTAAGAAAGTAGTCATGAATTATGTTTGTCTTGCTGGGTTGGGCATGGGGTTGATAGCAAGTGAATGGAAATGGCCTTTTTTACCTCTTTAAATAAAACTGTGTATTCCTGGAATACCCCAATTTCATAACTGGCGTATGCAATGTTCTTATGGGATCATTGGACCATAATCTTTGTGTGTCAATATTTGTGAGGAAGTGAGGTCTGGGGCTTTATATTCTGAAAAATTTCAGACATCACTCAAGGAAAACATTTTTATTTAATAAAAAAGTCTATACTAGGCTATTCATATTATAATGTGACTTTCCTTCAAGTATAATTTTTTAAATGTGAGCTACATTGTAGCATAACATTCATTTTACAGGAAAGCTTAAATACACTTCAGCCACTTTTATCTTATGACCCATTGAGTAACTACAAATAATAACATTTATGATATTTGTGGTATTGTTTAAATATCCTAAACCTTTTGGGTTTTCAAGTTGCAATATTCTTGTAAAATATGTATTATTTAAATTATTTTTCAATGCTAAATAGCTGAATGTATCCAATTAAAGTCATATGCATTCTCCAAATTTATAATTCAATTTTCTCAATAAAGTTTAGTCAAATAGTATTTTTTGTGAGCCCTGAAATAAGAGAAGCTGATGAGCACACTTAAAGATTTTTATATTTTAAGGTGTTAGATTATAAACCAAATCTGATTATAAACCAAATCAAATGATGTAGTCTGTTGGTAATGCTTTCCATTAAATTTTTAATTTGGTTTATTGATTCTTCAATTTCAAGAGTTTCCAAATTATCCTTCTTCAAAATCTATATCTCCTTCTTGACATGATCTTTCACTTCTAATATTTTCTCTCTGATTCCAATCCTTACCTCATTTTTTACCTTTTATGTCTTCTTATCTTTGAACTTTCTAAATTTATTCCTTGACATTTCCTACACTGCAGTATCAGTAGAGTCTATTGTTGAATCGTTCTGTTTTGGATGTTTTCTTCTCTTGTTTTTTTTTCATATTGTTTATGTATCAACCCATCTATTCAAATGGATCTGAAACAGTGGGGTTTCTACTCTACCAGCTTTTAGTTATCCTGTAATTTTCCAGTGCCTCAGAGATTAAGGGAAGTCAAATAACTGCAAAAACCTATGCATATAACATATAGGATTAAATTAAGTACTTCGTTCCTATTATGACATGTACAATGTTGATTGACACAATAAATAGAAATTGTAGGGTCAGCAATTTCTATCATTAAAGATAGTAGTTAATCATGAATTATGTCCATCAAAAACTCAAACAATTGGTATTACCTATGACTTCCAGTGTTTTAACTGCTTCTATTGCATTAGTGGTGGGGTCTGACATTATACAAACTAACCAGTGGTAAGAGAAGTTAAAAATAGAGATAATTAAGAGTAAAGAAGAATATATTAGGGAGACAAAGACTTGCGATTTCAAAATAGGGCTGATCCATAGACAACATATTGTTCATTATTTATGAGGGGGAAGAGAAGAAATAAAAGTAAAAGAAAAATTAGAGGAAGAGTGAAAGAGAGAACAATGAGTCTGGCTTCTGTTGGTTTAACATCTATTTATTTATAGATTTTTAAATTACTGCATTATAGACATACACAACATTGAAATTCTCCATGCTTTATTCATAGATGTACAAAGAGAGTTTAGTTTGTTTCATTCTACTGTTCATCCCTCTGTTTGTCCTCCATGCCTTCCATGTAACCCCTTCCACAGATATCTCTGCTATTTTTGTTGAATGCCCTCTTTTCCATTATGTGGTCGAGTATTTACATATGAGGGGAAATATTTGACCTTTGGCTTCCTGAGTATGGCTTATTTCACTTAGATTTGTGTTCTCATTTCATCAATTTTCCACCTAGTGCCATAATTTAATTCTTCTTAATGACTAAGTAAAACTTCATTGTGTATATACACCATGTATTCTTTATCCATGAGTCTGTTGATGGGTTTGATGGCTGGTTCTGTAATTAGGTTATTATGAATTGTGTTGCTATAAGCACTGATGTGCCTGTGTTTCTGTAGTATGCTGATTTCAGATATTTGGTTATATACCAAGGAATGAGACAACTGGGTCAGATGGTAGTTCTATTCCAAGTTTTGAAAGGGCTATTCATCCAGTTTTCAAGTACTAATTTGAAGTCCTACCAACACTGCATTTCCCCATGAATTATTCTTTTTTTCTTTTTTAAATTTATTTTCAGGTGTATGTACAGTAAAGTGTATTTTGACATATTATACATACATGTACTCTAAATTTCCATTCTTGTGCTATATATACTGTAGAGTTAAACAGGCTGTGTAATTCATATAAGTACATAGGAAAGTTATGTCTGTTTCATTCTACTATTTTTCCTATTCCCATCCTCTCCTTTCCCTTCATCCTTCTATGTCTAATCCAATAAACTTTATTCTTCCTTTCCCCCCAAATGTTCTGTCTGATATGTGGGTCTCTGCACAATATTCTTGATAATTGATATTTTGAGTGGAGTGAGATAAAATCTCCATGCAGTTTTTTTTTTGAATCTAATAGTTTTATTGAAGTATAGGGAAAGAGCAAGGACATTATAACAGACTTTCTCTTCCTTGTAGTTTTGATTGTCATTTCCCTGATTCCTAAAGATGTTTTATGTATATTTACACACACACACACACACACACACACACACACCACTTGTATTTTTTTCTTTTAAGCAATGTCTGTTTTAGATTTTGTGCCTGTTTCGTTTAGTAATTGGGGTTTAATATTTTTAGGTTTTTTAATTATTCTGTATATTAATTTCCTGAGGAACAGATGAAAATATTTTATCACATTGGTAAGCTCTTTGTTTACATTCTTGTTTCCTTTGTTGTGCAGAAGTTTTGAAATTTGATTTCATCTCATTTATTGACTGTTAGTTTTATTTTGTGTGCTTTAGAGGTCTTGTTAAGTTGATGATTTTGTCAATATGTTGGAGTGTTGGGCCACATTTTCTTTAAGCAACTGTAGAGTTTCTGGTTTAATTCCTAGGTCTTTGATGCACTTGGAATTGGCTTTTATGCAGGGTGATAGGGATCAAGTTTTATGTTTTTCACATATGAATATCTAGTATTCATAGCACCACTTGTTAAAGTGTTTCTGTTTTCTTCAACATATATTTTTGGCCCCTTTGTCGCATATCAGGTCACTTTATCTATGTGGGTTTGTCTGTGTTTTCTTTTCCATTCATCTTCAGGTCTGTTTTGGTGCCAATGTAATGCTGTTTTTTTTTTTTTTTTAGTAAAGCTCTGTGATATAATTGGATATCTGGTACTGTGAAGATCTCAGCATCACTCTTCTGGTTCAGGATACATTTGGATGTTCTATGTCACTTCTGTGTCAAAATGAATTTGAGAAATGTGTTTTGTCTGTGTGTTATGAAGAATGTCTGTGTTGTGAAGGATGTCATTGATATTTTGATTGGGATTGTACTGAGTCTGTTCACTGGTTAAGGTAGTATGACCATTGGGATAATATTAATTTTGCTTTTTCAAGAATATTGAAAGTATTTCCAGTTCTTAAGATTGTCTTCGATTTGTTTTACTTCACCATTTTATAATTTTGATTGTTGAGGTTTTTCATCTCCTAAGTTAGATATTTTCCAAAGTATTTTCTTTAGGGGTTTTTGAATGAGACATTTTTCTCAATTGTTTTGAAGAGGGTTTGCTATTGCTTATAGGACTGCAATTGATTTATGTATTATTTTCTTGTATCATCTCTTTTAGTAGATTTGTTATCAGCACTATAAATTTTCTGATGGAGCATTTTAAATCATCTAAGTAAAATGTTCATGTCATCAGTAAACAGAGGCAACAGTACTTCTTTTTCCTATGTGTATGAAATTAGTTTCTTCTCTTGCCTGTTTGCTCTTGCTGGGGATTCAAGGAGTGGTGAAAGTTTACTTCCTTGTTTTGTTTTTGTTTTTAGAAAAAATGTTTCAATGTTTTTTAGTTCAGTTTGATGTTGGCATTTGGTTTCTCCTTCTATCACTAGTCCCTCTGGTGTTTTTAACCTGAGTGGGTGCTGAGTGTTGTGAACAGGCTTTTCTGAATCTACTGATTATATCATGGTATTTTTGTACTTAAATTTGTTTATACAGCAAATTTTGTATATGTGTGTGTGTGTGTGTGTGTGCATGTGTGTGTGCATATGTATATATGTACACATATATGTACTTAAATTTTTTTTGGAATTGGGAATTGAACTAAGGCATGATTTTCCAATTAGGTTCATGTGCCACTATCCACTTTTTAATTTTTTTCATATTTTTGTAAATGCATTATAGTATTACAGGACAATGGATTTATTGTTACATATTCACATATGAATCTAATATAAAAATAAGCAATATTATACCCCAGTGTTTCCCTTTTTTTCTTTCCCTCCCCCAGGTCCTTTTACTCCTTTTTTATTTCTTCTTTTTAGATATATGTGACAGTAGAGTACATTTGGAGATATTATATATGGATGAGATATACCTTATTCTAATTAGGATCCCATTCTTGTGGTTGTACATGGTGTGGAATTTCACTGGTCATGAATTCATATATAAACATAGGAAAGTTATGTTCAATTCATTCTCATGTCTTTCCTATTATCATGCTGGTCTCTTACCTTCATTCCTCTTTGTCTACTCCAATGAGCTTTGATTATTTCCTCCCTGTCCCTTATTGTGTATTAGCATCCACATATAAAAGAAAATATTTGGCCTTTGGTTTTTGGGACTGATGTATTTCACTTAGCTTGATAGTCCCTAGTTCCATCAGTGTATTGCCAAATGCCTTAATTTGATTTTTCTTTAAGGCAGAGTAATGTTCTATTGTGTATATATAACCATATATTCTTTTGGATATTTGATTTTAAGAGAGACTAGGATGAAGGGTCAGAAGCTTGGAAGAGAAAAGCTATTGGTATGATTCTGTAATTCCCAGGTGTCCTTATGGAGAATAAAATTGACACTTTCACCCCAGGCCATCTGTTCAAGACTACAACAGTACATCTCAAGTAGGGTACATGACAGCCACTTGGAGAGCTCACTCAAACTCAGACTTCTGGGCCTCAACTCAGAGTGTCTGACTCAGGGCCCGGGGTGGCCCTTCTTTATTCCTTATAAGCACCCAGGGTTTGCTAAAGTTCCTGGTCTAAACACTTCCAACTGATAGCCCTGGTCTAGAAATTTCAGAGGCAGTGAAGGTGACATAAGGTCCTCCTTGGGTCCAGTCTTCACCTTCTTTCCCTACCTCTTTTCCCAGTGCCCTACAGAGAAACCTACTGTAGCTCCTACTTAGATCACACCTGTATATGTCCATGATAAATTGGAGCACATGGGATTTTCCAGTGTCATGGGCCTTCCACAGTTTCAGATTTTTTTCCCTGAAGACTGCAACCTCCATCTCTGTACTTTAGCCACTGTCTACATACCAGTTTTTAGAATCTCATCTTTTGGATTGTTGATTTCCATGTGAATTTTAGAACATCGTTTACTCTTAGAATTCCACACTGCATTTTCATGATATTTTATCCAGGACATTGTGGACACAGGATGTTGCTGATGACAATGGGATTCCTCTTTTTCCCTTTTATGAAAGGAAGCTACCAGTCTGGGACTAACTCCTCTACTGAGTGTCAAGGAGGAGCCAAACATGGGCCCTTTTGGGTTCCTAGGACTACTCTGAAAAATAATACTTACTGTGTGTCCAAAAAAATCAATTTATTGTACCACAGTTGTGGAGTCTAGGAGTCCAAACTGAATTATTATAAGGTATCTGCTCTGGAAGGTCTAGGGGAGGATTTTTCCTTGTCTCCTCTAGCTTTCAGTAGTTGTAGGAAATCCTTGGCATACCTTGACGTATAGATTCATCTTTCCTTTTTCTGTCATGATTATCACATGTTGTTCTCTCTGCACAGGTATACTTGTCCAAATTTCCTCTTCTAAGGTCATGAATCATTAGATTATAGCCCACTCTAATTGACTATGGACTCATACAACATTTTTATGTGCAAAAACCTCATTTCCAGATGAGGTAATAAGCTGATACGCTGGGAAGGACATGACTATTCAACCCAGAGCACGTATTGAGAACTTAATGTGCCCTATTCCCTGTATTTCCCATGGCAGCACTGTGAGGTACACAAAGGCATCACTCACACTGAATAAACTAGGATATGAAGCTCAGTAAAGTTGTGCTCCAGCCAGAAGCACATGGAACACACAAGGTTGTAGTCACAGTGTAGCTGTAGCATGGGTCCACCTGTCCATTGAAAGAACCAAAGGCCAAATAATCTTTATGATATGTGGATACTAACAAATAATCAGGAGGGAGAAGGAAGAATGAGACATGTGTAGACATGAGACTGCTTCCCAGAAATAGTCCCAGAGTACTACAAAGGACTTCAAATCTTTTAGTAGCTGCCTCTTTGAGAATCTTAGAGCAGGAATTGATTCATAATATAACAATGCTCAAATTTACTCATCAATTATCCCAAAAGTTGCAATATTACTCTTCTAAATTTAGATTACTAGAATTTCATTGAACATGCTATGCGGGTTTATACTATGGAATTAAAAAATATTTTTCTTCACTATTTAGATATATAAATGACAGTAGAGTGAATTCTGAAATATTATATACACATAGAGTATAGCATATAACTTACTCTAATTAGGATCCCATTCTTATGGTTGTAACATGATATGGGGCTTCACTGTGTGTGTGTATTCATAGACGAACATAGGAAAGTTATGTCTGATTCATTCTGTCTTTTCTATTCCCATTTCCCCTACCTTCTTTTATTACCATCTGTCTAATCCAATCAATATGTATCCTTCCTTCTCCCCCCTGATTATTTGTTAGTATCCACATATCATTAAGATTATTTGGCCTTTGGTTGATAGGGTCTATTATGCTGATTTTATGTCCTTTAGGTTTATACTGAGAAGTGGGATAACTTGGTCAAATGGTGGCTCCATTACAAGTTTTCTGAGGAATCTCCATACTGCTTTCAAGTACTGGTTGCACCAATTTGCAGTCCAACCAGCAACATATGAGTGAACCTTTTTCCCACATCCTCTCCAGCATTTATTATTACTTGTATTCTTGATAATTGTCATTCCAATTGGAGTGAGACAGAATGCCCCTGTAGTTTTAATTTGCATTTTTCTAATTTGTAGTGATGTTGAACATTTATTTCATATATTTGTTGGCCATTTGCATTTCTCCTGTGATGTGCCTGTTCAGTTCCTTTGCCCATTTGGTGATTGGAATGCTTGTTTTTACAGCGTTAAGTTTTCTGATTTCTTTATATATCCTTGAGATGAATGCTGAACCTGATGTTCAGGTGGCAACAATTTTTCTCCCATTGTAGGTTCTCTTCACATGCTTGATTGTTTTCTTTGCTGTAAAGAAGATTTGTAAATGGGCAACTCATGTCCCTCTTGAAGCAATTCAATAATAAATGATACATGGAAAGCAAAATATAAATTACATGTGTGTCACGCTCATTTAAAGAGTCATAATACCTTTAAGAGATAAAGGCAGTGATAATCCTATTTAAAATCATGGAAGTAGGTTCATAAAATGTAGGCCCTTTAGCCAAATCCCAGTTTCAGTAAGTCATAGAGTACAGATAGAAACCTAGTTCTGCACTGATATTTGTGTTTTCCCTGAGCCAAGCTGTAGTAACAGGCCCAAAAATCTAATGAATTCAGTTTGTTTGAATAGAGATAATAAGACATTCTTATTAAAACCCACTGGCCCAGATAGTATGATGGTTTAGCATTATGTCGTCTTTGTCAGTATTAGATGTTGACAATTTAAAATATTGTTTAGGATTCATCATTGATTTTCTAAATACAGATGTTTGGGGTGGGTGAGGTAGGGAGAGAGGCTCTGCTTGTAATATTAAAAAACAACGACAAATTGCCTCATTCAAAAGTTGACAGATATAGCTGAAGGATGTTAGAACAGTCAGTGAAAGAACTCAAAGAACTCAGAAGTAAGCCTGTATTCTCGTTTCAATTGATATATATATATATATATATATATATATATATATATATATATATAAATATATATATATATATATAAAAATATATATATATATTATTACAAACTGTCATTTGTTTTGCCTGCTTTATTCCCCCTTTTTTCCATTTTGACTCAGAAGAAAAATGTAAAGAAGAAAATGCATAAAAAAGACACAGGAACAGATAAGAGAAGCAAAATCGTAAGACCACAAGCATATGGAAGAGTAAGTAAAAAGGGTCTTCTCTCCTGTACCTTATATCTGGGAATAATTTTATTGTGCTTCAGAGTAACAGGTTTATAACTAGACAGGGCCCCTCTCTCTGTGAATTTCTCCACTGATTAACATAATTCCACTGATTAACTTTGAAATGATCACACTTAATAAAGATCAATCAGTGGGTAGTTGAATAAAAGTTTGTGGTGCATGCAGTGCCTTCTATATAAAAAGATAAGAGGTTAGGAGATGGTTAAAACACCACTATCTGAATTGTTCAACATCCTTCATTCAGAGCACATGATGAAAACAAAACTAGTATCCTGGGAGGCACCTGACCTTTGTCCAACAACTGGCAAATAGTACCCTCCTAGGAGTAATAAGAATGTTGGAAGTTCATTTTGAAGTGTGAGGTTCCAGATTAGTTGGTAAAATGATCCGTTGCTTCAGGGAGAAGATAAAGATGGTCTCCTACACCCTAGAGGTGGTGCATCAAGAGGTATGAGGGCTCATGATTATTTACACTCTGTAAATGGTGTGTGATCATTTTGTGAGCTTGTTGAGCACTTATGGAAGTAAATACAATGCCTTGCTGTACCTTTTGATCACTAGCACCCTGAAGAGTTGCTACAGAGTGTAAGCACTCCATAATCAGTGTTTCTTCACAAACCATTATCTGTATAAAAGGGCTACTTTGAAAATAGAAAAGAATCATTTGTTGAAACATGAACCTATAGACATGATGTAAAAGGGAGTTTTTAAAAAGGAATTTGGAGTCATCATCAGTGATAGAGAAGACTGGCAGACTCCAGGTGTTACCAGATCCAGGTCCAGGCTCCTCATTACTGGAAAACCAGTAGTCAGGAGATGTGAATTAGTGGAAAAGAAATCAGGTTTACTGAAGATCCAGCACACTGGTAGAGGGAGGGTGCTGTCATCCTCATAGTGTCCTCTTGGGAATCTCAGGGACACAAAGGATATTTATAGGGAGAGAAAGATGGGATTGTGAGGCAGTGGGAGAGATTTCTTTAAGCAGAACTTTTGTCATTGAGGATGTGTTTCCTTTTCTTTCTTTCTGAATGGACCATAACCATGGAGCTTGACTTTCTGGGGCTAGTACCTATACTTTTTTTGAATCAACATATTTCTTTCTGCATGGTAAATGTCACAGAAATTTGCTTGTTTTGTATTGGTATATAGCTAAAGACTAAGAAGAGGCATGACACATTCTGATTTTATCTGAGAATCACCAGATGTTCTGGGTTTTGTAAATCTAAAGGAACATTATACAGCAGTTCACATCTTAATCAGTTAGCCACAGCTTCTCTCCAAAATTTAGAAACCTGGGTGGAAGAGAGAGTGTAACTCTGTGGGGGTGCACAGGAGGAAAGCTGAAGTAACTACCTAGGACAGCTCCCAGTGGTGATGTCCTCCCCTCATTTTTTCTTTTTCTTTTTTTAAAGAGAGTGTGTGTGTGAGAGAGAGAGAGAGAGAGAGAGAGATTTTTTTAATATTTATTTTTTAGTTCTCGGTGGACACAACATCTTTGTTTGTATGTGGTGCTGAGAATCGAACCCGGGCCGCAGACATGCCAGGTGAGCGCGCTACCACTTGAGCCACATGCCCAGCCCCTCCCCACCTTTTTCATTGATATTTTTTAATGAATCCAGAGGCACTTTACCATACAACTGAACTTATATATTTTTAATTTTAAAAACATTTTTGTTCCAATCTCTCATTAAGTTGTTGAAACTTGCCTCAAAGTTGAGATATTCTGTCTCGGCCTACTGAATAGATGAGGTGACAAGTATACACCACTGCACCTGGATAAGGGTGGCAACTGTTACACAGAAGCAGTCCTTATTTTTATTTTTTAATATATTGTTATTAAAATGTTTAAACACTCACAAAAATATAAGTACATGGAATACCATCCCACCCTTTTCTGTTATCACACTGTTTAAAAACTTAGCTCTAAAGTACTAAATATGGAAGGATAATTGTTGACCAGGCCAGCATATGATGAAATATACAGTATAGATTAAAAAAACTTTTAATTTAAAGAAATGTACAAGCTTTTGAATTTTTCTGAAAATGAACCTTTTTTCATATGTACTTTATTATGGATAGAAGAGGAACGATGTAAATGACAAGAAAAGCTCATGGAAAAACAGGAGGTAAACTTTTAGCAGATTCTGGATGGGGAGCCAAGGTAAATACAAATGACATTTAATCTCAATTCAGTAAGAATTAAAAACTTTTTGCTTCATGTAAGCAGGGTTACATTCCCAAGAGGCTGGCCTGTGGTACCTGGAGTCTTCTGTACCATCCTGGATGACATCACCTACCAGCCCAACCCCATCCTGGAAGGGCATCCAGCAGCAGGTAGGGAAGGCTCTAGGGTGACCAAGGGGAGTGGGAGGTATTTCATTCTTTGTCAAAAGAAGTTCCAGGGGACCAGCACAGTGTTGCTGAGGAAGGTTGGGGTGAGAAGGAGATGGGGGAGGGGAGACCATTGAAGCCTGTTCAGGGGTTCTGTGCAGAGCAGAGGAAGTGGAGGCTGGGTGTTTGTTGGGGGCAGCAGCTTTTCAGAGGTGATACATGCCAAGCTTGGGAACTGGGAGGGCTTCAGGGTGTGGGAAGCACACTTGGACTGGAATAAAGGAGAGATTTCTTACATAAATAAGTGTCCTGAAGCGGTGTCATTTGAAGTCAAGGTTCAGAACCTGAGCTGACAGTGGTTGTGTTTCCTCTGAAGAAGAACTTGCAGGTTTTTAGTGCAGGTCTGTACTTCACCTGATTAGTCTCAGGAGTGGTTATTTTCTTCTTCACTGATCGTTCATCCCAGTTCAACTGAATGGTAGCAGTCCACTCTTTTGTATGCTAAAGATTTCCACATCCATGCACAACTTAATGTTGTCAGAAACATTTTGTGTACTTCTTTCTTGACTTTTATTTGGTCTTTCCCAGTAAGCAGAGTAGCTGTCCAATGTTGTTTATTAACATGGTCCCCAATGTCTATACAGACATTTAGACCACTGTAGATCCTTTTTGAAGTGCGTGATGAGATGACTTTTAGTCCAAATAGAATTCACACATGTGCAATTAAGTACTCAAAAGTATTTTGAGCCTGAGGGGGACCATGATATTCTCAAGTAGGAAAGAAAAAGGATACTGCAGTATGATCCTTCAAGATATCTCTGAACAGAAAATCATTATATGTTGAGAAAAAAAATTAGCTATATATTGAGATTTGTGTGTATCTTTTCTAGGTAGAAGAGTCTAGAATTGTTTTAGTTTAGCCTTTATCTGTTAGTACTGTAATAATGATGAGGACATTGCCTTGCCTTTCCTTATCTTTCTTGCTTCCAGTTTCCTTCTGTATGTAAACCTAAAAAAAAGTTGAGTGTGAGTGAAGTTCTTATTTTCTCTCTCCTTCTTTTGTAAATGATGTTTATATTTTGACCAGTAGAAACTTAGATGTACCAGAGTTGTACATATTCGTGGTAGTTAAATATATTAACATGGTTATTTTAGCTCATTCTGTTTGTGCTCAGTTTTGATAAATGTATCCCTGTTGTCTGAATGCTTAGTAACACACTGTGTTTGGTATTAGAAGTGTATGGAAATAGCAGCACCGTTGCCTCTGATCCTTGGCCTGGTAGTTTTCAGGGCTTGCTTGCTGAGTAGGAGAAGTTTTACGAGCCTCAAGTCAGTGAACTGGTTTCTTGTGAAGAGTATTTCCTGATAGGGTTGCACTCTAAATTCCATTTCTGTGTATGACAGGTTGTGTTGATGGGATGGGACACCAAGTATAATGGGAAGAATGGTGCTCCAATGCTAAGGGAATGACTCCTAGAAACATCAGTTCTCACACTCAAACCAAGTGTGATCTTGCAGGTGCTGGAGAGAGAATCTGAGGCTGACCATGAATCAGTGGATTGGAGACACTTGAAGACCCTGCTGCAAGCTAGGAGGCACTGGTTTGCAGTTGAGAAGAAAGGCAGTGTGGGCTGTTGTTCAACATCCACTTGGCAGACACCATCACCAATGCTTAAGGATGGAAGAGAGCCCCCCGATCTGGATTCTGCTTGACTCCAGGGGAATGATGCAAATTGGAGGTTAGTTGTGGCCTACATGATGGGGAAGTGTGCTCCTGAATATTGCTACCGAGAGGGCCACCTGCCTTCTACATGCACCACAGTGCTTTGGATGCCTGGAAGCCCTGGGATGTGTGTCTAGGTATTAGTGAGCAGCAGGAAAGTGGGAGGCAGTGGGAGCTTCCAGAAAGGGGAATTTATAGAATGCAGGGCCCTGTCAGGACAGGGTTCTTGTGGGGATTAGGCTGGGAGTCCTGGGAGGGGAAGCAGTGGGAGGCAGTGCAGGGGCAACTGGCTGAGGAGTAGCAGTTTGGGTCTGGACATTGGCTGATTGATCTTTGAAGAGATTAGAGAATGCCAAGCCTGGGGACACACACCAGTAAGGATGTGTGTCCTCAAAGATGTAGGGCCTGTACCTGGGGGTGAGGTAGGGTTATTACATGGAGGAGGAAGTATTTTATGGTGACTGATTGTGGGCATTGGTTAGAGAGAAACTTCCTTTTGTTATTAAGCATATTGAAATACCAAATATGAAATCCAGGTTCTGAAAAACATTTAGCACTTTTTTTTTTCCTCAGTGAGTCTCCTGCAAACTTGTGACTTTTTCACCATAGTCAATAGGTCATAGCTGGTTGGTAGGGTTTCATTGTTTTGTATACCAGTGACTCCTATAATTTAAAACAAGCTTACCTTGCCCAAAGCTCTTTTTATATCTCTTCTGGTACTTTGAATTTTATTTTACTTTTGCCAATAAACAGTGTCTTTCCACTGACATTTGTCATCAAGTTGTGCAAGCTGAGTACTCAGTAACTTTGCTGTCTGTCCCATTCAATGTTTTAAGCTCACCCATCTTAAAAACTACCTTGCCACTGAAAAGCTGAATATCCAGGTGTCCTGGTGTAAATGCCAGTGTGTTACACTTGTACCCTGAACCCCCCAAAACCACAGCATGCCAAGATGGAGGATCCTATCTTGGTGAGACCTACAACTCCAGGAGCAAAGCCTCTTCCATTTTTGTGCTTGAAGGGAAGAAGGAACCCTCAATGCTGGCAGCTGGCTTGGATCAGGGAGGCCCAGCAATTGAGAAGCAAGATATCACAGGAGCTAGAATAGTGTCTGGATCTTCTAAGAGACCCTGCAGTGTAGGCCCCTTCCTCAAATTTCACAGGTTGCTTCTCTGGGAGCTCAGGTGTATGCCTGAAGCAAGTGAGGTTGATCAGCACCGTGAAGTGGACCTTCTCAAAAATCACAAGTAGAAAGAGAAAAAGGAAAGACCAATATCTAAGATCAGTGTTGTTAAGAAACAGATGCATAGGGGCTGGGGTTGTGGCTCAGCGGTAGAGCACTCGCCTTGCACATGTGAGACCCTGGGTTCGATCCTCAGCACCACATAAAAATAAATAAGTGAAATAAAGGTATTGTGTGCAACTACAAGTAAAACAAAATTTTTTTAAAAAAGAAAGAAACAGATGCTTAGTGCTAGTCTGACTTACTCATATATTGAGGTTTGGGGTTGAGAGAACAGGAAGTTGTTCTGACCAAGGAAGTAGACGCTGTGAATGGATGGGGTCTTTGTATTTTTGAAAAAGTAGAATTGTCTGGTGATTGGTCTTTGGCTAACACCATGCACCCCATTTTCCAGGAACATCAACTCTGCTGCTGGTGACATCAGCATTCTGCTCATGGACCATTATCAATATGTGCCTCTTTGGTAGCTCTGTTTGGATATGTGGAAGTTCCTGCAGTACAGTTTGCTAGTCAATAGATAATTATTAACAGGGAAGGAGATACTTTTTAATCAAAATTTTGAGCTTTTGTTTTTTTTTTCAGTTTATTCTTTTCCAGGTTTTAAGGCTATTTTGAAGTGAAACTTAATGTATCTCAATTTTATATATTAAGATTTACATTTTCATTTATACTGGTTTTGCTTCAATGTTGAGTTTCTCTTCAAAGTCAAATTGGAAAAAATTGATTGAGACTATAAATTTGATCCATTAGATCCTCCAGGATATATTCTTATTTAATATGCATAAGCTTATCTCAAATGTTTTGGAGAGTTCTTCAGGCTGGGCTACTTGATTTGAAGAGAAGGAAAATTTAAATTAAAAGCTTCAAGTTATAAATGCATTTTGGAACCAACTCATATCCTTCTCAGCTATATTGGTGTGTATATATTGTGACTTGTTAACCACCTGTGGGAAATTTCACTGAGCTGTTCCAATTATTATCTTGCAACTGTTGTTTTAATATTAAGTGATATTTTTCTCAAGACAAATCATAAGTATGTTTTCCACTGATATTTTGAGAGCCATATTCACTACACAGTTTTTAAATAACAGATACTTTTACCTCTAAATATATTTTCTGACAGGGTACAGTAAGCAAATGTTTTGTGAATTTGTATGGAAAATTAAATAACTCTACCCAATGGAAAATATAAACATTTGACCATGTATCTGAATCAAAAACATCAAGGTATGTTTCTATTGTAGATGTAATAAAATAAGATTTTGAATCACTCCTTCTTCATACTTATAAACCATTCTTTAAAAATGATTTTAGTAGAGTGACATGAATTTAATGAAATTCTTAAAACTATATGAGCATCTCAATTACAGTTGAACGGCATTCCCTTGTCTTTCATTAATACTTGACCATATGACACAGAATGAGAATTCAGTAATGAACTTTCCTATGGTTGGAAGAATGATTGATATTAGTGTAGAAACAGAGGATCTGTCCTTGAACCATAAATGCTCTTCAGCAGGGAGTAAATGCTCATATAACTAAATACCTATAATTATAAGCTACCATAAATTCTATATTATGATATGTACGTAAGTCATTTTATGTTGCCTTTATAAGGTATATGGGTAAGGTTACTTTTATAGTTTTCTATTTTTTGATTCTTATTCCTTTGTTATTCAGAAAGTTTTTCCTTGGAACCTATTTTCGCATTTAGCACTATTTTGGATGCTGGAAAATATATAATAGCATTTTTATTTGGTATTCAATATTTTTTACTTTTAATATTGGACAGGTTGTCTATCCCTTTCTGTTTTAGAACATGAATATATCTGTAGGGATATCAAATTGGGGTTAAAATAAATAAAGGACCCAAACAAAAAGCACTTAAGTTAGAAAACCACAAGCCATATATAAAGAGCATAAATCATTCTGTCTTTAGTTAAGTGGGTCCACATTTAGAAGGTCAGGGGCTCACCCTGCTTATGAATAGGTTGAGTTCTTTTGTAAGTCTTGAGTGTCATAATCTATCTATCTATCTATCTATCTATGTCTATGTTTAGTACAGTAATATAAATATGCAGAAAACTTATACATACATGTGTACGTATGTAATAGGGCTTCCAAAAGACAGAGCATCATAAAATGATTATAGATATTTGTAGATTTTTAAGCTGAAACAATCAGTTCACACTGGCTATTATTTTTTTTCAACATTTTTAAAATTTGTGCATTATAATTGTGCATAACAAGGATTTGTGTTATATATTTATACATGCACAAAATTTAACAATATAATTTGGCCAATATTGCTTCCCAGCACTTCTTCCCTCCCTGCCTACCTCTCAACCCTTGGTCTTTTTCTTTAATTATCTCCCTTTGATTTTCCTGAGATCATCCCCCACACCTTTCTATTTCTTTTTCCATTCTAGCTTGCACATATGAGAGAAAGCATGTGATCTTTGATCTTCTACATTTGACTTATTTTGTTTAATATTATGGTCTCCACCCATTTTCCTGCAGATGACATAATTTCATTTATTTTATGGCTGAATAAAGTTTCATATTATCTAACTTCTTTTTGAATTCTTAGCATTAGGCACACAGGGAAGCTAGTGTTAGTCCATCATATTGATGATAGTAATAGTGCAGCCCTCCTTTCTCATTCGCCTCCAATTTTAGTGTTCCTCATGTGTGCCTGCCATGTTCCTTTGGGTGATCTTTCATCCTTGTGGTGGAATAGTATAACTTGTGGTAAGGATGAAGGATACTAAGCCAGAGAAGGAAACAGATGGCTGTGGAGGGAACTCCATTAGTTTGACTCCATGTCCATCATCTTTTTTCCTTGAGAAGCGTGGGTGCCAATTTTAAGCCAGAAAATGTCTGCAGTATGAGGATTGCCTTCATCTTATAAAATTTTATTCTTCTTGTATGTATCACAGTATTTTTCACATGTGAACTATAATTCTGTATGTAGTATAATTCTGATAATTATTTGACTTTCTCATTTTTTTCTGGTTGGGGATATGTTAGTATTATAATAAGGTTTTTCATTAATGAAATAGGTGGATTGGATTAGGTGATTTCTAATTCTGATTTCATCTTTGATACACCTTTTAATCTTTTACAGTTATTTGATATGTGTTTCATTTTTCCTGAGCACCTAAAAACATTTTTTATTCATTCTATTTAGTTGTACATGGCAGTGGAATGCTCTTTGACACATCATACATAAATGGAGCATAACTTCTCATTCTTCTGGTTGTACATGACGTAGGCTCACACTGGTCATGTAGTCATATATGCACACAGGTAATTATGTCAGATCCATTCTGCTATTCTTCCTACCTCCATTCCTTTCCCCCTCCCTTCACTCCCCTCTGCCTTATCCACAGTACCTCTGTTCATCCCTAGGAACCCCAACCCTTATTGTCAATTAGCATCTGAAATTCAGTGAAAACATTCAGCCTTTGGTTCTTTGGGATTAGTTAATTTTGTTAGGCATGATATTCTCCAGCTCCATTCATTTACCACCAAATTCCATAATTTCATTCTTATTTAAGGCTGAGTAATATCTGGTTTGTATGTATACCACATTTTCTTTATTCACTCATCTGTTGAAAGGCACTTAGACAGGTTGCATAGTTTAGCTATAACATTGATGTGGCTGCATCACTGTAGTATTCTGACTTTAAATCCTTTGGGTATGAACTGAGAAGTGGGATAACTGGGTCAATTCCAAGTTTTCTGAGGAATCTCCATGCTGCTTTCCATAATGATAAATTGAAAATTTGCCTTCCCACCAGCAAGGTATGAATGAACCTTTTTTCCTACATCCCCCCAACATTTATTGTTGCTTGAATTCCTGATAATTGCCATTCTGACTGAAGTGAGATGAAATCTCAGTGTAGATTTGACTTGCATTTTTATAATTACTAAAGATGAACATTTTTTCATATATTTGTTGATGGTATTTTTTTCTGCTGTGCAGTGTCTGTTCAGATCCTTAGTCCATTTATTGATTGGGTGGTTGTTATTGTTGTTGTTATTATTAATATTATTATTAATAGTAGTATAAAGTTTTTGAGTTCTTCATATATCCTGGAGATTAATGCTGAAACTGAGGTGCAGGTGGTAAGGATTTTCTACTGTTCAGTAGGCTTTCTCTTCATATTATTGTTTCTTGAGCTGAGAAGAATTTTAAAGGCTGCTTCTTTGATTCCATCCCATTTATTGATTCTTGATTTTACTTCTTGTGCTGCACTGGTGTTGTTAAGAAAGTAACTTCCTAAGCTTACATTCCTACTTTTTCTTCAGTTAGTTGCAGGGTCTCTATGTTCTAATGCCTAAGTCCTTGATCCACTTTGAGTTGTGTGCAGGGTGAGAAGTAGGGGTTTAATTTCATTTTGCTACATGTGTATTTCAAGTTTTCCCAGCACCATTTGTTGAAAATGATATCTTTTCTTCAGTGTTTGTTTTTGGTGCTGTTTTATAGTATTAGATAACTGTACTTATGTGGGTTTTTCTCTGTGTCTTCTCTTCTTTACCATGGTTCTGGTACTGATTGTGATGCCTCCTGTATCACTTTTCTTGCTAATGACTGCTTTGCCTATTCTGATTCTCTAATATTTCCAAATGAGTTTTATGGGTGATTTTTCTATTTCTACAAAGGAACTCATTGGTATTTTTATAGGAATTGCATTGAATCTGCAAAGCACTTTGGGTAGTATGGTTAATTTGACAATATTAATTCTGCCTAAGATAGGCAGAATTAGGGCCTGGGAGATCTGTCCATCTTCAAAGGTCTTTAATTTCTTTCTTCTGTATTCTGTAGTTTTCATTGTAGAACTATTTCATACCTTTTCTTATATATATTCCAAAGTATTCTATTGTTTTCTGAGGCTATTTTGAATGGGATATTTTTTTAAATTTCTCTTTCAGTTCATTTGCCATTGATATATAGGTACATAAATTATTTATGGGTGTTAATAACCCAATGAATTTTGACGTATTGTATCCCTGTTCCCATTTATTTCTGAAATTTTTTCTCCCCTGATTGTATCTGTAATCCTATCCTAATCCAGAGTTGTATATTTTAACCTCCAGGCATTAAAAGGTTTGTTTCTTGTCATTAACTTCTTATTTCTTTCATTTTTGATCTTATAGGGTACAAGAAGTTATCTCTATTTCTTGTATTTACCTTGTACTCAAAAATATGATTTTTTTTTTGGTTCAAGGGATTGAACTCAGAGGCACTTGACAATTGAGCCACATCCCCAGCCTTATTTAGATACAGGATCTCACTGAATTGCTTAGCACCTTTTGTTTGCTGAGGCTGGCTTTGAACTTGCAATCCTTGTGTCTTAGATTCCTGAGCTCCTGGGATGACAGGTGTGCTCCACCATGCCTGAAAATATGAACTATTTCAAAGAATGGTCATTGTTTCATGGAGAAGCAAATGAATTTATTGTTGATGGATTAAATAGTCCATAGATGTCTGTTCAGTCTGTCTGATTAATGTTTTCTATTTAGTTCTGAAAAAGCTAGGCTGGCAGGTTTTTCTTTTTGGATGGGCATGGTACAGAAAGGTTTCCCCAAACCTCAGCAGTGCAAAGAGTACGCAGTGTGGTCCTCACAAGGCCTTTCATCTGCCACAAAAACTCTGTGTTCCATATGTGGCTCCCTCCAATTGTCACCTCAACCCCCCCCAACACCAGACCATTTTATAGGAATCTTGTTTTGTTTAAAAGCATTGACCCAGGTGTTGGGTATATGGCTTAGTGGTAGAGTGCTTTAGCATGTATGAGAACCTGAGTATGGTGCTTATCTCTTTTAAAAAATGACTTGCCAAAATTATTTTTGCCAATGAAAAAGCTTATCAAGGGAGATTGAGGGATACTGGCTGATGTGGGCCATATGTGGACCTGAAAGCCTAGTGAAGCAGAGAGTCCATGAGTGTCTCCATGCATCTATTCACTCATTTTGCAAATTTGACGAGTCCTGGAAGATAAAGTGCAAGTCAGTTATGTAGGTTAGAACAGTGTCCAAGATAGTATGTCTGGTCTCCTTCATTTCAGTTAATATTTAGGGGTAAAACAAATTAAGTACAATAAATACAATAAAGAAGGCTCTGTAAAGGACACAAACTAGGCATTCAGTGTTCACGATTCCAAGACTGGCTTGCTTCTGAGTGAGGGCTTCATTATCCTGTGATGGCAGGAAAAGTAGGAGCAAGGTGCTACTAGAGGCATTGGATTAAGTGCAGGGATATGAAATAATGCCACAGGCCCTGAGGGGAGGGAGCAAGATCAAGGGAGGGTACAAAAGGATTACGGAGATCATTGCCTGGTCATGGGGACTGTGGACCATGGTGAGTATTTTGAACTTCATTCTAAGAGGAATAGGAAGTCATCTGTGCCTGAATCAGGGTGGGTGTCATGGGTTGGCTCCTCGTATAAACTTTCTTCATTGAACTGATTTTGTTTTAACCCAACTGTTATGTTGTTCTCCCATTTTCATTATATCAAGGTCTCTAATTTTGTTGGACCATTCATTTAATGAAGACTTTTTGTGTTCCTTGTGTTACCACGTTTCTCTGATTCTTCTTGACCCTAGTAGCTTGAAAAGGTGCATGCACATTTGAAGAAACCATTACTTCTTCCAGACTTAAGGACTTATTTGAGGATGGGAAAGCTTTTTCCTGCAGAGCAGTATGGGAGGACATGCTGACCTAGTATAGCACTGGTCTAGTGGCCTGGAGTAACATCTTTGTTATCTGAGGTTGAAGGATGCATTGCTTCTCTTTTAGCAGGCACAACTGTTGGTAACATGAGAACCTTCATGGTCATTGGTGGCTAGAGCTATGGGAAATCTAGAGTTGCTATGAGGACTAGCTGGGTCATAGATAGTGCCTCTAGATCCATGCAGAGAAGACTAGAAAAGGTGAAAGACATATGGGCCAGGCAGTGTGCACACTTCGGTGCAGTGTCAGCTGCAGGCATGTGCAATGTAGACAGGCTACCTGTGGGCAGAGAAGTAGTAAGGAAAAGCTAGGACCAAGGACAGAAGCCAGGGCTGGCAAAGAGTGCCTATGAGGTGGGACCTAGTTTGTTAAAGCACAGGACTGTAAGATCAGATCTGATTGTAGACACATAGGGCTTCAGGGAAGGACCAGAAGCAGAGCTTTGCCTGGCTGCTGTGTATCTACAGATCTGGGGCCTAATCATGGATGCATAAAGCTAGAAACCTCACCTGTGAATTGAAGTATGGTGGCAGGGACATGGAGGTGTTGAGGATGGCTGTAAACATGCACTATTTTTTGTGAGTGGAACTGAGGAGAAACGTGTGCAGTGGCACAGAACAACTCTCTTCAGGCAAAGCTACATGGTGGTGGGGATGGTTAATGGGACTCTGGGTGCTTACATATGTTAATATCACCATGAAACAGAGCTGGTGACACATGTGTATGTAACTTCAGAGGCTGCTAAATATGGCGAGCAGTGGCTCATGACAGGTGTTGGAAGTGGTATTGTGCATGTGCAACTGCCAGTCCAACATCTGGCAGTGTGCATGGATATGGCTGCAGGTGTACACCCATCACATGGGATTGTGCCTCCAGTATGGGCTGCAGCCTTCATGTTCTCTTGCACAGGAAAAGGCTGTTTGGGGACCTTGGGTCTGGATTTGTGTCAACTATAGCTGAGGTTACCTTGGGTAGGCAGAATCTAGAGGTAGTGGTACAGGTGCTTGGAGACTGTGAATGCAAACACCTTTGAGGCTTTTTGTAGTAGGGAAAGATGCAGGGTTCCTCTGTGGCTGTTGGTTTCCTCAGTGGCAAAACTACTGCAGTCTGTTTGGAGCAAGCACCTGAAGTATGTAATGGCAAACCCTGAGGGAACGCCAGAAATGAAGGCTAGAGTTGTTTACAGAAGGAGACAGTGCAGAGGTTGTGGGGGTTCTGGGCAGAGTAGCCACTGGGGACCATGATTTCTTCAGCTGCAAGTTGATCCATGTGTTGCACCACTTCTTCTTTGTTTCAGGTCATCTCCAAATAGCTCATCTCTTCTTCTCTGCTCAGTAATCTGGGTCGGGAGAAACCGAATCAGGACATTTGGGTACTACACTGGAAAGCCTAGGGTGATGGTTGTTACACTATTCTCCTTTTGCTTTTGAGTGGAACTGGTGGGCTGCTTACTCCCTCTTTGTGTTGAGCAGAGCTATGTCAGGGAGTGGATGATGCAGCAGAGTGACACTAAAATTGTTTTTGACGCAGTTATTCTGTTGTTTTCTTCTAATCTGTTGCTTTAAATTAAATGCAACATTTAATTTAAAATTTAAATTTTAAATTAAATTGTGGTATATTTATATATGCATATAACATGAATTTTTGAAAGGCTGATTAGGTCACTCATTGCTAGAATGGATAAATTATTGCTAGAAGTAGATAACTCATGGATTTCGCCAGCTATACTATGTATCAGTCTTCAGCTTTGTTCCTTAAAAATGCAGATGTTTAGTGCCTTTCATGATGCTACAAGTAATCTATGTAGATCAGCATAAATCTTGATGATACACAAAATTTCTGAATTAAATTTTGCCTAAAATTATAAGTAACTTTAAGTAGCAATTAAAGTGGATGAGAATAAAAAGAATTTTGGAAAATAACCAAGCATTATGTTACCAGGATTGTCATTACAAGTAAGAATACATTTTCAATGTTATTTTTATTAGAGTTTATAGTTTTACATAGTAGTTGAATTCATTCCCCAAAAATCTTACATGCATGGAATTCCAGTTGAGTCATTGATTCCCTCTTTTCCATCTGTCTACCCCTCCTCCTCCATTCTCCCCCTCCTATTCTCCTGGACCTCCTTTCACCTATTTATTTATATTTTGTTGATTCTTTTTACTTATACATAAGGGTGCAATTACCTGTGGTATATTTATATATGCATATAACATGAATTTTAAAGATTTCCTTCTTCATTGCCTTCCCTTTTTCATTATTTCTGTGCCTCTCAATCTTCTTTTTCTACACTAATGATCTTCTTTACATCTTTTGATATTCTGTTCTTCATTTCTTTTTCTTTAATTAACTCCAGCTTCCACATATGAAACATTTTACCTTTGAGTTTCTTATTTGACTTATTTCACTTAGCATGATATTCTTGGATACCAACTCATTTACCAACAAATGACATAATGTATTTTTATGGCTGAGTAATACTCCATTGTATGTATGTGCACCAGAATTTCTTAATCCTTTCATCCATTCACAGGTACTTGGGTTAATTTCATAATTTACCTGTTGTGAATTGTGCTACTGTAAACACACATGTGACTGTATTAATATACAGTTACACGTAAAATTTTGTTTTACTAATTTTGGGAAAATACTGAGTCATGGGATAGCTGTTTCATGTTGTGGTTCCCTTCTTAGATTTTGGGGAATCTCCAAACTGTTTTCCAGGGTGGTTGTACTAGTATGTAGTCCCACCAACAGTGTAAACGTGTGCCTTACCCCCACATTCTTTTTTCTAACCAGGGAGAGAGAGAGAGAGAGAGAGAGAGAGAGAGAGAGAGAGAGAGAGAGAGAGAGAATATTTATTATTATTATTATTATTTTCATTTTCAGCAGACACAACATCTTTGTATGTGGTCCTGAGGATCGAACCCGGGCCACACGCATGCCTGGCGAGTGCGCTACCGCTTGAGCCACATCCCCAGCCCCACATTCTTACCAGTATATATTACTGTTTGTGTTCTTGATAATTACCATTGTGGCTGGAGTAAGATAAAGTCTTAGTGTAGTTTTTATGTGCATTAACATAATTGCTAGAGATGTAGAAGACTTTTTTTATATATAGTTTGGACATTTGTGTTTCTTTTGAGAAATTTCTGTTTAGGTCTTTTGCTCAGTTATTGACTGGGTGGTTTTTTTGTTTGTTTGTTTGGAGTTTTTAAAAATATTTATATTTTAATTCTTATTGGACACAATACATTAATTTTATTTATTTTATGTGCTGCTGAGGATCAAACCCAGAGCCTCACATGTACTAGGTGAGTGCTTTACCACTGAGCCATAATCCCAGCTCTGTGGTTTTTTTTTTTTTTTTTTTGAGTTGGTTATTTCTCTTTGTTAATCCCCTCTCAGTGGATTAGTTGGAAAAATTTTCTCCAATTGCATAAAAATAATATATTTTTGTATTGAACTTTCTGACATGTAAGATAAATATCTTTCAACTTATAATAAGAGAAGACACAGGAACAATTATGAAAAAGCAACATAGTTTACTCAGACTCTATCAATTTTAAGCAGAAATTCCTTATATCGGAATCTGGGATTCTGATTTCATAAATAAAAAAGAATCAAGTGGACTTGTATAACATGGAGAAAACTTCCATGTTGCTGGAAAGCTCTCAGAAATATATTCCTGTAACTTCAATTGTTCACATGTGAATATCTCCAATAAAAAATCGGTGTCAAGTAGGTGTTAAGCAATGGAAAAGCTATTTCTGTACTACTGGACATACAATGCACAGTTGTGTAAATTTTCTCTAACAGTAAAACACGGAATCTTTTCTATGCAGCTTGGTATTTCTGGAAAAGTAGATGTTCTTCAGAATATGATTTATACACCCTACTAGTGAGTTGAGAATTTGGCTTGTTAATGAAATATAATACTTATATCCTTTACTAATATGTATTAGGGAATGGGGCTATTGGGATATAAAATACAGTTTATGTCCTAAAGATACTCTTGGTTGAGGAGGGTGCATGTTACATAACTCCAAGATGCCATGATGAATGCTTGACAGCGGCAAAGATCCATGGAAACAGTAAATGTATGAAGCAGTTTTAGAAATTCTGGAGTTCATGTGGCCACTCTAGGCAGAGGAGAGGCATCTCAAAATGAAAGAGCAGCACGTATGGAAGCAGAATGGGAAGAGAAGAGAGTAGCTACTCTTAATTTACATTATTATTATATGCTTATGTTCATACAGTATTGTGTAAGGTTAACTTCAGTTGAAAAGTAGTAATTTTGTGAATAAACTATATTTGTTGTTTTTCAGAGTGGCCAAACACCACTTTTACTCGCCATAAAGAAAAACAGACAGATGATGTTAGAATTTTTTATTAAGAATAAAGCAAATATACATGAAGTTGATGATAAGGGGAGGTATAGTACTTTATATTTTTTGGAAAAAGGTTAATATTGTAGTAAAATCACTCAAGTTAAAAATATTAAATTAATGGGAATGACATAATCATTGGAATAGAGTGAAATTTATTAACATAAACTAAAATTAAGGAGAAAAGCAATTATTCAAACTGAGCAACACAAATAAGAGTATGTAGTATGATTCACATGCCCTTATAATTATTGGCTGATGATTACTATTTGATTTTGTTGATCACATAATCTTGTGTTAGCTAGAGTTTTCATGTTAGTTTTGTAAAATATAGACTTTTAGTTTGTGCTTTTATTCAGTATTGAACTTTTTAAATATTCTGTAATATTTCATCTTCTCCTGGTATAGTTTTCTTTTGGAAATGCGTGTTGAGTATAGATAGACATTGAAAATTATTTTTTCCTTTATATGACTATTTGCTTTAAATTACTTAATTTGTAGAATATTGATTTCAGATTTTTCCTAAGTGATGTCTAATTAGTCTTAACAAATTTTGAACATTTATAATGAAAAAGAGTGTAACATATGCTTGAAATCTGGTTGCAAGATTATACATGTAGCATTGATTTCAATGCCTGGCAAATGCTTCTCAGAGTGAATGACTGAAGCAACAATAATTATTATTATCACCAGTGCTACTGTTATTATGTTATACCTGCAAATACCTTTTTTATTCCTTGACCTTTGGCTGACTGTGAGTTACAATATATTACATCACTCTAAGAAAGAAATGGAGCTTTATTCATTGAAATCTTTGCCAACTCCAGATGAATGACCTCATCATAATTAATGTTCATTGAAGGATTTTAAGTTTGTAACTCTCCCCTTTTGGGACACGTGATTTATTTTTTTATGTGTTTGTTTTCCTTTTAGACTTACAAATGATTTAGAAAGATAAAGAGTCTGTTAGTGTATGTAAAGCTAGATGTCAAATTGGTAAAATGTATTACAATGGCTTTTTAAATAAACTTATTAAAATACCTAAATTTGAAGTTATCTCTCTTATTTTAGAACAGCCCTCATGTTGGCTGTGGAACATAAATCAACACACATAGCTGAGCTGCTTCTTCAATGTGGTGTTAATGTGTCTGCTTCAGATAATTGTGGAGAGATTGCCTTGTCTTATGCCATTGCTAGTGGAAATACTGCGTAAGTATTTACATTACAATACTAATCAAAATTAGATGTATATCCACAATAGTTACACCTGTTGCATCTTATATATGAGGTGAGATTTCATAGCATTACTATGTATGGAACCGTAGTGAGTTAGGACAGTTCATTAGTCAGAAACCCTTCAAAGTCTAGCCAAGAAGCAGTGATGATATTTTGATTGGGCAAAGAGAAGGATGGAGGGGTAATGGAGGCAAGAAAGATGGTGGAGTGAGATAGACATTATTACCTTGGTACAGGTATGACTGCATACATGATGCAATGGTACATCCTGTAAAATCAGAAATGAAAGTTGTTGCAGTTGTGTCCAATGAATCAAATTTCACTCTACTGTCATATATACATAATTAAAATGGATTAGTTATTTTTAAAAAAAAATAAGTAGTGATGTGTGCATGAGTCACCTTCAAGGTTTGTTCTCTCCTCTCTCTTCCCCTCTCCTTTCTTTTTTTTTTCTCATGCATGCTGGGAAATTTTCCTACCACTGAGATATACCACTAGCTAATATCTTAGGACTTTGTAAACCTTTATCCTTAGGGTTTCCAGCATTATCCAATTCATTTCAAGCATAACCCCTCCTCACAGGGACAGATAGTATCACACCTATGATTTTATAATTTGCTATTTGGGTCTTGAAATTCCCTGTTTAGCTGAAGTTAGCTATTTTACCATCCCCCTTTAATTTATCAAGGACCTAATGATATCCTTGAAGTGTAAGGAAGATAATTCTGTAGTCAGATGGAGGGGAATAAATAGATTTTTAAATTATTCCTTTGTCTCTGTCAGTTCTGTTGCTGTCGTGTTTCTGCCAGACCTGGCCCTGCAGTCTGGTAGTGAAGAGGTTTTATTTCAAAATATCCTGACTGATCCAATCCCTGAGTCTTCATGGTAACCCACACTTAGACTCAACACTCTTTTTAATTCTCATGCACTTATGCTTTTTTATTCAACAGTTGTTTCCAAGCAGAAGCACTCTGCTTTGACAGCTTGGCCTCTAGCTTTGGCCAACAAATACTAAGCACTCTGACCCTGTCCCCCTTTTAGGAACCTTATGTGGAATCCCCATATTAGCCTTGCCCTTTCTGGTGCGTTATCCTTTTAGGACTTTGTCTTTTCTGTCATAAAATTAAAATCATTCAAATCTATTAGAAAGCTTCAAGTAATCTCTGGAAGAGATCAGAGTTTTCTGTCATCTTGGCTAACAGATCTGTGCCCCAAATCCTTCCATCCCTTGAAATAGATTTCCTTTGACTGCAGGGGGTTCCACATCACTGTTTTCCATGGTGAGTGCCAATTTAGATTGGCACTTCTAGTAGTTTTCCCAAGTAATGGAAATTTCCAAGCTGTTGGAATCACTGCCTAAAGTTTTCAGCATTTATTAAGGTCTGCCTCAAAAGGAATAGATTAAGCAGATTCATTGAATCTAAGAGAACTAAGCCCCATCATGACTCCTCAGTATCCATTGTATTAAAGAAAATTTTGTGTTCCAAGTCAGTTGGAGATCAACATGGAAATGTAGCTACACTTATCTGCTGATTCTGTTCAACTAGGTAGAGAAGAAATAGTAGTAGTCCAAGTTTTTGGCATTTGTTAATTTCTTGCCTTTGTTATTATTGATTAGTCTCACAGAAGGGGATGATTATATTATCTAATTTAAGGAGATATTTATAAATAGTTATAAATTAATTGTTGATTTGTTTTGAGTTATAAAGCACAAAGAAGAGCCCAATTGATCATGAAAATTAGGACTCAAGCATTTTTTAAAATAATTTTAACTTTTGAATATTAGAACCTATGAAAAATGCACATTAGTTCTAGCTGAGATTGTAAGTAGTTAAGTATGCCATTATTTTACTATTTTGCTTAACATGTTTCAATATTGTCTTAGTAAATCTCCATAACAACCTGGTGAACTAAAGTGATACAACCCTTATTTTTTAAAAGGCCTTAAGCCTAAGAGAAAGAAGTTGTGCAAGAACAAAAACCTATTTTTTACAGAGACAGGGCATTTTCTGAGTTCAAGCTACACTAGTTAATATATTTACCTGTCCTGTTCTCAATTAATGATCATTTCATCTTTTTTCTTCTTTAACTTCAAGCTATGGGTGCAGTAACACATGCATTTACCCCAGCTACTTAAGAGCCTGAGGCAGGACAATTGCTTGAGCCCAGGTATTTAAGATCAGCCTGACCATCATCATGAAATACCATCTCACAAAACAGAAAAAAACAAACATTGTACAAATAATTTTCAAGTTAACAAAATGTTTATAGGGCATACAGATTAGGAGAGCATATGAAAAAGTTCTGATACTAGATCTAAAACATTATTAAGTATTGAATTATATTTGATCAGTGTTTTCATATGAGTGTTAAAATACCAATTTTATTACTTTTTTCAAATATAGAAACAGGAATTTAATTCTTCAATACATGAAAGCACAATCTAGAACATCAGTAAATTTCAATCCAGGTAAGACTTAAAAAATGAGTTACTCTTGGTGTTCATGCCCTGTGTAAATAAGAGTAAGAATGTTTGATCAAAAAAGAAGAGTGGAAAAATTTAAATGTTCAAATTCCATTCATATTTTTTATATCTTTCTTGCTCATATAGAATCCAGGATATCTTAATAATTAACTATAAGAAATTTATCATCTAAATGATATTGTCTGAAAAAATTTTACATTAATTTTGACCCTGAAATTTTATGTCTTTGCAGAAGTAAGAATATTTATAAATTATACATTCTGTTTCGTATATGGTCACATGATAGCAGATTGGACTTGTTGTAAAACCAGGTGTTCCTGTCAACTGTTAATATCAGCTCCTATTGAGTGCCTACATTAGTGAATTTCACAGTGATATTTATATACACACATATACAATACTTGAATCCTGACCACTCTCCTTACTTCCATTTTCCCCTCTACTCCCTTTTTCATCCCCAGTTACTTTCCCTCTTCCTTAATGTTCCCTCCATCATTTTCTAGTCATTCTTATTTTCTTCCCAGATTCCACATGTTAGGGAGAGAATGTGATAATTGGGGTTTTGTTTCTGATTTTTTTCACCTTAACATGATGACCATCCTTTCCATCCATTTTACAATTATTGTCTTTGTTTCTTTTTTAACATTTTTATTTGGGGTTTGAAATATACCATTTCCTGGGCCTTAAAATTTCTACTCAGAAATCTAATATTTTTCTGATGTGTTTAAAATTGCTTTGGCCCTTATTATAGATTTCAGTGTACCTTTGGTAATTTTATAGACTATGATTTGGAGAAGTTCTTTTCGGGCCATGTCCATTTGGTATTCTAAAATCTTATACCTGGATGTCCATAACTTTCACAAGATATAAGAAATAGTTTATTTTATTCACTGAGAAAGCTTTCATTGCCTGTAGCCTGTACCTCTTCTCCATTATGTGTACCAGTGATTCATAAAAGTAGTCTATGAATTGTGTCTACTGGTTTTGTAATTTGTTTACAATTATTTTGATTGTTGTTGATATTGTCTGAATGTGATATTTCATAATTCTGTAAGAGTTTCTTCATTTATTTCTAGTCTTGCTTTAGTGTGTTCAGACCACTGAATTTTAGTCATCTCTTTCCATTACTAAATGTGTGTGTTAGGTTAAAGCTTTTTATCGCTGTTCTTATTTTTATTTTTTTTTTCAGCACCAGGTTTTATTTTATTTTTTTAGGTATGTATGATAGTAGAGTGTATTTTTACATACATGGGCTACATCTGATTCTATTTAGGATCAGAGAGAACTTTTGGCCTTTGGGTTTTTTGGTATTGGCTTATTTCACTAAGTATAGTAGTCTCAAGTTCCATCCATTTACCAGCAAGTGACATAAATTTTATTCTTCTTTATGGATAAGAAATACTCCATTGTGTATATGTACCCCGTTTTCTTTAACCTTTCATCTGTTGAAGCTCACCTAGGTTGTTTCTATAGCTTAACTATTGTGAATTGGGCTGCTGTAGACATTGATGTGGCTGTGTCACTGTAGTATATTGATTTAAAGTCCCTTGGATATATATATATATATATATATATATATATATATATATATATGCCCAACTCTCCATCATGTCAACTTAGGAACTTATTTCCTCAACAAGACTTCTAAATTGCAACAAATAAAATCAAGATTCAACTGGGGTGATAACTGGTTGAATGCTGTTTCCATTCCAAATTTTCAGAGGAATCTCCATACTGTTTTCCAGAGTACTTGCACCAATTTGCAGTCTCACTAGCAAAGTATGAGTGTAACTTTTTTCTCACATTCTCTCCAGCATTTATTGTTACTTGTATTCTTGATAATTCCTATTTTGACTGAACCAAGAATGGAATATCAATGTAGTTTTAATTTGCATTTTCTAATTTCTAGAGAAATTTAGCATTTTTGTGTTTTTTCTACTTTTTATTGATCTTATAATTTTTTAAGTGCATGACAACAGTGGAATGCACTACAATCCTTATTACACATATAAAGCACAATTTTACCTCTGAATATAAAGTATGTTTATGTCAATTTATGCCATTTTGCATATACTATTTTTCACTACAATTTGTTTTTTATTTTTATTTGTTTCAGTTAGTTACACATGACATTACAATGACCTTGACATATCATACATTTGAACCACATGAGATACAATATCTCATTTTTCTGAATATACAGGTTGTAGATTCACATTGATCATGCATTCACATATACACACCAATAATAATAATGTCTATTCCATTCTACTATCCTTCCTATATTTCCAACCTCTCCTCTCCCCTCCCATCACT
This sequence comes from Marmota flaviventris, assembly GCF_047511675.1. Lineage (NCBI taxonomy): Eukaryota > Metazoa > Chordata > Mammalia > Rodentia > Sciuridae > Marmota > Marmota flaviventris. The sequence goes on along the minus strand of NC_092502.1, from coordinate 5,899,384 downwards.
TCTCTCTTCTTAATCTAAGGTAGCACTATTCATTTTTTTTTTCTCACATCTTCATACATGTAGTTTGTATAACAATGAGGCTCTTCTTCCACCATCCGTGCAATTCCCTTTCTCCCTCCCTTTCCCTCCCACCCCTCTTCCCTGTGTATAGGTAATCTTCTTCTCATGCTTTTCCTCTCTTCCCCATTTTGAGTCACCCCCCTTATATCAGAAGAGGTTTGGCATTTGTTTTTTGGGGACTGGCTAAATTCACTTAGCATAATCTGCTCTAATGCCATCCTTTTCCCTGCAAATGCCATGATCTTATTATTTTTTAGTTCTGAGTAATATTCCATTGTGTAGATATGCCACATATTTTTATCCATTCATCCATTGAAGGGCATCTAGGTTGGCTCACAGTCTAGTTATTGTGAATTGTGCTACTATAAACATTGATGTGGCTGAGTCCCTGTAGTATGCTGTTTTTAGGTCTTTTGGGTATAGTCCTAGAAGAGGAATAGCTGGGTCAAATGGTGGTTACATTCCCAGTTTTCCAAGGAATCTCCATACTGCTTTCCAAATTGGCTGCACCAATTTACAATCTCACCAGCAGTTCAATTCTGATCAAAATCCCAATGACATTCCTCACAGAAATAGAAAAAGCAATTATGAAATTCATCTGGAAATATAAGAGACCCAGAATAGCAAAAGAAATTCTAAGCAGGAAGAGTGAAACAGATGGTATCACTATACCAGATCTTAAACTATACTACAGAGTAATAGTAACAAAAACAGCATGGTACTGGCACCAAAACAGGCTGGTGGACCAATGGTACAGGATAGAGGACACAGAGACTAACCCACAAAACTACAACTACCTTATATTAGACAAAGGTACTGAAAGCATGCACTGGAGAAAATATAGCATCCTCAACAAATGGTGTTGGGAAAACTGGAAATCCATATGCAACAAAATGAAATTGAATCCCTATCTCTCACCATGCACAAAAGTTAACTCAAAATAGATCAAGGGTCTAGGAATTAAACCAGAGACTCTGCATCTAATGGAAGAAAAAGTAGACCCTAATCTTCCTCATGTGGAGCTAGGCCCCAACTTCCTTAATAAGATGCCTATAGCACAAGAGTTAAAACCAAGAATTAACAAATTGTATGAATTCAAACTAAAAAGTTTTTTTTCTCAGCAAGAGAAATAATATGTGAGGTGAATAGGGAGCCTACATCCTGGGAACAAATTTTTACCCCTCAACATCAGATAGAGCTCTAATCTCTAGGGTATACAAAGAACTCAAAAAGCTAAGCACACACACATACACACACACACAAATAATCCAATCAACAAATGGGCCAAGGACCTGAACAGACACTTCTCAGAAGAGGATATACAATCAATCAACAAATATATGAAAAAATGCTCACCATCTCTAGCAATCAGAGAAAGGCAAATTAAAACTACCCTAAGATACTATCTCACTTCAGTAAGAATGGCAGCCATGATGAAGACAAACAACAACAAATGCTGGTGAGGATGTGGGAAAAGGGTACCCTCATACACTGCTGGTTGGATATTGAGCATTTTAAAAATATATTTGCTCACCAATTGTATTTCTTGTTCTGTAAACAACCAGTTTCAGATCCTTTGCACATTTATTGACATCCTATGACCACTAGAAGAGAATATTAACTATACTGGGTTGTGTGTGTGTGTGTGTGTGTGTGTGTGTGTGTGTGTTAAGTTTTTTGATTTTTTTTTCATGGGGACAAGTAGTGGGGATTCAACTCAGGGGCATTCAACCACTGAGCCACATCCCCAGCCCTATGTTTTATTTTATTTTATTTTTTATTATTTTTGTTGTAGATGGACACAATTTACTTATTTACTTGTTTATTATTTATTTATTTATTTTTATGTAGTGCTGAAGATCAAACACAGGGTCTTACACCTGCAAGGCTAGTTCTCTAACACTGAGCCCCATACCCAGCTCTGTTTTGCATTTTATTTAGACATAGAGGTGCTCAGTGCCTCACTATTGCTGAAGCTGGATTTGAACTCTGGATCCTCCTCTTTCAGCCTCCTGTGCTGGTTTGTTTTGAGTTCTTTATATATCCAGAAGACTAATGTTCTGAGGTGCAGGTGGTAAAGATTTTCTCCCATTTTGTAGGTTCTCTGTTCATTTTCTTGATAATTTTCTTTCCTGTGAGAAAGCTTTTTGCTTTGTTACCTTCCCATTTATTGATTCTTGATTTTATTTGTTGCAATTTAGAAGTCTTGTTGAGGAAGTCAGTTCCTAAGACAAGATGATGGAAAGTTGGGCCTATATTTTCTTCTAGTGGGTACAGGATGTCTGGTTTAATGCCTAGTTCCTTGATGTACTTTGAGTTGAGTTTTGTGCAGGGATAGGGGTAGGGGTTCAATTTGATTCTGCCACATGCATATTTCCAGTTTTCTCAGTACCATTTTTTAAGAGACTGTCTTTTCTTTTAATGTATGTTGTTGGTGACTTTGTCTAGATTAACAAGACAGTATGAATGTGATTTTTGTCTTTGTGATGTCTTTTCTGTTCCATTGGACATTTTGCCTGTTTTGGTGCCAATCCCATGCCATTTTCGTAGCACTATAGTATAATTTGAGATCGGATCTTGTGATGTCTGCTGTCTCCTTCACTTTTTTTCACTAAGGATTGTTTTGAATATTCTGGGCTTCTTGTTTTTCTAAGTGAATTTTATGTCTGCTTTTTCTATTTCTTTGTGAAATATCATTGACATTTTAATAGAAGTTGCATTAAAACTATAGCATTTTGGTAGTATGTCAATTTTGGTAACATTAATCCTGCCAATCCATGAACATTTGAAATATTCCATCTTCTATGGTTTTCTTCAATTTCTTTCTTTAGTGTTTGGTAATTTTCATAATAGAGGTCTTTCACTTCTTAGATTGTTTCCTGATTATTTTATTTTTTAAATTGTTTTGAATCCATTGTGATTCATCAGCTGATGCATAATTTGTGTACAGGATCATAATTGATTTATGAGTGTTAATTCTATATCCTGCTACTATGCTGAGTGTGGTTATGAGTTTTAAAAATTTTGTGCTGTAGTTTTGTATCTTCTACATATAAAATGTTGTTGTCAGCAAATAGGGATATTTTGAGCTCTTCTTTTCATATTCATATCCCTTTAATCTCTTTTTCCAAACTGCTCTGGTTAGAATTTCAATATTCATATGTTGAATAGAAGTGGTGAAAGAGGGCACCCTTGTCTTTTTCTAGTTTTTAGAAAGAATGTTTCATTTTTTTCCATTTGGAATCATGTTACTCTTGGGTTTTTTGGTATAGAGATTTTAAAATGTTCAGTTACATTCGTATTATCCCTATTTTTTTCTACCATTTTGAACATGAATGGATGCTGTATTCTGTAAAATGCTCTTTCTTCAACTATTGAGATAATTATGTTATGTTTTTTAAGTCTATTAATGAATCCTGTTTTGATTTCCATAGGTTGAACCAACCTTGTGTCCCTGGGATGAACCCCACTTGATCATGGTGCACTATGTTTTTTTGTTTGTTTTGTTTTTGTGTTTTGAAAGGTTAAACACAGCATGCATTTTATTTTATTTATTTATTTTTTATTGGTTGTTCAAACTATTACAAAGCTCTTGACATATCATATTTCATACATTAGATTCAAGTGGGTTATGAACTCCCATTTTTACCCGAAATACAGATTGCAGAATCACATCGGTTACACATCCACGTTTTTACATAATGCCATATTAGTAACTGTTGAATTCTGCTACCTTTTATATCCTCTACTATCCCCCCTCCCCTCCCCTCCCATCTTCTCTCTCTACCCCATCTACTGTAATTCATTTCTCTCCTTTGTTTTTTTTCAGTATCACTTTGTCTAAGTATTTCTTTGTTTGTTTATTTTTCTTCCATACAAATTTAGAAGTGTGAAGTCTATAAACATCTTCCACTTATGAGGAGGATTGAGAAAATTGACATCATATTGTATAACACAGTACTAAATGGACCATCCTGCTCTCCTGGGACCAGATAAACTCTTCTTTATGGAATTTAAAAGTCTCAATAAATCATAGTTTGGGCTGGGGTTGTGGCTCAGTAGTATAGTGCTCACTTAGCACATGATAAACACTGGATTCGATCCTCAGCACCACATAAAAATAAATAAAATAAAGAAATTGTGTCCAACTACAACTAAAAAATATTTTTTAAAAAAGTCATAGTTTATAAAATTGTCATCAAATGGTCTTTTACATCTACCTTGCCATGTGAAATAAGACTAGAATGTGAATAGCATGCATGAATTGAAATACTCCTCTTCTTTTGAGTGGTGAATATAAACTCATTCTATATAATTTTAACAGTACAAGTCATTTGTACTTCTCCTCCTCCACATCATCATCATCATCATCACCATCATTGTCAGCATCATCATCATTATTTATTTCACTGTTGGGATTGAAGCCAGAGCTCCTTCAGTCTATGCAATACATTACCACTTAGCTCTTTCCTCTGCCCTACCAGTAGATTCTCTCAGAGTAAATGTCTTATTCTTTTGTTGTTGTTGTATTGTTTTGTTTTGTTTTATAGTTTTAATGAAGTGGGAAAGAATTTCTTCTATATGGAGAGACAATGTTTGGCTCATTCTGAAAGCATGAGTGAGTTCATAGCCTATTTAAATATTTTATCATATCAGCTATATCTACATAACAACTTGCTGCTACTTCCCTGGTGCTTCTTTCTGTATTTCCCTATGACCATGTGGTATGGATAAGAGTGTATAAACTCTGAAGGTTGTCATCTTTCAACACTTTTGTCCCTAGGGGAAGTAAAGTTTTGTTTGTACCACACATAAGATAGAAAAAGTAGCTGGAAGTAAGAGATGAGCATATTTGCTGTCTCCTACACTGGAATGTCTTTGTAAGCTTTCTGTCCCTGATCTGTTTACTGGTTTTCTCTAATTTCTGTAGATTTTTTTTTCATACATTTGTTGACCATCTGTATTCTGTGAAGTGCCTGTTGAATTTCTTTGCTCATTTATTAAATGGGTGGATGTGGGTGATGGGGTTATTATTAGTTTTAAGCTGTTTTTGTTGTTGTTGTTGTTATTATTATTATTATTATTATTATTATTATTATTATTTTATCTATCCTGGAAGTTAATGCATTTTCTGAGGTGCAGGTGGCAAAGGTATTTTTTCCTATTGTGTTGGCTCACTTTTCATGTTCTGGGTTTTTGTCTTTGCCGTGAAGAAGCTTCTTAGTTTGATGGAGCACCATTTATAGAAAATTGATTTTACTTTGCGTTGAGGGGCCTGCCCTTTCAGCATCTACTCTTGGGAGCTTGAGGGCATACAGAAACCCCTCCAAAGACAGTTGCAGATAATTGCTTCTGCTATATTATGCAGCAAAACTAGCTTTCATAGTGGCTATGTTCCAATTTACATATAGCAGTCATGATAGGCCAGAGGGGATACACAACATATAATATTATGGGAGTCCTGCCACCAAGAGTCTAGCAACTGCCTTGTACCAACTGGGGAGTAATTTCTTGTCAAAGGAGCAGGTAAATGGTGCTTGCCAGTGTTCTGACAACACTCTGTCCCAAAACATAGTGTTGTATGTTAGGACATCCCTGCTGCACAATGAGAAAGATGAGCATTCCTCCATGTAGATCCAAGGTCAGGCCCACCAACAACTTCTTTTGCTTTAGAGATTTTATTAATAAGTCAGTTCCTGAGCTGATATGTTGGAGTTTTGGGCCTATGTATTCTTCTATCCGGTGCAGGGATTCTGGTCTAATACCTAAGTAATTGATCCACTTTGAGTTGAGTTTTTGTGCATGGTGGGAGGATTAGGGTTCAATTTAATTCTACTACATATGTATTTCAAATTTTCTCAGCACCATTTGTAGAAGAGGCTATCTTTGCACCAGTATATGATATTTGTGCTTTTGTCTAGTATGAGGTAATTGTATTTATGTGGGTTTGTCTCTGTCTTCTGTTTCATTGGTGGTCTTACCTGTTTTGTTGCCAATACCATACTGGTTTTGTCTTTATAGCTCTGTAGTGTAATTTGAAGTCTGATATTGTGATACCTCCTGCTTCATTTTTCTTGCTAGGTATTGTTTTGGGTATTCTGGGTCTCTTGTTTATCTAAGTAAATTTCATTATTGCTTTTTCTGTTTCTGTGGGATCTGAAAGGTAGAGCATTTCTTTGGGCTTTCGCTGGAAGGGAGTTGCATTGAAATTTTATAGCACTTTTGGTAGTATGGTAATTTTGACAATATTAATTCTGCCTATCCAAGAACATGGGAAGTCTTTCCATTCCTAGGACCTTCCTCAATTTATTTCTTGAGTGTTCTGTAATTTTCATTGTAGAGGTCTTTTACCTTTTTTGTTAGATTGTTTCCCAAGTGTTTTTTTATGCTATTTTGAATAGGATAATTTTCCTAATTTCTCGTTTAGCTCATCTTTTATTGGAGTATAGAAACAGTTGATTTATGAATGTTACTTTTGTATCCTGAAATTTGATGAATTCATTTGTGTTCTAGAAGCTTTCTAGTGACTATTTTTTTGAGGGGATCTTCTTAATATAGAATCACGTTTTCTTCAAACAGTGCTCATTTTAGCCCTTCCTTTCCTATTCATATCCCTTTAATTACATTCCTTTGCCAAATTGCTCTGGCAAGAGATTAAAGGACCTGATTTGTTCAGCTCTCTATTTATCATTCAGTCGTGAATTTGGTCTTCTGGTGTTTTATTCATTTATGATCTGATAGATTGCAGAGTATTATCTCTACATTTTGTATTTGCTAAGAGATGCATTGTGTACTAATAGAAGTAGTGAAAGTGGGCATCCCTGTCTCATTGCAGTTTTTAGAAGAAATTCTGTAGTTGTTCTCCCTTCATAATTATGTTGTCCTTGGGTGTGTCATGTATAGCTTTTACAATGTTGAGGTATGATTCCTTCATTCCTATTTTTTCTAGTGTTTAAAGCATGAATAGATGGGGTATTATGTAAAAAATAGATGCTGCATCTATTTTGATAATCAAGTGTTCTCATCTCTGTATCTATTTGTGTGATGAATTACATTTATTGATTTCCATTTGTTGAATCAGTGTTGCATTCCTGGGATGAAACCCACTTGGTTATGTGCACTATTTTTTAAAATCTATTTTTGTATGAGATTTAGCAGTATTTTATTGAGGATTTTTGCATCTGTGTTCATCAAGGATATTAGTCTGAATTTTTCTTTTCTTGATGTATCTTTGTCTGGACTTAGTATCAGTGTGAGATAGGCTTCATTTAATGAATTTGAAGAATTCCCTCTTTTTCAATTTTATGAAATAATTTGAGGAGGATTGGTATTGGTTCTTCTTTAAAGGTTTGGTAGAAATTGGCTGAGCATCCATCTGGCCCTAGGCTTTTCTTTGTTGGTAGAGTCTTGATGACTTTTTTATTCTCATTATTTTAAATTGATCTCTTTAAATTTTCTATATACTTCTGGTTAAATTTGGGGAGCTCATGTCTCCTGGAATTTACTGATGTCTTTTAGATTTTCTAGCTTATTGGAGTATAGATTTTGAAAAATAGCTTCTATTTATGCTCTGTTTCAGTAGTATCTGTGCTGATATTTCCATTTTCACCATAGGTTTTGGTACTTTTCATTTTTCTCTGATAGCTTGGTTAATATTTATCAATTTTGTTCATTTAAAAAAATTTTGATTCATTTCTTTTTCAGTTTTTACATCTTGATTTTATCAATTTCATATTTGATTTTTATTTTTTCCTTTATTTTTCTGATTTTAGTGTTTTTCTCTAGGTCCTTAAGATATAATGTTAGATTATTTTACTCAGTAACTTTCTATTCTTTTAATGTATGGGCTCAATGCTATAAACATTTCTCTTAGAACTGCCTTCATAGTGTCCCAAAGGTTTTTATATATTGTATCACTATTCTCATTTACATTTAATTTTTTTATTTAAACTCTGATTTGTTCATCTATCTGTTCATTATTCAATAGTGAATTTAGTCTCCTAGTGTTAGTTTTTTTTTTTAATTTTCATCTTGTTGATTTCTAGTTTTATTCCATTATGATCTGACAGAGTTCAAGGTATTAGCTCTATTTTTGGTATTTTTGAAATGTTGCTTTATATACTAAAATATGGTCTATTTCGGAAAATGTTCCCTTTGCAGCTAAGAAGATAATGTATTCAGTCATTGATGAGTAAAATATTCTGTGCATTTCTGTTAAGTCTAAATTATTTATTGTAATTTTAGTTCTATATTTAACTTTTGTTGGTATGATCTTTCTAGTGATGAGAGACACATCTTAAAGTTTCCAATATTATTGTGTTGTGATCTGTTTGATTCTCTATATTGAGAAGGAGCTCTTTGATTACTTAGATGCTTCATAGTTTGGAGCATATATATTTACCACTATTATTTCTTTCTGTTGTATTGCTCTACTAAGCACTTTGAAAATGGAATTTTTTATCTGTTCTGATGAACTTTTGCTCAAAGTCCATTATATCAGATATGAAAATAGATACACCTTGTGTATAAGATCCATGTGAATTATATGTTTTTCCCATCCTTTCACAGTTAGTCTGTGTATATATTTGTCTAAGAGGTGAGTCTCTCGGAGACAGGCTATTGTTGGGTTCTTTTTTTTCCAAATCAATCTGCCAGTGTATGTGTGTTGATGAGTTGAGTCCATTAACATTCAGTGTTATTATTGAGAGATGATTTATGTTTCCTGTTATTTTGGTTCATTTCTAGTTATCAAGTTGAAATAGATTCTACTTTGATTAACTATTCTTTTAATTTTAGTTTCTGTATGTTTTTATTTGTATATTTTATTTTTTCTTAATAAAATATTTATTGAGTGTGTTTTATAATGCCAGCTTTCTAGTTGTGATTTTTTTAACTTTTGTTTATTATGGATGTTATTATCTCATATTAAAATCTGATATAATTTAGTATTCTATGCAGAATCCGTTTTCTTTCAGAGCTTAGTATATATTATTTCAAGATCTCCTAGCTTTTAGGGTCTTTGAAAAATCAGCTGAGATCTGGATCAGTTTGCCTCTGAATATGACCAATCATTTTTCACTATCAGGTTTTAAAATTCTATTGTAAGTAAAATTCTATACTTATTCTGTATGTTAGGCATTTTCATACTATTGTGGCTAGGAGTGTTGTAATTCTATATATTTGGAGTTGTATATACCTCCTGTGTTTGATTTTTCATTTCATTCTTAAGATTTTAGAAATTTTCAGTTATTTCATTGAAAAGATTGTTCATTTTTTGTTTTGAAATTCAATACCTTCATCTATCACAGTGAATCTTAAATTTGGCCTTTTCTTATTATCCCATACATATTTTTAAAAATTCTCTTCATGGTTTGGTAACATCTTTTCTCCATGATGAACTTTATTTTCAAGATTATGCACTACTTCTTTATTACCTGAATATTTGTCCTTTAAGTCATCTAGTGTATTGGTGATGCTTTGCATTGCATTTTTAATTTGGTTTATTGATTTCTGAATTTTGAAAATTTCTGATTGATTTTTCTTTAGAACTTCTATTTCCTTATTGATATTTTACTTCTTGTGTCTTCTCTGTGATTTTACTTTTTACATTATCTTTTATCTCATAGATCAGTTGAAATATAAACTTTCAAAATTCCTTCTCTGATATTTTCTTCACTGTGGTTTTTGTGGAATCTGCTTTTGAGTCATTCTGGTTTATTTGGGATGCTTTGTTCCCTTGCTTGTTCATATTGTTTGTGTGTCTATTCATGTATCAAAATGGATCTCTAGCAACAGAACTACTATTCTGTGCATTTCTAGTGATCCTGTAGATATCTTGTGGCTCACAGATTGGGGGGGGGGGGGGGGGAGCCAAATAATTGCAACCAACTGTCCATAAAAAATATAGAACTAAATTGCATACTTAATTTTTATTTTCACACAAAGTTAGTTGGCACAATAAACAGAACTGTATCAATTTATATCAGTAATGACAGTAAGTAATCATGAGTTATATCTTTCATAAAATAAAAGAATAGGTGTTTTCTATAGCTTCAATTGTATTAATTGTTGCTTTAGCATTAGTGGTGGTGTGTGGAGTTTTATAAACCAAGAGTTCTGGGAGAAATTAAAAATAGAGTTCATTATGAAGAAAAAAGCAATGGTGATAGAAAAGGATTAGCGGTTTCAAGATGTGAGTAGGGCAGAAGCAAAGTGATATACGATGTATTGTTTATGAGAAAGAAGGAAAAACAAGTAAAAGAAATAAAGAGTAAAGTGAGAATAATGGAATTTGACTGTTTGTAAGAGAAAAGAAATAGAAACAAAAAGAAATAAAAGGTTTGAAACAGAACACAAACTCAATCCAAAATAGGCTAATTGAAAACTTTAACCCTTAACAACAGAGTAAGGAAAAATAACTATGTTTCAGAATAGTACAAATGAGAAAGCATAAACAAATATGTACAAGTGTATGAATGTCCTTCATGTATCCATCAGTACACATACAAAAACTAAAAAGAAAAAAAAAAAAAACAGGATTGTTACTGAGAGTATGTGCTTGCTGTCTCTTCCAAAGTGTCTTTCCATCTCTCAGTTTCCATTCTCCATGGGATGGTATGGGGAGCTGTGAAAGGTGCTGTCAGCTCCACCCCCAGGGTATATGTCATGCTAGGTTCTACAATATGTTCTCAGGGGAGGCAGTGAGGTCCTGTCTTTGCCCCAGGTGTTTCATTTCATGGGGAGTTACTGGGCATAAATAAATCAGTGCACACCCAGGACTTTACTCTACTCTTCTCCCCAGGGCTACATTCATGGGACAGGGAACCAGTCCTTTACCAGTTCTGTTTTTTCAGGGTACTGTTCTTTCTTACCTCCTTAGGTCTGCCCTCAAGCACCAAGGTCCATCACTCCTGCTCATTGAGATTTTGAAGCAGCTGCCACTGGTCTTGGGCACAGCTGTGTCAAGGGAGGAGAGGAGGACAGGCTCTCTTTGGCCTATCTGACTAGTATTACCCCCAGGAGAAATATCTCCCACCTCACAGAGAAGCAGTTTTCTCACTCTCTGAGTCCCATATGGTGGAGCTGTGAGAAAATCCACTTCCTGCTAATTCACCATCATGTCTCCCCTTGTTTGACACTTATATATTTATGCTACTTTATTTGACAATGATAAGGTTTTCTTTCATTTTTGCAACTTTTAATAAGGATTATGATTATGGGACCAATGATTTACTTTTAAGTATCAAACTTTTATAATTCCTGTTGTTTCTTCCTTGCATTTGATAAGTACAAAGTGGGAAACTTAGGAGTTATTAATGCATTCATTACTTACCTGTCATAAATACAATTAATATTAATTCTAAAAATTTCTCCGAGTATGGGTCTGGAGTAACATTTTATAACAAAACATCAGAGTCATAAATTTTATATTTTATATTTCTGTTTTTGATTAATTATATATTTTACTGTTTTATTTAATAGTGAAAGAAAGTCCTAAAGATGACTCATTAAGAAGGTATGAATTTATAGATTTTAAATAAAAAATGTCTATTAACTAAGTGGAGAGTGAAGGTAGAAGGATTTGTTGAGTATTCTAGTGTGGGACAGATACCACATTCATTTAACACTTGTTTCCTAAAGTTATCTTATAAGCACTTTGAAAGTATCTGTGCTATTATAATCTGTTAATTACTAATAAAGAGCTGTCATTCATAGAGGTTGACTATTGGTCCCATATTTGTGTAATTAATAAGTTTCAGGCCTGTGTTTAGACTGTAGTCTTACCTGGCTGACAACTCCATTGTGTTGTTCCACTGTACAGGTGGGACATATACAGGAAAAATAAATTTTACAATTTATTTCAATGTGTCTGACAAATGTATTCTAAATAACACATATATTCACATTTTAACTTTCAAATTGTGTATCATCAATTTAGAAAGTCAAAGGCAGTTGTGTGTTAATTCTGATTTATATTTTACCTGATAAGCCAGGTTGTAGTCCAAGATTTTGTCCTGATATTGACAGTTCCACTAGTAATCAGGATTTTTTCTTAATATATCAAAAGCTTTTATGGAAAATCTCACAGAGCTATGGCCTCATGGTTTCTAATAAACAAGAAGATCAGGCAAGTGCTGTAGAGAAATTATTTTACTGAAAGTTATGAATAACATTATTTAGACAATGTTGTATTACTTATATTAATCCTTAGAGGACATTCTAATTTCTCTACTTCCTGATTTTCCAGTTAGTTTCTCTTCAATTACTACCCCTAACAATTTTATGAAGACTTTTACTTTTATACTTTTTTTCCTTTTTTATGACTATAACCTTTTATTTAATTTCTATTTGTATTTTCTGTTTTGTTCTCTTTGTGTTTCTGCTTTATTTTGTCAATTGAATATTTTTTTTCTTTTGACAGATCAAAAGTTTAGAAATTTCAGAATTTTAAGGAATTTTAGAAACCTTCTAGTCTTTCAGCATGTGTTCTACATGCCAGCCAAATGATAGTTTTGAGGATGTACCTGAAACTTAAATATATTAAAGGGAGTTTTCTGGGTACAAACAATGACAACAATGAGATTTAAACTCCAGTTTCTTAATTCTGAGCTCAGTACATTTTCTGGTTATCATTTTTAAGGTGATTTTTAAAATAATAGATTGAAGATTGACTATAGGAACCCAACTAAAGAGGACAAGACTAGAATTTTTAAGTGAACACAGTGGTAGAAGATCAAAATTTAACTAGTGAAGGAAAGGGCTATAAAAGTATTTACCCAGAGTAACAACACTGTGTTAGGTAGGAATAAGCATTTTTAAAAAGAGACCAAAATCTTAGGGTTTATGATTAGTTTGATGAGCACAAAACAGGAATGAAGGACACAGAATATTAAAAGCTCTCTATAAAGGCATATTAATACAAAATTTAGAGGAAGTCTTAATAGCTTGTATTTTGCCTGTTTTCATCTCTGCGATGCAGGAATGGATTAGAGACTAGTGAAACAGACTGTGGAAATTGTTAGAATACATGAATCTGTGGCACAAAACAGGTTTTCATTCACCTTTACTTTCTTTCCAAATTGCTGATGTCCTTAAAATGTACATGTAGTGCTGGGCAAAGGAGTGATTGGCAGGGAAAGTTATTACAAAGCTTCAGTTGAGTAGTTGGAAAGGTATTCAGACAGGCCAATGATGGAGACTCCATTTAGTTTAACCTTGTGTCAGGAATCTGAATATTCAAGGGATGTAGATTTCAAGTTTAGAGATTGCCACTGAATTTTGCAGATGAGTGACTGGGAAATGGATTCCCAGAGGAAGGAGTGTATTTACATAATAGCTAGGGAAACAGAGGTACAAATACCAAGACTCTGCTTTTCTGCCAGTCTTTCCCCCTGGGTGTCTGAGTGCTTGTAAAGGTTTTAAAGGGCTTGCTAGTTTATGAGGACCTGAATAAAGTGAGACCTATACAGGAAAAATCAATTTTATAATTTATTTCAATGTTTCTGACAAAGGTATTCTAAATAACATATATATTCACTTTTTAACTTTCAATAATTTTTAAAGTTCCAGAGAACTCTGTGCATTATTTGTGGGTAGAGGGAATAAATAGTGTATTATTATTGGTGATTTCCATGCTGAAGAACAACATTGCTTAGTATTTGACTCCTGGATATTCACGAGAGAGAACTGTGCCTCTTGTTATCTTGTCTTGTGTTACCAGAGGTTTGTTTCAGTTCAGGTGAAAAAGAAATGTCAGCCATTAATTGGGTTTTAAATTCAGCCTTCAAGACAGGCAATTTGCAAGAACAAATTATTATCTGTTTCTGCTCATGTATTGGTTATTGCTCTGAATTTGAACTAAGAGTGCCTTAATATCTATATTGAATATTTTATAGATTCACAGCAGTAGAGTCAGAAAGAGGTGAACACAAGCTATTTTTTTTAATTGGAGGTCATATTTTAATTAATCAATCAAGAAACACCATTTAATAAGTTATACCTTAAATTAAACAGAGTTTATTTTAAAAAGAAAACTATTCACCATTTTTGTTATACATTTTTGCTTTAAAGGTCTATCAAAAAATCACACTCAGGTGATTCCTTGTTTGCAATGGTTGGGGACAGCTATGAAGCTCCTATTAAGGTAAAGTGATCTTTTGTAAAAAACCTCATGTTCTTGCTCTGAATTTTGTGTTTTAAGATGTTAATGCTGAAAATTTAGCTATATTTTTTCTTATATTTTGTATGAATATTTGCTAAGAATCCATTTTAAAGAATTATGTTGATTTTTTTAAAAAAATGCTTTTTGTATCACTGTTCTCTCAAGTACTTGGGGATCATGGGGGCTGGAAGTAACAATGGGCTGTGAAATACATAGTGAAAGAAAAATTGCATTAGAAACAGCTTTCTAACTGTAGAGGAAATATAATATTTATTCAAGGATTTTTTTGTATCAGTTTTCATTACTGTGGTTTTTAAATCATTCTTACATGACTTACAATACTCATGCCTAAATTAATTTTTATAAAATTGTGGAATTTCCCTGGTGCCTTTAGTTTGGAATATATAATATACATTGCACATAACTTTTCTTTTTTTACTTGGACCCTTGATATTTTGGTATCATAGCATTTGAGGAGACCTATATTCTCTATTTCTTTCCGTGACTCCATATTTATACTAAAGTAATATTGGGAATTATGGCAACCCAGAAATCTAGAATCTGTATCTTAATACTTGTATTAAAATGGCTTGCATATCCATACTTTGAGTCTTTCCACTAAAAGTGACAGTAATTAAAAAAAAAAAAAAACTATAGTAAATAGCAGAAAGATTAGAAGAACAGAAGGAAGTACTAGGTCCTGAATTAGAACAAATTATATTCTATGCTTTTATAATTATATTCTAGTATATAACTTCTATTTTGACATATAACTGAAAAGAACCAATAAAAATTCTAAAGGTAATGAAATTTTCTAAAAATTTACTCTTCATCTAATCAAAGAATAAATGGTGTGTGCAAGGTAATAACCAGTTCTGGAAGCAGAAGCATTCAATAATTGTATGGTAATACTTTAGTTTCAGAATTGTTGTTTTTCCATTATAGTTTCTTAAAATATATAAATTCTATGTCTAATTTTGAAATTTCAAATTTTAGCTGTTTCTGTATTTACTTACTTTAATGTTTATTGTAAAACACTACTATTTTTATGAACTATTCCAGGTTAGGAAATATATTTGCAAATATCCTGGAGAAGCTAAAATAAGGTTAAATGTAAACGATATCTTTTGTTTTGAAATTACCTTTAATTTTATTTCAGTTATGAAGAGCTAATGGATAAAATTTATTATTCATCTATTTTTATGTGGAACATTTCCACCTCTAGTTTTCCATGTGAGAGAAATATATGATACTTGTTTCCTGAGTCTGGCTTATATTATTTAACATTATGCTTCCCTGTTTTATTCATTTTCCTAAAATTAACTTAGTTTTGTTGTTCTCTATGCATAGAAATCTTCCTTGTTTATATATACCACATTTTCTTTATCCATTCTTTTATTAACTAGCATCTAGCCTGATTCTATAACTTGCCTATTATTAATAGTGTCATAGCAAGATGGGCATGTGTATATCTCTAAAATAAGCTGACTTTAATATTTTCTGGTAAGTACTTAGTAGTATATTTGAATAATAAAGTAGTTCTATGTTCAGTTTTTGAGTAGCCTTCATATGAATTTCCATAGTGATATAGTAATTTATGTTCCTGCCATTCACATGTAAGAGATTTTTCTCCTCATCTTCCCAGTATTATTTGCCTTCTTGATGATTGCTTTTTTGAATGGTGGAAAATGGGAGCTTGATGTTGTTTTGATTTGCATATTCCCGATTGATAAAGATCTTATGGGTTTTTTTTTTTTTTCCCTGAAGTGTTGGCCATTTGTATCTCTTATTTTGAGAACTAGCTGTGCATTTGCTCATTTATTGAAAAGGTTTTTGTTTTTCTGGTGTTAAGATATTTGCATTAATATTTTTAGGATATTAATCCTCTGTCAGAAGAATAGCTGGCAAAGCTTTTCTCCATTTCTGGAGGCTACCACTTCTTACTCTTTTGTGTTTCACTTACTATGCAGGAATTTTTCAGTTTGATGCACCCTCTCTTATCCATTGTTGCTCTTATTTTCTGAGCTGTAGGGGGCTCTATTCAGGAAGTTATTGCCTACATACTGACGTGTTTTCCATATATTTTCTTCTAGTATTTGTAAACCTTCTAGTCTGGTACATATGTCTTTAGTCCTTTCTGAATAAACTCTTGTACAGTGTTAGAAAATAGGCATCTAGGTTTCTTCTTTTACATACGGATATCTAGTTTTTCCAACACTATTTCTAAAATGTTGTTTGTCTTTTCTCCAAAATATGTTTTTGGTGTCTTTGCCTAGTATCACATGACTGTACCCCTGGGTTTGCTCTCTGTCGTCTTTTCTATCCATTGGTCTATGGGTCTTTCTTTACACCAGGACCATGGTTTTTATTACTATGGCTCTGTTTTATATTTTGAAATTGGGCATTGTGGTTTATCCATTGTTTCTGTTATGATCAGTATCACTTTGTCTAAGTATTTCTTTGTTTGTTTGTTTTTCTTCCATACAAATTTAGAAGTAGTTATTTTCCCCCCATTTCTGCAAACAATACCATTTGAATTTGAATGGGAATACATGGAATCTGTAATTCATTTATGGTACTATGCCCATTTTCAGAATATTAATTCTGCTTCTCTATGAACATAGCAGATCTTTTTACTTCCTATTGTTTTCTTATTTTTTTTTCTTCAATGTGTAATTTTTCTTGAAGAGGTCATTCACTTTCTTGTTTAGGGTTATTCCTAGCTATTTTTAAAGTTATTTGAATGAGCTATTACTCTTGCTTTATTCTCTCTAGGTTTGCTATGGTATATAGACAAACAGTTTATTTTTATATGTTTATTTTATATCCTGTTACTCTGATGAATTCATTCATCAAAGTAGAATTTTAATAATATATTATGTTCTTCTAAGAATTAGGACTAAATCATTTGCATATAGAAATAATTTAACATTTTAATTTTCTTATTTGAATCCCTTTTATTTCTTTCTCTTTTTCTAAAATTTTAAGTACTGTGATTAGTGAGATTGGTGGCAATGAACATCCTTGTGTATTTCCTGATTTTAGAGAAAATGTTCTTCTTCATTTTACTATTGGCTTTGGATTTGGTATACTTGGTCTTTATTATCTTTTAATAAAATTCTCCTATTTCTAATCTCTCAGGGCTTTGTCATGAGGGCCATTGAATTTGTCAAAGGCTTTTCCTGCAGCTTCTTAAAAGATCATGTAATTTTGCTCTTGATTCTATGTGTGATGTATTAGTTTTATTGATTTGCATGTATTGAATCATCCTGGATCAAAATCAGCTTTTATGGATTTTTTTTTGTATGTGACTAGAGTCTCAAATCAGGAGCATGGTACGAAGGAATCACATCCCCAGGACTTTTTATTGTTCACTTTGATAACAGGTCTCACTAAATTTCCCAGACTGGCTTTGAAATTACAGTGTTCCTCAAACAACCTGATGCTTTTCTGAGAGTATAGACCTACACCACTATGCCTGATATGTATGCTATTTTGTAATATGTTGTTGAATGTGGTTTGCAAAGATTTTATGAGAATTTTTATACTATGTTCCTCAAGGATATTGATATCTAATTTTTTCTTGTTCTGTCCAATATTCACTTTTCCAGTCAGGGTAATACTTTGCAGAATTGCTTTGGAAGCATCTTTCCTTTGCTCTTAAATGTAATGGGGGATTAATATCAGTTCTTCTTTAAATATCTGATAAAATTTAGCCATGTATTCACCTCTGAACCTCTGGTCCATAAGGCTTTTTATTATTGCTTCAACCTAATTGCTTGTTATTGAGCTATGGTTTTCTCTATCTGATATTACTACTGAATTCATAAGTTTGTATATAAACAATGTCTTTAAAACTTATTTGACATGAAATTATCTTTTTAACTGGGGAGGACCTATGATTGTGCAAAAAAAAAATTGCCTTAAACTTGTCAATTTACCAAATCATTTCTAAATTCCTTTTCTGTGGTATCTAAAAGATTAGCTAGTAATAGAAACTTATCAAATAACAAAATAATTTTTTTATTATTGACTTTCAATTATGTATGTTTTACACAAGATTAAAGGAGAAATTTAAAATGTTAAACTATAAAAGCTTCAGAGAACATAGAATTTTTATTAAGATACTAAATCAGCATACAAAGAGCCAGAACATAAAAAGACATTTTTGGTTTTTGGCAAAAATCAATTAAAAGGCACCCATATTAACTTCAGATATACCTTAAAAGAAGATGAGGTGAAGAGAAAAAATGATGATATGTTACATGAAAAAAATAAGAACTCATTAAAAGAAAAAGAAACAGAATTTAACAAAGAGGATCAAGCGAGAAAGCAAGCTGAAATCTCTGTTTGTACAGTAGATACAGAATTGGAGACTGCAAGAAATCATTTTAATCAGGTAAATGAACGTTCAGTAAAGTTTCAAATTTTTACTGTATTTCATTTGAATTATTTATAAAATCCCTTTAACTTATTGTATGTGGCATGTTTCACTTAATGATGGCAATGTGGTCTGAGAAATGTGCTGTTTGGCAATTTCACCAACATGCAGTCATCATGTGTGTGTACTTCCACACACTTCAGACATCTCCCACAATGCCAGGAAACACAGACTTATAGGACCTCCATTTATATGCAGTCTGCTGTTTCCCAAAGCATGGGTATGTGGGGTGTGAACTACTATTTTGATTTAAAACACAATGTTCATTATTTGGCAATAAAAAAAAATTTAAAAAGATCTGACAAACCAGAAAAAAAAAAAACCACAATGTTATCTGACTCTAAAATTAAATGATGATATTTATGACAAAACTAGTTACAGCAAAACTTAGCATCTGGTAGTTGTTCAGCATTTGTTTTCTGAATGAAGAAGTTTAGTTTAATCACGGACATAAATACAAATTTAGGTGTTTTATGTTAAAATACAAACTAAATATCTATGCACCTATTTAAATCATTTTTTAAAAAAGTGTTTCACAATTACATTTCTGTCTGCATTTAAGAAATGTTTTTTTTTTCTAATTTTTTAATTTTTTTAAAGATAGAGAGAGAGAGAGACAATTTTAATATTTATTTTTTAGTTTTCAGCGGACACAACATCTTTGTTTGTATGTGGTGCTGAGGATCGAACCCGGGCCTCACACATGCCGGGCGAGCGCGCTACCACTTGAGCCACATCCCCACCCCAAGAAATGTTTTCACTCACCCAAATTTATCTCTCATTTGTGCAAGTGAAATGTAAGACATTTACTCATAAAGAATAAATCTACCTTTTGGAATTATTTTTTAATCTTGAAGGTCCCACTCTTAAATTAAGTTTTTAGACTTCTGTCACCTGCTGATATACAGCCAAAACCTTGCTGAAATAAATTTGTAGATTTTAGCAGAACAAAATGAAACCTACAGACGATTTCCATGAGACCATAATGCCAGAATTTACAATATGAAATTTCAGTAACACATCTTTGCAAACAAAAAGAGATAGACATGTGCAGAAAGGAAATGTTTCCTGAATTATTTTCTTCTGTTTTCAAATGATTGAGTGTGTGTGTGTGTGTGTGTGTGTGTAACATAGTTAAACAGTAAATCTATTAATTATGGGAAAGTATAGAAGGTTTTAAATCCATATATTTGGAATTTTTAACTGTTTAAAAGGTAGATCATATGATCCTAAAAGTGGATCAACAGAGAAATAGTGAATTCTAATTTTTATTTATTGTTTTTAGGTATACATTACAATAGAGTTCTTTTGGTGTATTACACATACATAGCATATAACTTCTTCTATGTAGAGTTTTTCTGGTCATGTACTCATATGTGAACATAGGAATGTAATGTCAGATTCATTCTACTATATTCCCCTCCTCTCTCAGCCCTTTATTCACTTTTGTCTAACAAACAAACTTCTATTCTTTTATCCTCCACCCTTATGTGTGTTAGCAACTACATGTTAAGGAGAATATTCAGACTTTGGATTTGGAGGACTGGATTATTTCACTTTGCATGGCAGTGTCCAGTTCCATTCATTTGCCAGCAAATGCCATAATTTCATTCTTCATGGCTGAATCCATTGTGTATATATGACACATTATCTTTATCCTTCCATGTGTTGAAAGGCACCTAGGTTGGTTCCACAGTTTAACTTTTGTGAAGAGCTGCTATAGCAGTTCTTGATATATCATATTTCACACTTTGATTCAAGTGGGTTATGAACTCCCATTTTTACCCCGTATACAGATTGCAGAATCACATCAGTTACACATCCATTGATTTACATATTGCCATACTAGTGTCTGTTGTATTCTGCTGCCTTTCCTATCCTCTACTATCCCCCCTCCCCTCCCCTCCCCTCCCCTCCCCTCTTCTCTCTCTACCCCCTCTACTGTCATTCATTTCTCCCCCTTGCATTATTTTTCCCTTTCCCCTCACTTCCTCTTGTACGTAATTTTGTATAACCCTGAGGGTCTCTTTCCATTTCCATGCAATTTCCCTTCTCTCTCCCTTTCCCTCCCACCTCTCATCCCTGTTTAATGTTAATCTTCTTCTCATGCTCTTCGTCCCTACTCTGTTCTTAGTTACTCTCCTTATATCAAAGAAGACATTTGGCATTTGTTTTTTAGGGATTGGCTAGCTTCACTTAGCATAATCTGCTCTAATGCCATCCATTTCCCTGCAAATTCTATGATTTTGTCATTTTTTAATGCAGAGTAATACTCCATTGTGTATAAATGCCACATTTTTTTTTATCCATTTGTCTATTGAAGGGCATCTAGGTTGGTTCCACAGTCTTGCTATTGTGAATTGTGCTGCTATGAACATGGATGTAGCAGTGTCCCTGTAGCATGTTCTTTTTAGGTCTTTAGGGAATAGACCGAGAAGGGGAATAGCTGGGTCAAATGGTGGTTCCATTCCCAGCTTTCCAAGAAATCTCCATACTGCTTTCCAAATTGGCTGCGCCAATTTGCAGTCCCACCAGCAATGTACAAGTGCACCCTTTTCCCCACATCCTCGCCAGCACTTGTTGTTGTTTGACTTCATAATGGCTGCCAATCTTACTGGAGTGAGATGGTATCTTAGGGTGGTTTTGATTTGCATTTCTCTGACTGCTAGAGATGGTGAGCATTTTTTCATGTACTTGTTGATTGATTGTATGTCCTCCTCTGAGAAGTGTCTGTTCAGGTCCTTGGCCCATTTGTTGATTGGGTTATTTGTTATCTTATTGTCTAATTTTTTGAGTTCTTTGTATACTCTGGATATTAGGGCTCTATCTGAAGTGTGAGGAGTAAAGATTTGTTCCCAGGATGTAGGCTCCCTATTTACCTCTCTTATTGTTTCTTTTGCTGAGAAAAAACTTTTTAGTTTGAGTAAGTCCCATTTGTTGATTCTAGTTATTAACTCTTGTGCTATGGGTGTCCTATTGAGGAATTTGGAGCCCGACCCCACAGTATGTAGATTGTAGCCAACTTTTTCTTCTATCAGACGCCATGTCTCTGATTTGATATCAAGCTCCTTGATCCATTTTGCGTTAACTTTTGTGCATGGCGAGAGAAAGGGATTCAGTTTCATTTTGTTTCATATGGATTTCCAGTTTTCCCAGCACCATTTGTTGAAGATGCTATCCTTCCTCCATTGTATGCTTTTAGCCCCTTTATCAAATATAAGATAGTTGTAGTTTTGTGGATTGGTTTCTGTGTCCTCTATTCTGTACCATTGGTCCACCCGCCTGTTTTGGTACCAGTACCATGCTGTTTTTGTTACTATTGCTCTGTAGTATAGTTTGAAGTCTGGTATCGCTATACCGCCTGATTCACACTTCCTGCTTAGCATTGTTTTTGCGATTCTGGGTCTTTTATTTTTCCATATGAGTTTCATGATTGCTTTCTCTATTTCTACAAGAAATGCCATTGGGATTTTGATTGGCATTGCATTAAACCTATAGAGAACTTTTGGTAATATCGCCATTTTGATGATGTTAGTTCTGCCTATCCATGAACAGGGTATATTTTTCCATCTTCTAAGATCTTCTTCTATTTCTCTCTTTAGGGTTCTCTAGTTTTCATTGTATAAGTCTTTCACCTCTTTTGTTAGGTTGATTCTCAAGAATTTTTTTTTTTTTTGAGGATATTGTGAATGGAGTGGTTGTCCTCATTTCCATTTCAGATTTTCCCCACATTCTCACCAACATTTATTGTTACTTGCATTCTTTATATCTCAGTGTAGTTTTAATTTTCATTTTTCTAATCGCTAAAGCTGTTGAACATTGTTTTTCATATACTTGTTAACTGTACATATTTTTCTTTGAAGTGCTTTCTCAGTTTTTTATTCATTTGATTGTGTTATTTTTTGTGAGTTATTTTTCGAATTGTTTATATATTCTGGAGATTAATGCTCTATCTGACATGTCAGTGACAAAGATTTTCTCCCATTCTATATGCTGTCTACTCACATTCTTGATGGTTTCCTTTGCTGTAAAGATACCACCCCATTTATTGATTCTTTATTTTACTTCTTGTGCTTTAAGTGTCTTTTTGAGGAATTCAGTTCCTACACTGACAAGATGGAGCGCTGGGCCTGTCTAGTCTTGTAATAGGTCTAGGGTCTTTTATCTATTATCTAGGTCCTTGATCCACTTTGTTTTTGAGAAATAGGGGTTAAATTTCTCCTACAACATATGGGTTTTCAGTTTTCCCAGCACAATTGGTTGAGGAACCTATCCTTTCCCCAATGCATGTTTTATAGTGTGTTTGTCTAGTATTAGATAACTATATGTGTGGGGTTTTCTCTGTCGCTTCTCTTCTGCAAAGTTATTTATTTATTTTTTACATTGGCAAACTAACTAATCACTTAATCTATTCTTTCATTCTGGTATAATGCAGATTTTTTCAATCTTTATTTTTTTTTCTTTTTTTATAACCAGGAATTGAACCAGGAAGCTTCTAAAGAGAAGGTATCTAAACTACAAAGAGAAACTACATTGCATGAAGACCAGTTGCATTACTATCAGAACAAAGGTGAAAATAAAATGGATGGAATCATTAATGTCCAAACCCAATTTTATGATGTTATAAAAAAACTTCAAGCTCGGAATGACAGATATGGTCTCATGCTGGGAAACAAATATTTGGAATTAATCAATGAAACTAATCATTTAAAAGAACAACTGGATCAATATGGAAAGGAGAAAGCAGAAGAAGTAAGTATCAAGCAAGATATCTTTATAAAGAGTCTTCTTTGATATAAGGAGAGTAACTAAGAACAGAGTAGGGACGAAGAGCAGGAGAAGAAGATTAACATTTAACAGGGATGAGAGGTGGGAGGGAAAGGGAGAGAGAAGGGAAATTGCATGGTAATGGAAGGAGACCCTCAGGGTTATACAGTGGAGGAGGTAGAGAGAGAGGAGGGGAGGGGAGGGGAGAGGTGGGGAGGGGGTAGGGTGGAGGATGGGAAAGGCAGCAGAGCACAACAGACACTAGTATGGCAATTTGTAAATCAATGGATGTGTAACTGATGTGATTCTGCAATCTGTGTATGGGGTGAAGGTGGGAGTTCATAACCCACTTGAATCAAAGTGTGGAATATGATATGTCAAGAAATTTGTAATGTTTTGAACAACCCACAATAAAAAATTAAAAAAAAAAATAAAACTCTAAAAAAAAAAAAGAGTCTTCAAAGGAATACTCAAAGTGATATCTGCTTATGGCAAAATGTTGAATCTTGATGAATATAAAAATGTAGATATTATGAATGTGTTTCTGTATCAACACAGAACTACAACCTGTTGTCCATCAAAAATAACTTAGACCTCATTTGCAGCACAACCAATCTGTGTTTGAAGTGCTGAGTATTCCAATTTCCCTGCTCTGATTCTTACACACTGTGTACATATTTTAAAATAACTATAGGTACTCATGTGTCAACTAAACACAAAAGACTTAGTTAAAATATATTTTAATATTTAAAAAGGAGGAAATTTTTAAAACTTGGGCCTGACCTTTCAATTTGAGAAATTTTTTCTTATAAAGATTTAAGAGGTTGAGTTAAGATTTTTTTGTAGGTTTATATGCTGACATTAGTAATATGGTCTCAATAATGCTGAAACAATATCTAATTTGGGTGCTATTAATTCATCCCAAAGTTTGCACATGCTAAACACATGTTCTACCAATGAGCTACATCCCATTACTGAATAACAATTTTAATGTCTTCTTGTTGCTATACTTGAAGATCACAATGAAACACATAATGGAAATGCTCATACCTAGTTTCAAATAAATTAGTTGCTTTTACAGTTCATTCCAGATTTTACAGTTGAACTGAAATGTAGATGCTGTATTTTGTAATAGACTTTCTTCAGTATATTTTTGTATATTTCTAGTTGGTAAATTTATTTTTAGTCATTTAAGTTTAACATAAATCTGAAAATAATTGTCCTGATATTTTTTTTTTTTTTTGTTTTCATTCATGTCTTGTCCACCTCTTTAAAAGCATCTATTTGTCATTGTCATAAATTGGGACTAATGTGATGAATTGCAGCAAAACCACACTTGATTTCATCTGTAATTTGATGCACATATTCATGATAACTTGCTAATAGTTTTCTTCATTTCATGGCCTAATTCCTATTATATAGTGACAAAGATAATTGTAGCCATCTAAAATTCATTAATTTGGCACTGAACCCCCATGTCCAGACTAATGAGGGTGGCAGGGTTTATGTAAAGAAGGAGTGGTGTGAGGACCAGTGAGAAATCTAGGAGATGTGGACAGGCAGTGAGGTGGAGACCAGGTTACCTAGCATCTCCTTTATTCTTTGTGAAAGTATATTGGAATTATTTTAGCAAAGCTTTAAAGATGTGAGGATGTGGAGTATTAACTTGAGTCTCTAATAAGAGAGGGATAATAACCTCTGTAGAATTCACCACTACCAGTGAGACCTGTGTAACCATTTTTGATTGAGATTTCAGTAGTTTGGTAAACATTGCAACTTTATCAAGGGCAGTATGTAGAGATACAGGGCTCACCCTGTTGTGTAAGGAATGTGATAGTGACTAAGCAGGAGTACACAATCTTCTATTTTCTTAAGGGAATTCAGAAATAAACAGCAGCTTACTGTTGTATGTAGTGATATTTTTTCAGAGTAAACATCATTATATAATAATAATAATAGTAATAATAATAATAATAATAATAATAATAAATTTTTAAAGTGAGCTGAGTAACAAAATCATTAACAGAAATATCAGGTAGTTGCGAGACATCTTGAAAAACAGCCAGCTGGTACCCTGAAACTACAACGTGTATCAGAGGCTTCTCTAGAAGATTTAGCACATTTTCACATAAATTTAAAATATAAAGACAGGATTTAATGAAGAAACTAAGACAAATGACAAGTCAAGTATGTAGAAAATTGAACATGTCATCTGTAAATCAACACCTGCTTAAGTAATAAAAGTTATTCTGGGATACTAATGTCAATGAACAGCTTTCTTTATATTTTCATTATAATTGATTTTATTATATTTGGGGATCTTTATACTGCACTTATTTCTTACACTCAAAATTTTCTTTTTAATTTTTCTCTTACAAAATCAGCATCTTTCATTAAAATATCTAGTCTGAGGAAAGCTGAGACTTTTTTCTATAACCCAGCAGCTTTTCATGCTGTCTCTACTTCCATGGTACAACAAGGAAAACTAAATTAGAGGTACTATTTAATAGAATGTTTCAGGAAAAATTGTTATTTTTACTTCATTTTTGTGCATCTATTCAAAATCTGCAAGTAATTACTAAATTGACTTTAAAAATGTGTACAAATTTTTATGCTTTTCTCAAAATACAGATATGTTTTAGGTTTTAGTTTAATTATTGAAAAACTTAGGCTATTTCTTTATTTTTTGATTTATTTAGATACATTATGAAACATATAAATATTTGTATTATGTCTGGACTGATATCCAAACTAGACAATGAAAAATGTTAGCTAAGTGTTTTTTCAGTACATCTCTTAAAAGGCATTTTTATGATATATGTAATGCACTTGACATCGAATTCACCCATATAACATGTAAAATACAGTGTCTCTTAGTACATTAACAGAGTTATGTAACCATTTACACAGTCAATTTTAGAACATTTTCATGTTCTTGAAAAGAAACCTGGAACCTTTTAGCTGTCAGTTTTCTAATCCCTACACATCCAAAGTCCTAGAAAACTACCAATATATTATTTTAGTAATTTACAAATGTAAACAATAGTACTTTTATTTATTTATTTATTTTTTAACTTTAGGCAAGACTCTATTTTGATGTGATTTTTAAATTTGTTTTAATTAGTTACCCATGACAATACAATGACCTTGACATATCATACATTTGAATCACATGGGATAAAATATCTCATTTTTCTGAGTATACAGGTTGCAGAATCACATTGGTCATGCATTCACATATATACACATGGTAATAATAATGTCCGTTTTATTCTACTATCCTTCCTATCTCCCCAGCCTTCCCCTCCCTTCCCATCACTTCTCTCTACCTAATCTAAGGTAACACTATTATTTTTTTTCTCACATCTTCATACATGTATTTTGTATAACAATGAAGGTCTCCTTCCACCATCCATGCAATTCCCTTTCTCCCTCCTTTTCCCTCCCACCCCTCTTCCCTATGTAGAGGTAATCTTCTTCCCATGCTCTTCCTCTCTTCCCCATTTTGAGTCACCCCCCTTATATCAGAGAAGACACTCGGCATTTGTTTTTCTTGGGATTGGTTAACTTCACTTAGCATAATCTGCTCTAATGCCATTCATTTCCCTGCAAATGCCATGGTCTCATTATTTTTAGTGCTGAGTAATATTCTATTGAGTATATATGCCACATGTTTTTATCCATTCATCCATTGAAGGGCATCTAGGTTGGCTCCACAGGCTAGCTATTGTGAATTGTGCTGCGATAAACATTGATGTGGCTATGTCCCTGTAGTACCTTGTTTCTTTATTGTTCTTTTTAGATATATATGACAGTAGACTGTATTTGAATATTTACATCATAGATTATAACTTCACATTTTTATATTTGTACATAATGTGGAGTTACACTGGTCATGTATTCACATGTGAATATAGGAAAGTTGTTTCAGATTTATTCTACTGTCTTTTCTGTTTCCATTTTCATTCCCATTCCTTTTGTCTTAATTCAATGAACTTCTATTCTTTTTTACCACATTCCTTACTGTGTGTTAGCATTCACTTATGAAAGAGAACTTCCAGCCTTTGGATTTGGAGGATTGGCTTATTTCACTTAGGATGATAATCTCCAGTTCCATCCATTTACTGGCAAATGCCATAATTTCATTCTTTCTCACAGCTTATTAATATTCCATCCTGTGTACATGACACATTTTTAAAATCTGATCATCTATTGAAGGTTTCATAGCTTCAATATTGTGATTTGAGCCACTTTAGACATTGTTGTGGCTGTGTCACTGTAGTATGATGATTTTAAGGATTTTGTGTGTAAATCAAGGAGTGGGATAAGTGGGTCAAATGGCGGTTACATTCCAAGATTTCTGAGGACTCTCCATACTGCTTTCCAGAGTGATTGCACCAATTTGCAGTCCCATCAACAATGTATAAGTGAACATTTTCCCCACACTGCCACCAACATCTATCATTATTTTATTCTTTTCAGTTGCCATTCTGACCCAAGTGAGATGGAATCTCAGTGTGGCATTTGCCTTTCTCTAATTGAATTTTTTTTCATATATTTTCTGACCATTTGCATATGTTCTTCTGGGAAGTGCCTTTTCAGTTCCTTTGCCCATTTATTGATTGGATTATTGGTTGGTGTTCTTTTGGTGTTAAAAAATTTGAATTATTTGTACATCCTGGTGATTAATGTTCTATCTGAGGTGCACATGGCAAAGATTTTCTCACATTTTGAAGGCTCTCTGTTCATAATTTGTGATGGTTTCCTTTGCTGTGAAAAAGTTTTTTAGTTTGATACCAACCCATTTATTGATCTTTTTTTTTAAAAAAAAATAGTTGTATATAGACCACAATATCTTTATTTTTATGTGGTGGTGAGGATCAAACACAATGCCTCACACATGGAAGGCAAGCACTCTACCACTGAGCTACAGCCCCAGCCCCAGCCCCATATTGATGCTTTTAAAAAATATTTTTATTTGTAGATGGACACACTATCTTTATTTATTCATGTGTGGTGCTGAGGATCAAACCAAGAGCTGCACACATGCTAAGCAAGCACTCTACCACTGAACTACCAGTCACCATTTGCTGATTCTTGATATTAACTTTTGCTTTTTGGAAATCTTGTTTGGAAGTTGGCTTATAGTTCTAACTCTAAAATTACTCTGTAATGGATATTTCATACAAGTGAATGTATACAACAGTAGGTATTTTGTTTTTTACCAGTTTCATTGACTTAGAATACTTTTTCCAGGGATCCTCTGTGTTGTAGCAAGCATCACTATTTTATTTCTTTCTGTTGTCTAGTGGAGTTTTGTTTTATGACCATGTCACTTAGCCAGTTATCAGTTGCTAAACCATAAAATTCTTCCACCTCTTGACAACTCCAGTACTACATGACTGGGGGCATCTATTTACAAGTTAATATTTGGACATGCTTTTATTACCCTGCCTCTTTGTGGTCTTCATGAATTGTGCCGATTGTACCATATCTCTGTCTTATTCTTGCTGTACTTTCTGACTTGTCTGCTTTAATTCACTTGATCATGTTTATTCAGAGATCACATAAAATGAATTTTTATTTTTCATGCACTTTCTTTGACTTTTCTGTCACCAACAGTGTTTGCATGGTGATTATCTTGTTGAGATATAAATTCTCCCAAGGTGAGAGTAATATCTGATATCCACACCTATTCTAGAATAGAATAGTTGTTTTAACAAAATTACTATTTGATATCAATCAATATTTTTTGTTAGTAGATTGGCCTGTTAAGACTTTTATTCTAACTATATTTCAGTGACAAAATATAAAATTAAATTCACTTAATCCAATAGTAAATTCAGTATGGGAAAAATCATCTTCTATATAGATTTCCTCAACATTTATTATGTAGCCAGAATTGGGATTTATAGATGTGTAATCCTTACCAACTGAAAAGCTAATATACCTTATTATAGAAACTTAATCTACTCTTCATAATGCTGGTATAGATTATGTTTTGTTGCGATTGAATTTATGTAAAATTTGTTGTTTGAGTTTGTGTCGAATATTTTCAGTATCTTATTTTCATATTGTTTTTTTCATACTTCTTTTATTCATGCAGATGGATGATCTTACTACAAAGATGAAAAATGCATCTTCAAAGCATTTACATTTGAGAACAAACTATGACTGTTTTATGGAGAACTTGTTTTTTATAAAAAGTATACAAGATACATTTGAAAAAATAGAAAGGAATCAAAAGAAGTTGGAAGAAAATGTAGTAAACTTTCCAAGGCACACACGGAGCACTCGAATAGAACGAGGCCAAGGAGTATGGTGGGAATGTGACATTGAACATCGAGCAAGATGGGATTTAGAGGAGAAGCAAAAACAAGTATTTCTGATTTTACAGGCTATCTTACTTATCTGCAATTTGCTTTAATTCATTTCATTGTAAACTGTATTTTGGATATACGTATTATAGTTGTATTCTATATCTCTTGAGGAAAGATGTTGTGTAGATTTCTAAGAGAAGGAAGACATTTGATGCCCCTTCAAATACCACAATTTACATCATCCTTTCAGCTAATTTGATCTGAGTAATAATTTTCATCAGATAACTGTTGGATATTTGATAATAGTGGGCATAAGTAAGACTATGAGGAGAAAAAAATGTGATGCAGAAATATACTTTTGAATTGTTAAATTAAAATTTTCAACTTTCATATTTTGAATTGATTCTATTATTCTTTAAATTGTTGGATGATCTGAGTGCTAACATGTGAATGATTCATTACTTTGAGCACAGATCAATGGTAGATAGCCTAGCCTGTGCAACGCCCTGGGTTCCATTCGCAGTAGAAAGGAGGAGGAGGAGGGCAGGGAATGAGGAGGGAAAGGGGGAAAGGAAGAACTCAGTTATTATTATTGGTTCAGATTTAATGTAATTGATACTGATGACAGAAGTTTACAGTCTAATATTTTTTTCTTCACATTTATAATTGCTGTCTGAATTTTTGACTCAGAACTAAATAAAATAACTACATAATAATTATTTGGGTTCTAATTAGTTTTAAAATATATTCTTTTTATTTTCTTTAGACACAAGAAGCAGCTCCAGAAATTACAGAGCCGTTCAGAAAGACTAATTTTACTTCAATAAAAATTCAGATGGAACTCAGAATTAGCCATCTGGAATCTGAACTGAAAATTCTAAGACATGCAACTGAGAGAATATAGGCACTTCCATATAGAACAATCCAGATTCCACAAGTATGTCAAAACCTAGACTGAAAGAGAGCAACTTAGTCTCCTTAATTTGTGTCTACTGCATAACTTTGAGACAGGTTGATGAGATTGGTAGCATGCAAAAGTGAACTAGACCCTATAATTTGTGGAAGTAATGTTAGGAAATGAATGTACTCTTGAAATATTAGTCTAGGAAGTTTATCTTTCACTCACCTTTGCATTTTACATCTGAAGGTAAACTATTAAGCTTTCTTCCCTTAGTGTTCTCCTGTATGTAATCTGGTCTATTAGACTTTTAGTTAAGTATTTTTTGTGATTCATATAGTTATATTGTGACAAAACTGCTTCTACATGGAAACATGAACAAGTTTCACAATTTTTGAAAGATTATAACTGAAACCTTAAGTGTCCAGTGTTGCTATAACTACACTCTGGGCACATTCTGACACCTGACAGATTAACTGATTTTTATTTTAATTTTTAACTATTATCCTTACATGATGTCTAGAGACAAAATGTTCTATATAGTTTTTCCTCTCTACATTGTCATACTTGTGATGATAGGAAGTATAACCTGCAAAGTGGTTAAAAATATTCTGATGATCAGTGTTGGGGCCTGTGAATGACAGAATGAATGGGCAGTCTCCTGAAGCCCTGGTAACAAATTCATGGGCCAACTTTCTAGGCAGCAGCTTTAATCTATCTTGATCACCCACTCACCTATCTTGTTCTGAACCAGTGGCTGTTGCTCTGAATTGTCTCAGTGTCAGATGCTTAATTTATCTAGATAATAGGTAGAATATACATATGATGGTAATAAATGCTTGACAATATCTTCAAGGAACATTCTTTAAGTCCTTGAACTGGTTCACTAAATATGAATCTTTGTAGCTTTACTAAAATTTTCTAGTTGCATGTGTTTAAGGAAACCATGATGATTTAATATACTTCAACATAGTAAAATGGCTTTGGTAGTCAAATAAACTAAGGTATATATCATCTGCTATATTTATCTTTAAAATATCAATATTTCTAATGGCATCCTCAAGAATCTTCCAAGGAGAGTCTTTCAAGAAGGCAGCATTGTTACTTGCAAAGTCATACATCGCTGATTTCTGTCTCTCTTCCACCAACATTGCTTTAATTGGAAGTTTGAAGCCCCCTAGAAATATGTACACTTCTTTAGAGAAATTACAAACCCATAATTGCATACACTGTCTCTGTTCTGATTCTTTTAGTGTTGTGCCCACATATGGAGAATTTCTACCTACTCTCTTTTTAAAATATTTTTTTTTTAGTTATAGATGAACAATACTTTTATTTTCTTTATTTTATGTGGTGCTGAGGATTGAACCCAGTGCCTCACATGTGTAGGCAAGTACTCTACCACCGAGCAACAATCCCTCCACTTACTCTTATGGAAAATTTAAATTATTCTTTTATTTGATGAAAATTTTAAAAGTGCATTTAGACATAAATAATATTGAGGTTAATTTTGAAATAATTAAACAAGCATGAAATATAATGTGCTCTAATTCAGTGACCAGTACTTCCACTTTATCTCCCCTTCTTCCTCCCTGTGTTCTCTTTCTTCTGCTCTACTGATCTTATACTTATTTGTAGTTCTTAAGTTTCTTTTTGAATTATGCATTATGAATATACATGAAGGTGAAATTCACTGTGATATTTTCATATGGATTCACAAAAAAATTTGATCAGATTCATTTCACTGTTCCACACTGAGTGCTGTCCCCAACTCCCTGGCTTGGGTTGGGTTAGGGTTAGGGTTAGTTTAGGGTTAGAGTTGCATTGTATAACAGGAGCCCTTCAGTACAACCAGGTGATTTCCTTCATACAAAGAGTTCATTTGAGCGAGTCAAATATTAGTCCAAAAATGATGAGCTATATTTTTAAGAGCTAATAAGAAAAACAATGTCCAGGTATTTTTGAACCAATTTGAAGATATTTCTATAATATTTGACAATTTTTTTTTATCAGGGGTATTATTACAATAATGAAATATCTGCTTGAAAATGAACAAATAAAAGATACCATCTTGCTTTCATTGCACCTTGGTTTAGAGCTTCCATGGTTTTATTTATTTATTTTTTTGGTTGTTTGTTTCTTTGTACCAGGGATTGTACTCAGGGACACTTGACCACTGAGCCATATCCCCAAACCTATTCATATTTTATTTAGAGACAGGGTCTCAGTGAGTTGCTTAGGCCTCATGGTTGCTGAAGCTAGCTTTGAACTCAAGACTGTCCTGTCTCAGCCTCTTAAGCCACTGTGATTACAGGCATGTGCCATCACACCCTGCTTCAATGGTGTTTTGATGAACTTCTTAACACATAGTAAAGCCATGCATACCTATGTTAAATGTGGCCTCAACCTTATTCTTTTATTTGGCATTTTGACCTAAAAAATCACAGGAGAACAAATCTAAGCTTTATAAAACAATACTGAAGTTAAATAGTTATGACAGAAAGAAATAATTTTAACATATAAATTACAATTTAATTTAATAGCTGATATATGTTTTTTTCAGTTTCTTAGCTTACATGAATATCTTTCTGAAAAAAAATGAGAGAATCGGGTTTGAAGTGCTTCAGAGTCATGAAATTGGATGACTATTTACAAAAAGAGAATGAAAGTTAGTTGTTATGCAGGATGCAAGTATAAGTTGTTCTTATTAGTTCTTACCAGAAAAAAATGAGATAATTTACCATTTACAAAACAATGATAAATTGTGTATGAATGTAGACACAATGCAAAGGGGATTTGGGAGGCAACTCTTTTTCCAATGTATTTCTGGGAGAAAGTGACGTTTCTTTTTTACTTATGCATAAGCTAGTTTATTTAAAACTTAATGTAATAGTTCTACATTTCCTTGTGGAACATTAGTTTGCCATATCATGCTAGCCTGAATAGAGGAGTGTTTTTTAAACTCTTTCATCACGTTTCAAAGATATGTCTCCGTAATCGCTGCAGAATGCCTTCAAAGGTGAAGGGAGAAGGAGAGGAAAAAATTACTAGAGAGGAAGAGTGATCAAATTATTTTATGTGCATCTGTGAATATGTCATAATCAATTCCTCTATTATATATAGTCAAATGCACCAGTAAAAATTTTTGTTTAAAATAATTTTCTTTAAAAATAGAACATAAAGCCAGGAATGGGAATTGTGTCAGTCAAAATCATTTGTTTTCACATCAAATGTGTAAAGGCATTAGACACCACCTTATTGTTATCACTACAACATACTTACTATGTTCAGTAATATATTTTAGACCCTATTTGGGGAATTAGCGAGAGAAGAGTTTAATACAAAGAACACTCTACATGGTGATATTTATATAAGAGTTGGAAGTATTTACCACATAACTCATCAAGTGCACATCTATAATGAGCCAAATGTTTAAAAACTGCTGGTCATAACTTCTGAAATCAATTACAATTAAAGAGCTATGTATTTTTTCCAATTCTGAATATCAACAAATTAAAGACCTTAAGTGTGAAACTGCTTTTTTCCCACTTCTGCCCCACTATGAAACTGTCAGCCTATGCACTGACATTCTTTTGTGGGAAAAATGGCATCACCCATTTTCTGTGGTTTATGGCCAAAAGCCCAGACTGACTTAGTAACAGTCACACATTTAAAATACCCTGTCATGACTCTGTCATTAGTTTACATTTGCCTCAAGAAAAGTATGAAATTTCTTAGCCAAAAATTAAAATATCCAATCAACTGGATTTTTGTCAGGTTACTCAGGCTATCTCATCTCACTTGCTTTACTGGCACTTTGCTCTAAATTCTAGTGACACTGGACCACTGTGTTTCCACAAGTGTTCTTTCTCATCTTGGTGTCTGCATGCACCTCTTCCCTTTCTCTCTCAATTTCTGCTTTTACTTCAGGTATTAACTTATGTATCACTTCCATTGAAGGACCTCAAACACTGACACAAATTTGGGACAGAAGTCCCTTCTAAGTGTTCCAGTAGTATCCTGTTTTATCCTTGTCCTAATGCCAATGACTCTGTATGGAAATTGCCTGATTATCTGCTTTTGAAGCTATGACTGTTGAGAGGTGTCCATTATCATCTCCATGATGTCATTCCAGTTCTTGCCAGAATACCCTAGCATATGGTTGTCAAATTTATGCATAAGGGGTGGAAAACCCAAAGCTCTGATACTCAGTCATAATGACAACTGTGTATGAAAATATGGGCATACTGCATTCTATAGTGATTTTGTATTGTGGACATATCTTTTTTTCTTCTTATAAACAATGAAAAGTTCTAAAATTCTTCACTGATTTATACTTATAAAATGTTTGAGAAAAAATATAATTCTTTTTCTCTTCACTTGCTGCAGAATTTGAATCCTGACCATGGGAGCTTCTGCCTTAAGAATTACTAATAAGACAAGACAAGATTTACTTTTGGAAACATCATAAGGATATACAGAGATTTTAAGAAAAAAAATATGAAAGCTAATATTGTGTTTTTCAGACTGTTAATATAATATTTAAATTATTTATGAAATGTATGATGTAAATACTTTATTGAAATGGATGTGTGTAACATATATATAATGAAATTATCAAAATATGAAAATTATTTATATCTGTAAGAAAATTTGAAGTGCAAGTGCAAACCAGTTTTTATTAGATGTGTTTTCAGACTATCTAAATGTTAGCATTTAAGCTCAATTCAGCAACCAAGTCAACACTAATTTGGTAGATCTAAATATCACATTAATGATGGATTATTTATATTATATCACTGAATATGGGTCCAGAGAATTAGGCAACATTATTTTTACATGCTGGTTACTATATTCACTAATGGATTAATGTATTGCAATTATTATACTGCCATCTTTAAATTTGTATTTTAGGCACTGACTTAATAATTTTTCTAATAAGAATATTTGCTTAGTGTTTTATCTTTATTTTTTTTCCTTTTCTCTTTGTTTATACAATCTTGGGAAATAATAGTAAATTTACAGGTTCTAATATAAAGTACTTTTGTCTGCTGAAGCATTTTAAATTGAATTGCTTACATATGCTATCATTTATGATATTTTTAGTATTTCCTACAAGTCAGAACATGCTAGATAACTACAATTCAACATTCATTTATTATGAGTATATTTTTCAAATATTAACAGGTAACAGCATAGTTGTTAATTGTATCAGTTTCATTATGAAGGTTATATTGTTATCTAGCATGTTCTGACTTGTAGGAAATACTAAACCTATCATGAAAGATGGCATATGTTAACAATTCATTTTAAAATGCTTCAGTGGGAAAAAGTACTTTGCATTAGAACCTGCAAATTCACTAGTATTTTCCAAGATTAGAAAAAAAGCAAAAAAAAAAAAAAAAAAAAACACACATTAAGCAAATGCTGTTTCTCAAATCAGCACTTATACATTCTATCATAATGCCTTGGACCACTTAATCCTCAGATTATTTTCATGTTTTTCTAGTAGCCTAATATTGTTCTTTATAAAAAAATATTTCCTTCAGAGACATGAAATGAACTTAATTGTTTTATTTTATAGATGCCTTCTGAATTAAATATTCCTTAGTCTTTTCTTAACCTTCATGACCTTGAATTTTTCAGGGGGAAAGCTTGTAGAATGTGCTTAAAATGGATTCTCTGGTTTCCTTATGATTGGAGCTAGATTACATGTTTTTGGCAAGAGTACCACAGAAATCAATTCTATGATTTTCAGTTTGAATCACATCATGTGACCTATAATATCCTCATTACTGCTGATGTTAATATTGGTCATTAATGTGGTATTTGCAGGATTTTACTTTGTAATTATTATTTGTGTGAAGATAGTTTGAGACTATAAATATTAATATAAATATAAATGTGTATCATTCACCACTAAATTTGTTCATTTATTATACCTATACAGATTAATGGTTTATTTTATTGTGTTTGCTGTTACTTGTTAATATTTTAAAAATTTATTTTTCTTTAAGAAATGTTCTATTTTGATAATGTCAGATTTATAGAAGATTTAAGACAGCAGTGAAAGGAATTCATAAGAAACATCCCCAAATGTTATTCTTCATTTCTAGATAAGTCTACGTACATAACAGTTTTTATCTCTGAACCATTTGCAAGATGCACACAATGTCTTTTTATTTGTAAATAAAAAAATCTCACATTTTCTAAAAATGAGAAATTATCTCTGTAACTATGGTGCAATGATCAAAATAAGTAAACTGTATTGTGAATATCTACTCTACAAATCTTATTCAAAATTTGACAGTTATTTTAACAATTGTCTTTGAACCAAAATAAATCCAATTTTGGGAAATTTTAATATCAATTATTCATGTGTCCAGTGGTCTTGTTTCTTCTGTTTTTTTTTTTTTTTTTTTTTTAATCTGGGATGGTTCCTGAGCATTTCTGGGCTATTCATGATATCTTTGATTTTGATTTTTGAATGGTGTATTTCAGTAGTAGTTCTATAGATTTTTCTTCAGTTTATAATTAGATTTTAATTTTCATAACCAGTGGATAAATGCTCAAATATTTGACTCTCAAATTAACCTGAATGCTGCTGGTAGATTGCACACAGAGATCCCTGTTCCACCAATATGTCAATATATTTGGTGATATTAAAATTAATACCAATGGAATTTGCAAATATTTCTTTAGAGGAGCACATCATGAAGACTTTAGGCTTTGTGGATCAGAAGTTCTCTGTGGTCATAGCCTAAAATCTGCAATATATAATAATTGAATGCCTAATAGCATTCCAATAAAACTATATTTTCAGGGAAAGGGGGTGAGGCTCAGTGATAGAGTACGTGTATAGCACATATGAAGCCTGAGGACAAATCTCAGCGTGGCAAAAGAAAACAACAACAGAAACACTTTATTTGCCAAAAAAAGCTACATTCTGGATTTAGTCTTGATTTGTTGATCCAATGTTCCTCTAATGCTGTGAAACTTGAGTTGCATGTATGTTTTTTTTTTTTTTTGTATGCACAACACACTTCATATGCACCACATCATTCTTCTACAGACTTTCTGTACAATTCAGTTTATGAAATAAGAATATTTTCTGAATTTGCCCTCAGGTTTTGTTATTGAATTCACCATTTCAATATTAATAAGTACTTTGCATATCTGCCCTTGAAACTTATTCTGTTATCTTTTTAAAAATATTATTATTAATTGTTGATAGACCTTTATTTTATTTATTTATTTATATGTGGTGCTGAGTATCACAAACAGTGCCTCATCCATGCTAGAAAAATTCTCTAGCACTGAAAAACAACCCCAGACCTGTGTTATCATTAAGAATGAGAAAATTAATACTCAGTTTATCTAATAAATCAGGAAGAAATTTTCATGATGACTGTAGATTAAATTTTTATGAATTTATTACTTAATACTTTTTTAGCATTTTTGGTGTTACATATGTAATTTTTAAAATGTTCAAAGTTTTACATATGATCATTATGTAAAAATTGAAAAATACAGTTAAAGAAGAACAAAGATTATTCTCCATTATTCCACTTAGATACAATGTCTTTCAAAAGGAGGGTCTGCAAACACTAAATTAAAATCAGTTTTTAATTTTTTTATTTTATTGATTGATTGATGATATTCCGATCTAATCCAGAATATGCTCTACCCTAAGCCATATCCCAAGTCTTCCATTCATTTGTGAATCTCACTCTTGTGGTTTTCTCTTCCTGCATAACTCCAAGAACTAATTTTTCCAAAGTTACCATTGAATTTTACTTTTAACACATCTACACTTAATTTCATGCACTTAATTTTACAATTACTCATTCATCAATGGAACATTTCCACTTCTAATAACAAGAACTCCCAAGTGGATGAAGGGAGTTTAGACTCCACAAAACAGCTATACAAATGATCTCTCTTTCCCACAACCACACATAAATGTATATAAACAGCCTCAATACCCAGCCAAATAGTTGTAGTAAAACTAATAAGAACTGGAGATAGAGGGCAAAACCAAGAACAGCCTCACTAAATGGTAAAGGAAAACTTTTGCCTTTCTCACAGATCAGCTTTTCCCCCAAGTTGACACACCAGTGTGATCAGGAGAAACTGCCCAATTCTCAGTTTTCCCCTTTTGGTGTCAGAGAAAGGAGAACGTAGCTCCAATATTCTGGATTTTTAGAGAACTGTTTTCTGTCTACTGTGACACAGAACTGGGGGCATATTTTGATAATTAGTCACATTGAGAAAGAGGAAAAACCATTGAACATCAAAGAACCTACAGTGCAGAAACCAGGTGGAAGAAAAGTTTATGTACTTTTGATAGAATTCCACAGCTTTCTTCCTAGAAAGCTAAGTGTCTGGAGAGAGTGTATGCACAGCAAGGGTGACAAAGCCCTTAAATACTTAACTGGGCTTGCTGGTGAAGATCTTCCCCTATGTGCAGCCACCAGGAGAGAGAAGTTTGAAACTAAAATTCTCAACCAAAGGCAAACTAGTTCAAGGAGCACCCCAAGAAAAGCCATAACACAGAGCCATGCTATCCTGTAAAATCTGTGGGGCCTAGAAAATGAGGTTTCTTAGTGTTTCTGTTAAGAAACAAGAATGCCAAAAACTACAGTTTTAAAAGTATTAAGAAATACTAAACAATGAAAAATAAATGACAATAAATTAAATATTAGGGATAAATATCAAATATATAATTGAAAATACAAATGATCATTAAATTTGTGGTTCTCAATCTCCCTGACCCCCAGTACTGGGGATGGAACCCAGGGGTACTCCACCACTGAGCTGTACACACCATCCTTTTTAAATGACCACTTTTAATTTTGAGACACTAAGTGCCCAGGCTGGCTTCCAACTTAGGATGCTCTGCTCCCTTCCACCTCTACCATGCTGGGATTAAGGGCATGAGGCACCGTGCCAAGCTTCTCAACCTTAAATAAAGGGAAAAAATAAGGCAAGCGAAACTTTAATACTAGTATTGAGAAAGAATAATAACCACAGTCCAGTAAAGAGAATTTAACAAACAAAAAGTTCAGGAGATTGACATGTACATTTTTCCAAATGATTTTACTTGGGAGACTGAATCAGAGCACAAATTCAGGGCCAGTTGCAACAATTTAGCAAGGCCCTAAGCAACAATGAGACTCTGTGTCAGATTATTATATGAAAAAGTTTGGGATGGAGCTTGGTGAAAGACTACCACTAAGTTCAATCTCCTATACCAATGAATAAATTAATCAAAATCACAAAAGAATATGGCAGGTAATTAATAGCAATTCACTTGAGAATCAAGAAGGAGGACAATTTTTAAAATAAATTTCAAACAAATAAAAATAACTCAGTAAGTAACAAATATGAATGGATAAATTATATCAGAAAGCGGACTATAAGCTACCATTAGGTGGGCAAGCAGACAGTATAGGTTAATAACTGAGTTCTAGGTAAATTTAAGGATCAGATCATTAGATTCTAAGGTGCTTCAATATGTTTTGTACTGCAGAATTTTATCATGGAAGTCTTGGTGTTTTATTTTATTAATATCAAAAAACATGAATATAAACTCAATGGCATAAAAGTTGTACAAATGAATGGAAGTGGAAAAATCTAATTAGAACATCTGTAAAGAGAATCTATAAAACAAGAAAAATACATTCTAGATATAGTAATCCATAAGTTAAAGAGATTATTCTCATGTCTAATCAACACTTTAATGAGGAGTACAGATAAAGGTGCATCTTGGTGAGTACTTCTAATTGAAACAACACTGAAAGTGAAAAAGAAATGAGCACCACTTCTGCAAATCAGGAGACAGCACCATTTTTAGATGGCAAAACACTTAATTTTTTCAATTAAAATCTTGAACCTGAGGCATGCCAGCTAATGCTGTTTATATACTTAAATATAAAATAGAAACATTTAAGCAAAGAAAGGAGATAAATGACATATACACAAGAAAGATTAAAAGTTATTTATTATTAATCTTATAATTTTTTAACTTAGAAAACCTGATATATTGTAAAAAAAATCTTCATTATCTTAAAATCACAATAAGATATGAATAAGAGATAAATTTGGAAAATAATTTTATTTATATTAGGAATTGGGACGCAATAAATTTCTGTTGCTATTGTCTGAAATCTGTAATAGACAGTAAATGAATGGGAGTGGACTCATTGCAAACCTGTTTATTACTAGAATAGTGGCAGGGTGATTGCCTAGTATGAGTGTGCATGAAAGTTCCTGAGGTTGATGCCTAACAGCTATAAAATAAAAGAGTCAAAAAGGTGCCTTTATTTACACATATGACCATGCTGTGGATTGGTCTACAGTCATTAATTTGATGATCTTCATGCAATATCCAATTTTCTGCTAATGTAGCAAATCACTTTAAAGGTACTTTACGTACCTCTCTTACTCCTTTGTAAGCATATCTCAACTTGTGTCACACAACATTTTTCAAGTGACTATGTAAAATTTTCAAAAATTCAGATTTCTAAATGACATTACTTAAAAATTTTCTCCTCTTTTATTTCTGTTTTTGAAATCAATTAATCCATAT
Organism: Marmota flaviventris; assembly: GCF_047511675.1. Classification (NCBI taxonomy): domain Eukaryota; kingdom Metazoa; phylum Chordata; class Mammalia; order Rodentia; family Sciuridae; genus Marmota; species Marmota flaviventris. The sequence goes on along the minus strand of NC_092502.1, from coordinate 5,858,146 downwards.
GACCAATTTGTGTATTTGAATAGTACAAAATATCCTGGAATAGGCTAATTTGTGTCTACAAAGAAACATTGTCTTTGAAATATTTATTCTTCATGGAGCTTTTATGTGCACATATGAACAAAATTTTAAAATTAGCTTTTAAAATATATTACTAAGAAATATTCAAGGGCTGGGGATGTGGCTCAAGCAGTAGTCCGCTCGCCTGGCATGCGTGCGGCCCAGGTTAGATCCTCAGCACCACATACAAATAAAGATGTTGTGTCCGCTGAAAATTAAAAAATAAATATTAAAATTCTCTCTCTCTCTTTTAAAAAAAGAAATATTCAAGGGGTCTTTTAGTTAATTTATATCTTTTTGAATTTATTATTAACTATCTTGGTCTAATGTGGTTTCTGGGCCACATGCATGTAATGTTAAAAAAAAAAAAATAGTGACTGGCTATAATGGTGCAGGCCTGAAATTCCAGTAATGGGAAAATAAATCAGGAGGATCACAAAATCAAAGCCAGCCTCAGCAACTCATTAAGAACATAAGAAACTTAGACCCTGTTTCAAAATAAGAATAAATAAATAGGCTGCAGGGTACAGCTCAGAATTAATGCAATCTTGGGTTCAGTCCCTAGTAGCACCCAGAAAAAAAATGCTATATATACACTACACTATCATCCTGTTATAATTGAAACATACAATCAAACAAGAACAAAATGAGATCTGTCCCCATTATGACATTTTGTTATGCCTTTGAAATAAAGCCTTGTTGTCAATCTTTAGCAGTGAAAACAAATATAATATGGCTCATCAATATTTTATATATATATAATTTATATATAAAGTATTTTAAATATTTTATATATAAATTATATATATAAAATATTGATGAGCCATATTTTTATATATATATATATATATATATATATATATATATATATATATATAAAATATTTATTGCAAATAATGTAGAGGTAAGTATGGCCAAAACAATGCTGAAGAGACTATAAAAATGGGTACATTATATTTAATGGATACTAAAATAATGTATATTTTATGAGCTAGTTAATATAGGGGTGTCTTAAGCAAGCAGGAAATCACTCAATAAAAGAGAGAAAAAAAAAACAAAAAGGAATATTTCTGAGTAGTCCCTGAGTATTAAAACATAAAAGAATAAATGTGACATGGTATTATTTTATTTATATATTTATCTACTTATTTATTTCTTACATACATGACAATAGTGGAATTCATTACATTCATATTTATCCATTCACAGAACAATTTTTCATAACTCTGTATATAAAGTATGTTCATGCCAAATTATGCCATCATACATGAGCTCTTTTTTTGCATTACAATTTTTAATACACCTTTATAACACAAATTGTCATATCTCTGTTTATATATAAGATATGTTGACACCAAATTCACATCTTCATACATGTATTTTGTATAATGATGTCTGTCTTCTTCCACCATCCATGTTATTCCCCTTCTTGGCAGCTGGAATAAGAACCTTAATACTAATATTTGAGAATACAGAGGTTTCTTAGACCTGGAAAGGAAAAGAAGGCAAGGTGAGGCTTCCTTCTGACAGCCCAGTGAAGTGAAAGCAAAGCAGCATGGGGCAAGGGGAGCTCAGCTTCCCCTCTACAGTCAAGTCTTTAAAAGACAAAACAGCAAGGAAAGTAAAGGCTTGGCTTCCTCTTCATAGCAAAGCTAAGGGCAAGGACAGGAACAGTGAGACAAATTTAGCTTCCCAATGACAGCCAACTCAAGGCAATACAAGGCAAAATGCAGAAAGGCCAGGCTTGTTTCCCCCTCAGTAGCCAAGCCATAGCAATGCAAGAGAAGAAAGGTAAGGTGAGGAAGAAAAGCAAACAAGGGTTGGCTTTCCTGATACAGAAGGCAAGGTCAGGCCAGGCAAAGCCTGGCTTCCCTAATGACCAAGCCATGAAAGTTTGGGCCAGACCAGGGAAGATTTGGCTTTTCCTAGATAGCTCAATCACAGCAAGGGATATCAAAGGAAAAAGAAATAATAAGGCAAGACAAGACTGGTTTTCCCCTACATAGCTAAACCATGGTCAGTCAATGAAGCAAGCCATCAATTCAAGTTAGGGCAAGTTTTGGCTTCTCCTGATGCACAAGCCATGACAAGGCTGGAAGGACAAGTCAAGGTCATGCTAGGCAAGGCCAAGCAAGTCTTAACTTCTCAGCAGCCATGCCACGAAGAGGCAAGGCAAGGCTAGATAAGGCAAGACCAGGCAAGAGTTAGTTTTCCTCCAATAATCAAATCTTGGCAAGAAAGTCAAGGGAAGACCAGACAATACAAGTATCAATTTAAAAAAACAAACAAACAAACATTAAAAAAAAAAAAAAAACCGTCAGACTGTGTCTCACAACTGATTCCTCAGCTGGGTCTGTCAGTGAGATCACCTAATATGGCTCATCAATATGGTCTCAGCTACCTTCAGCATGTGGTATTTGGGTAGCCAGACTTTTTTATGATGGCTTGGGGTATCTTAGGATATAAGGCAGAGGTGTGTCTATTGTGTCATTTAATTTATTCTTGGAAGTCACAAAGCTTCTTTAACACTGATGCTATTGGTCATGGTCCTGCCCATATTCAATACAGAAAACACACTACCTAATTCTTAGTGGGCAGGTAAGAAGTGGTCAAACAGACTGCTCACTCCGCCTAAAGTTGTTAAAACATCAAAAAGCCCTGTGACTCCACTCTTCATTACATGTTGATGTCTTAAACTATCACTATAATGTGTAAGTCCCTGTGTATTCTAAAAGAACCAAGTTATGCATGATCCACTAATGGTCTTAAAATATCTTGGAATAAGATGCAAAATTTGTACTTTATGTATCTGCCAGAATACTTAGTTGCAGGACTTAAACATTTATTGAAGGGCATTAGGTAGCTTACAGATTTTCTAAAGGGGTCTGAGAATCTGGGTTGGAAACTATATGGTTGGGAGAAACCATAAAGTTATACTGCATATTGCTTAGGGAAGTTCCTGATGCCACTGATACTGAGCAGACATTGCCTCTCACCCAGCACAATGTTCCAGAACCTCTGGCTATTGCCATCTCTGAAATCTCATGTTCCATGCCTTTATTCTAGCCAAGGTGGATCTGTGCAGAACCTACTTCTGAATGTTATTTGCATCCCAAGAGGTGTCTTATGCATATGTACTCAAATGGCTGATGTTAGCCCTTTTTCTTTGTGTGAGATGCAGCCATGGGAAGAGAAACTGTGTCCCATCGTCCCAGATGTGGAACACGTATGAAAACCTAAATACAGTATATGACATATAATTATGTGATATGTAATGGTTATAAGACTATAAGTACATTAAAATAAATATAATATCAATTAACAGCAACATGATAATATATAAGCTCTCAATGATAAGTTCAAACCTATTTTAATGCACCTGTATCAATTTCATTGAAATAGTCATAGAATTGAGTTCCTGGGAATTTAATGGGTTAAGTCTGAAAATCTACTCCAGGTCTGGAAGGGATGCATGAGGTTTTACTAGACAGAACAGAGTGGTAGGGAATTCATTTAAAAGTCACTACAGAGAGATAGAAGGCCAAGAGAGGTCAAGAGCAAGTATTCCAGCATATAGTAAAGGCCTTTGCACTGAAATTATGCAGAATATGTGTATAGTGATGTTCAAGATAGGAGGTTAGTATAGTTTTTTTCATTCACTAGTGTACTTTTTGCCCTTTACAAATCATATTTTCTTTTTAACTATTTGAAGGTAGTGTGTGCCATGACCAATATATATGCATTACTGATTTTGTTACAAGAAACAATTCCAGGTACTCAAGAGACACTAGCATAAAGGTTCAGATAAACAGGCCTTAGTTCTAAGTAAGACTTTATAGATTTTTAGTTTCAGTTTTTGTTGCAGGACCTGACCTTGGAACTACATGGAGGAATGCTTATCTTGCTCATTGTTCAGCAGGGAAGTTCTAACATAGAATACTATGTTTGGGGACAAATTTCTATCAGAACAGTGTCAAGTGCAACTTCCTTGTTCCTTTGACAAGGAGTTATTGCCCTGTTGGCGCAAGGTCAGCCTACATGTCAGTTTCTAGACTCTTGATGTCTGGACATCCATAAGATGGTCTGTTGTGAATCACCTCTGGCATATCATGACTGTTATATGTAAATTGGCAAATACTCACTGTTAAAGCTATTTTTGCTGTGAAATAAAGCATATGCTGTTCTCTGAAACAATCTCTGGAGGGGTTTCTCCATGCTCTCAAGTTCCCAAAGTAGATGTTGGAAGGGCAGGCCCTTCAGCATTCTGGTGCTCAAACATTGGATAATCAGGTGATTTTGCTTGAGGGATCCCTGGTCATAAGGAAACGCAAAGCTCAAAACATAAGCGGTCAGGGCAATGGGTAATTTACCTGGTTAAAATAAACATGCTCATCTACTAATTACAAAACAGCTTTTAAATACCCAGGGTATAAAAGTAAACTATGAGGAATTAGAGACTTTTTGGCAAGAATTTTTAGCTACAAATCCATGGTTTCCTTTGGAAGGAATATTCAATACCGACATCTGGTAACCAACTGGCTCTGAAAAATGCTCCTCAGCAGGAGTTGCAAACACATAAACAAGCCTCAAACTTCTTTTATGTTATTTTGCTAGCTTTTAGTGGCTCACTCCGGGTGGAGAAGAGATCACAGCAGTGGCCCACTGTTGTTTGGGAGAGACAGCTATCGCAAGAGAAGATCAGAAGGAAAACGGGGAAAGCTAACAAGAACAAAAGATAGTGAGCAAGAGGAGGGTAACACAGATGTAGAAGAAAAGGGGTGTCTGATATGAGATGTTGAGATTTAAGTAGAAATGGAGAAAGAACAGGAGAAAGAATGTAGAAAGAGCAAGGAGTCTCCTCTTTGGCTATAAGTTCTTATATTCTTCTTTTTCACAGATGTTGCAACAGTGCTATATAGAGGAGTTGACTCTTTCTGCATATATTAAATCAAGCTGTACCATGTCAGAGATGGCGATGTTAGGCTTAACATAAGGCATGAAAATCAGTTCTATTACTTGTCAATATTATATATTCCAGGCCTTGGAGCCTTTCTTCAAGGTACCAGACCTCATGATTATACATTATATGGATGACATTATTTTAGCCCACCCCTCTGCACAAGACCTAGACTCCATCTTCCAACAAGTCCAATTAACTCTTAAAGAAATTGAATTAAATAGAGCTCCAGGAAATGTTCAAAAATTAGCCCATTTTCACTTTTTGTGACTCATTTATTAACTCTTGCAGAGATCTTAGTACAGGCTCTCAACATTTACATAAAATCTCCCATTACTTTAAATGATTTATAAAAGGTTTTAGGAAACAGAAATTGGCTTACATTTCAACACGTTCTTTGAAGGGCTCTACCTCCTCTGTTCCAATGTTTGGAGAATGATCTATATTCTTTGTCTTTAAGAAAATTAACTCCTGAAGCTTACAAAGCCTTATAAGAGGTTAATAATCAGCTTGCTGATTTGCATCTTAGCCAATGGGATCCTGACAAGGACATTATTACTGTAGTTTATACACCTCACCTATTCCCACTGATCTTCTTTTCCAGGAATAAAGTAGCCATTTAGAATCAGTGCATCCTTCTGCTGCTTTTTCTTTCAAAATTACCCCCAAATTAGTATGTTTTGTCTAATGGTATTACAACTACACACTAGGACTCTTCAATTATTTGGTCTAAAACCTGATAAATTTGTCTTGCCATTAATTAAACAGGAAGTAAACCTCCATTTGAAAAATAATATCCTGTTTCAACATTCAATTATGACTTTTTCATTGGTTAATCATTTACTCATTGCAAACCTATCCAAGATTTATTTGATAAAACAGTTTATTTTTTAAAGATAATTTGTGATAAACAAATTTCTGGAGCTCACCTTATCTTTACTGATGCCAGTTATTCTGGTGGCCTATTAATTCTTATTTATAATCTTACCAGGGATGAATACAAAACCTGAACTTACAAAGAGCTACCTGTGCCTCACCCCAATTATTAGAGTTACAGGCAACCACTTGGGTCATTGAAGCTAAGTCACAATATATATATCTTTACTGATAGTGTTTATTGTGCCTAACTTATAGCCAGGTTTCCCTGTTTCTTTATTAAAGGGAAAGCAAAATCAGCTTTGGGTATACTCCTTCTTTCTTCTCAAATAGTGCTCCAAAAATGTACTAACTCACTGTTCATCACTCATATCAGAGCTCTTATGTTGAACCCAGAATGCAAAGCAAAGCCCACTGATGCTAATTCTAAACCAAATTAAAACAAGCTTATATTGAGTTCACAAGAGAGCTGATCAGTGAGTAGGGCCAGAGGACAGTGCCTGATCTAAGAGCAGGGAAGTTTTTATAACATAAAAAGTTACAAAGATAGATGTCTAGGCAGCTTACAGCTGACAGGGTCCTGGGAAGCATAATGTAAAGGCAGATAGCAGGTTAATAATCCACATGTCTTAACATCTCAAGGTAGGGAGTAAACTCAGATTCCACCATCAGAATTAATGAGGAACAGCTGAGATTTTTAGGAAGGGTTGTTATCTGGTGAGGGAGAGCCAGGCATAAGTAAGTTCAAAGATTGGGCAGGAGTTCCAAGCAAGTTTAAAACACCAAAGTGTGATCAGGCCAAATAGAAATATTAGTATTTTACATTAAAACAGAAATGAACTTTTCATGACCTTGTGACAGATGGCTCCCAGTCTTAAGATGGAATTAGGCTGTATTCATCACATACTGTTTTATCTGGATTTATCTCAAGGTTTAATAATTTAACAGATCAAGCCATGTGAAGTGAATATGGCACTGATTGGGAATCTGCAAGAGTTACATGCTCAATTCCATCATTCAGTCCACTCCCTCAAACAGTTTTTTTTTTTTTTCTACACTCAGTATCCTACAAACTAAACAGATAGTGAAAACTTGTAAAAGTTATGCTTCTTTTTCTTTTGGGGGGGGGGGTGTCTTACAACCTCAAGGAGTCATTTCATGGGGTTTAAATGCATTGTCTTTATGGAAGATTGTTGTCATACACATACCCTTGCTTGGTAAATTAAACTATTTATATGTCACAATTGACACATCTTCTGGACTACTTACAGCTACTCCTATGGTTGGGGAAAAAAACTAATCATGTCATTCAACATATGCTCAAATGCATTGTGACAAAATGTGTTCCACATAATGTAACAACACTCAATGGTTCAGCTTATACTTTCAAAATGTTTGCTGTATTCTGTGCGCAATAGAACATTAAATATTTTCCAAGAATTCCTTTTAACTCCCAAGGACAAGCCATTTTTGAGACAGCCCATCAAAATTTTATGGCTCAAAACACAAAAATTAGAGATAGAATCCCTTGCTAACTGATGCAATTCCTCATATGTTAACCAATATGGCTTTATTTACCTTATGTTTTTTGAAATTTGATGATGTTAACCATAACCCAATACAGAAATATTAGGAGCCATTAACAAGTCCCTCAAGTTACCATAAGTGGTCTGGAAATATCCTCAAAAACAACAATGGCAACCACCAGCCCCTTTATTAACCCTAGTGAAAGCTTTTGCTTGTGTTTTTCCAGAATATGTAGACCAATATGAATCCCAGCAAGACTTGTGCAACATTTGATGGCTGATTCCCCAGATGCAGAAACTGACTCTCAAGATGAGAAAGCATCATCAATGACAATAAACCACAATATCCAAAAACCTGTGGTGATGTCAAAGTGTTGGTCAAACAATCTGAACAGATGGGATAAATTCACATCAAAATGTCTCCCAGCCTTCTATATTCTTAATTTAGTCTTTAACTACTTTAATCATCAATAGTACACAGACTATTTCTTTGTGGACCTTCATGGTGCATGCTCCTTTCCTTATAGGTGTAGAAAGGGATGGACCATTTCCTAAAATTTTTAGCAATAATTCTCAACTGTTTGCAGATATTGATCATCCAATAGGTTTCTCCAAAGTGCCCTGGAACTTCTCCATTCCCTTGCCAGACAGAGCTTTTTCTTGTTGTTGTTGTTTTGTTTGTTTGTTTAAATTGATTTAAAATAAAAGATGACAGCAGAATGCATAACAATTTTTATTGCACATATATACCACAATTTTTCATATCTCTGTTCTTATATAAAGTATGATGAAAACCAATTTGTGTCTCCATACATGTATTTTGGATAATGATATCTATCACATTCCATCATCCTTGCTAATTCCCTGTCTCCTCCCCTTCCCTCCCACTCCTCTGTCATATTTAGAATTCATTTGTTCCTCCCATGCTCCCCCTCCCTACCCCATTATGAGTCAGCCTTCTTATATCAGAGAAAACATTAACCATTTGGTGTTTTTGTGGATTGGCTATCTTCACTTAGCATTATCTTCTCCAATGCCATCCATATACCTGCCAATACCATGATTTTATTGACTTTTATTGCTGAGTAAAATTCCATTGTGTATATATGCCATGTTTTTTTTATCCATTCATCCACTGAAGGGCATCTAGGTTGGCTCCACACTTTAGCTATTGTGAATTGTGCTGCTATAAACATCGATGTGGCTGTGTCCCTGAAGTATGCTCTTTTTGAGTCCTTTGGGTATAGACCGAGGAGAGGGAGAGGTGGATTACATGGTGGTTTCATTCCCAACTTCTCAAGAAATCTCCATACTATTTGCCATATGGGCTGCACCAATTTGTAGTCCTACCAGGAAAGGATGAGTACCTTTTTTCCCCACATCCTCACCAACACTTATTGTTGTTTGTCTTCATAATACTTGCCATCTGACTAAAGTGAGATAATATCTTAGAGTAGATTTGATTTGCATTGCTCAAATTGCTAGAGATGATGAGCATTTTTTTTATATATTTGTTGATTGATTGTGTATCCTCTTCTTATATGTACCTGTTCTAGTTTTTAGTCCATGTGTTGATTGTTTTTTTTTTTTTTTTTTTTTTTTGGTGCTTAACATTTTGATTTCTTTATATGCCCAAGAGATTAGTGCTCTATCTGATGTGTGAGGGATAAAAATGTGTAGTCTTTCTGTTCACTTCACATTTTATTTCTTTTGCTGAGAAGAAAGTTTTTAGTTTGATTCCATCCCATTTATTGATTCTTGGTTTAAATTCTTGGGCTATAAGAAAGTTGTGTCCTAATCCCACATGAAGAAGATCAGAACCTACTTTTTCTCTTATTAGAAACAGAGTCTCTGGTTTAATTCCTGGGTCCTTGTTCAATATTGAGTTAAGTTTGGTGCATGGTTAGAGATAACTCTTTGTATTTATTTACTTTTTGCTCATAACAACATAACACAACAAATAAGCACTGCTTTTGAGATTCAAAAAAATCAATAAAAAATTACATGCTGCCATCTTGGTTCTCCTGCAACAAAATAAGCTTCAAGAAGAACAAATAAACACTGGCCTGGTGGTCCCAGGCTCACAGCAATCCCATTCCACCCTACCCTGGTGGGGCAGACACCCACCAGAGCCTAGCCTCAGGTGCAGGAAAACCCCTTCTGACCAGTAGAGTACTGTGGGAGCCAAATTTCAGCCCAGACCACCACAGTCACCTGACTGCCAAGAGAGGTCAAGCCCAGTGGCCCAGATTCACCTGTCATGTTTCTCATGATAAAAACACCAAGGGTAACTCCAGGGCAACCAGGCTGCATGAAATAACCACACAAGAGACAGAGATACCTTTTTTGGGGTGGGTCCTGTGATGCCTCCTCTGACCTTAAGTGTCTGCAGAGAGAAAGAGTAAGTGCATACTGAAACTTTTTGTTGAGGAGAAGCCATTCAAATGAGGCAAGGGATCTGGTTTCAGGGATTGAGTCTATTTTTCTGAAGCCTGCTGTCAGCAGGTTGGCTGACATCTAAGAAGGCCATACCCAAAACCAGAGCAAGAGAAATGGACACACAAAAGGCATTTCCATGGAACATTCTATCCCAAACAGAGCAAAGGGGTAGTATCACAAAAGAACAAGTGAGCATAGCTCAAGCCATGGGGTGACATGCCTACCTCTGAAAATGCATCCTCAACCTCCAGGACTGGGGCAATGTCCAGGTCACTTCATAATGTAGTGATGGTGAGAGCCTCTCTGCTCCAGGGAGGAGAATGTGAAACATTCAGACTTGCTGCCCACATTTACCCACGCCAACTTATGCAGGACCCAGGTTCAGTATACAGAAACATTCATTGAGGGACACCAGTCGAGTCTGGAAGCCCAACATCGAGTCAAGGTACAGATAATCTGCACAGATACAACAAGAACAAAGGTAAAAAATGTAATATCTCAGATCCACACTGCAATAAAGGAAGACACAAACACAACTTGAAAAATTAATGGAGGAAAGTGCCCCAAACAAACAAGGACACTATAATAACAGAACCCATGGAAAGTGAAGTTGATGAAATGTCAGAGAAGGAGTTCAAAATGTTATAATTAAAATGATCTGTGAATTTGTAAATTACATAAAGGAGCAAATACAGGCAGAAATTGATCACTTCAACAATAAGAGAGAAAATACAGGTAGCACAAAATTACTTTAAGAGAGAGACAGAGACTCTAGAAAAAAAAAGTCAGAAATCCTTGAAATGAAGGATACAATAAATCAAATAAAAATTTCAACAGAGAGCATAACCAATAGACTATATCACTTAGAAGAAAGAATGTCAGATAATGAAGACAAAGTATACGATCTAGAGAATAAATTTGATCACACAGTGAAGATAGTTAGACATCATGAACAGAACATCCAAGAATAATGGGACAGCATCAAAAGATCAAATTTAAGAGTTATTGGTATAGAGAAAGGCACAGAGTTTCAAATCAAAGAAATGCACAATCTCTTCAATGAGATAATGTCGGATAATTTTTCAAGCATGAAGAATGAATTGGAAAACCAAATACAAGAGGCTTCCAGGACACCAAATATACAAAATTACAACCGATCTACACCAAGGCACATTATAATAAAAATGCCCAGCATACTGAATAAAAATATAATTTTTAAAGTCACAAAAGAGAGAAATCAGATCACATATAGGGGGAGACCAATTCATATCTCAGCAGATTTTTCAACCCAAGCCCTCAAAACCAGGAGACTGTGAATCAACATATACCAAGCTCTGAAAGAAAATGAATGCCAATGAAGAATCTTATATCCAGCAAAACTAAGCTTTATATTTGATGATGAAATAAAAACCTTCCATGATAAACAAAAGTTAAAATAATTTACAGTTAGAAAGCCTGAAATACGGAACATCCTCAGCAAAATATTCCAAGATAAGGAAATAAAAACAATGATGAAAATCAGAGGATAAACCAAGTCACATTAAATATCATAAATTTAAAAAAATGGCTGGGAACACAAATCATGTTTCAATAATAATCCTGAATGTTAATGGCCTAAACTCACCAATCAAAAGACATAGACTAGCAGATTAGATTAAGAAAAAAAAAAGACTAACAATCTGCTGCCTCCAAGATACTCATCCCATAGAAAAAGATATCCACAGACTGAAGGTGAAGAGTGGGGGGAAATTGTACCACTGACATGGAATGTGGAATCAAGCAGAAGTTTCCATCTTTATATCTAATAAAGTAGACTTCAAACTAAAGTCAATCAAAAAGGATAAAGAAGGACACTACCTTCTACTCAAGGGAACCATACACCAACAAGACTTAACAATTTTAAATATATATATATATATATATATATATATATATATATATATATATATATATATATATATATCCAAAACAATGAAGCATCTACATCCATCAAACAAACTCTTCTCAAGTTCAAGAGTCAAATAGACCACAACACAATAATTTTGGGTGACTTTGACACACCTCTTTCCTCACTAGACAGACCTTCCAAACAGAAGCTGAGCAAAGAAATGATAGAACTTAATAATATAATAAATAATTTGACTTAACTGACACATAGAATAATTTATCCTTCAATGAAAGAATATACTTTCTTCTCAGCAGCACATGTATCCTTCTCTAAAATAGACCATATACTATGCCACAAAAAAACCCTTAGCAAATATAAAAAGTAGAGATACTACCCTGCATTATATCAAATCATAATGGAATGAAATTAGAAATCAATGATAAAATAAAAAAATCCATTCCAACACCTGGAGACAAAATAATATTCTAATGAATAGACAATGGGTTGCCAGAGACATCAAAGAGAAAATTTAAAAAAAAAATTTAGAGGTAAATGAGAACACAGACACAATATATCTAAATTTCTGGGGCACTATGGAAGCAATTCTAAGAGGAAAGCTCATTGCATGGAGTTTATTCCTTAAAAGAAAAAAAAGTCAAAAATTAAATGAGTTAACATTACATCTCAAAGCCCTAGAAAAACAAGAGCAAAACAACACCAGAAGCAGCAGAAGGCAGAAAATAATTAAAATCAAAGCAGAAATCAATAAAATTGAAACAAAAGAAATAATTGAAAAAATTGACAAAACAAAAAGTTGGTTCTTTGAAAAAACTAAATAAAATTGGCAGACCCTTAGTCATGCTAATGAAGAGAAGAAGATAGAATACCCAAATCACTAACATATGTGATGAAAATAGAAATATCACAACAGACACTATGGAAATACAGAAGATAATTAGAAACTATTTTAAAAACTTGTACTCCAATAAAATAGAAAATATTGAAGGCATCAAAAAATTTCTAGAGTCATATAGCTTGCCCAAACTGAATCAGGATGATATAAACAATTTAAACAGATCAGTTTTGAGTGAAAAAAATAACAGATGTCATCAAAAGTCTACCAACAAGAAAAGCCCAGGACTGAATGGATACACAGCCAAGTTCTAAAAGACCTTTAAAGAAGAACTAGTACCAATACTCTTCAATTTATTTCAGGAAATAGAAAATAAAAGGCAGAACTTTCAAACTCATTTTATGAGGCCAATACCATCCTTATTTCAAAACTAGGCCAAGATGCATTAAAAAAAAAGAAAAAAACTCCAGGCCAGTATCTCTAATGAACATAGATGCAAAAATTCTCAATAAAATTCTGGCAAATCAAATAAAAAACATATCAAAAAGATTGTACACCATGATCAAGTGGGATTTATCCCAGATATGCAATGTTGGTTCAACATATACAAATCAATAAATGTAATTCATTACATCAATAGGCTTAAAGATAAAAATCATATGAACATCTCAATAGATGCAGAAAGGGCATTTGACAAAATACAGTACCCCTTTTACATTCAAAACACTAGAACAACTGGGGGTAACAGAAATATATCTCAAAATCATAAAGACTATCTATGCTAAGCCTCAGGCTAATATCATTCTAAATGGAAAAAAAACATTGAAGGCATTCCCTCTAAAAACTGGAACAAGACAGGGGTGCCCTTTTTCAGCACTTCTATTTAACACAGTTCTTAAAACACTGGTCAGAGCAATCAGACAAATGAAAGAAATTGAAGGAATACACATAGGAAAAAAAGAAATTCAATTAGCACTATTTGCTGATGATATGATTCTATACTTAGAAGACCCTAAATGTTGCACCAGAAAATTTCTAGAACTAGCAAATAAATTCAGCAAAGTAGCATATATATATATATATATATATATATATATATATATATATATATATCTCAACACCCCTATATCAAAGGCATTTCTCTATGCCAGTGATAAATCCTCAGAAATCTGAAATGAGAAAAACTACCCCATTTACAATAGGCTCATAAAACATAAAATACTTGAGAATAAACTTAAAAGAAGGTGAGAGATCTATGTAATGAAAATTACAGAAACCTAAAGAAGGAAGTCAAAGAAGACCTTAGAAAATTGAAAGTTCTATCTTGCTCTTGGATGGGCAGAATTAATATTATCAAAATGACCATACTTCCAAAAGCAATATACATATTTAATGCAATTCCAGTCAAAATTCCAATGGTATTCCTCATAGAAATATAAAAAGCAATCATTAAATACATCTAGAAAAATAAGAGACCCAAAATAACTAAATCAATCCTTAGCAGAAAAAGTGAAGCAGGTGGCATCACTATACCAGACCTTCAACTATACTACAGAGCAATAGTAACAAAAACAACACGGTATTGGCACCAAAACAGACTGGTAGACCAATGGTACAGAATAGAGGACACAGAGTCTAACCCACAAAATTACAATTATCTTATATTAGACAAAGGTGCCAAAAAGATGCATTGGATTAAAGATAGCCTTTTTAACAAATGATGCTGGGAAAACTGGAAATCCATATGCAACAAAATAAAATTAAACCCCTATCTCTCTCCATGCACAGAAATCAACTCATAATTGATCAAGAACTTAGGAATAAAACCAGAGATCCTGCAACTAATAGAAGAAAAAGTAGGCCCTAATCTTCATATGTAGAATTAGGCCTCAACTTCCTTAATAAGACTCCTGTGGCACAAGAATTAAAATCAAGAATCAATAGATGGAATGAACTCAAATTTAAAAAATTCTTCTCAACAAAAGAAACAATCTGTGAGGTGAATAGGGAGTCCACATCTTGGGAGCAAGTCTTTACCCCTCTCATATCAGATATAGCACTCTCCTCTAGGGTAAATAAAGAACTCAAAAAGCTAAACACCAAAAAAATCAAATAACACAATCAATAAATGGGTGAAGGACCTAGATAGACACTTCTCAGAAGATTATGTACAATCAATCAATCAATACATAAAAAAGTGTCACTAGCAATTAGAGAAATGCAAATCAAAACCACTCTAATATTTCATCTCACCCCAGTAAGAATGGCAGCTATTATAAAGACAAACAACACTAAGTGTTGGCATGAATGTGGGGGAAAAGGTAAACTTATTTACTGCTAGTGGGACTTAAAATTGGTGTATCCAATCTGGAAGTTAGTATAGAAAGCAGTATGGAGATTTCTTGAAAAATTGGGAAGGGATCTACCATTTGACCCAGCTATATTCTCCTGGATATATACCCAAAGGACAGCATACTACAGGGACACAGCCGCATCAATGTTTATAGCAGCACAATTCACAATAGCTAAATTGTGGAACCAACTTAGATGCCCTTCAATAGATGAATGGATTAAAAAATGGCATATATACACAATGAAATTTTACTCAGCAATAAAGGAGAATAAAATCAGCATTTGCAGGTAAATGGATGGAGTGAAAGAAGATAATGCTAAGTGAAGTTAGTCAATCCAAAATAACCAAATGCCGAAGGTTTTCTTTGATATAAGGAGGCTGACTCATAGTGGGGTAGGGAGAGGGAGCATTAGAGGAATAGTTGGACTCTAGATAGGGCAGAGGTTTTGGAGGATAATGGAGGGGCCATGGGACTATAAATGATGGTGGAATGTGATGATCATTAATATCCAAAGCACATGTATGAAAACAAAAATTGGTGTGAATATACTTTGTATACAACCAGAGATATGAAAAATTGTGCTATATATGTGTAGTAAGAATTATAATGCTTTCTGCTGTCATATATAAATAAAAAAAATCAAAGCTCTACATCAAACTTAAAGACTGCTTTGTGATGTGTATTTTATGCACATTTATTGGACTCAATTTTCCTGAAATGATTCTCTATAAAATTATACTATTGTGTCAAATTATATTCATGGAACTTGAGACAATCAATTCCAACAAAATCTCTTCAATCTGACTGCCCAAATTGTAAAAACTAATTCTATTCAAATTAAGATGCCTATGGTTTCCACTTTCTTTTAAGGGTGGGCTACACAATTGCTTGACCAATGACAAAACTTAGCTTCATGGTTTAATCCCTACAGTCTGTTAACATATGGCATATTAGGTATACTTCTCTTGTTAACCTTGTTTGCTATCAAAAGTCTTATTAACTGTATGCCTGAAGCTGAACAAAAAATTGTCTTAACAACTCAGGTTGTTCAAGACTTAGAGTTGGGAACTGTTTCAGGCCCTGATCTTGGACCTACCTGGGGGTCTTGCTCATTGTTCAGCAGGGAAATCCTAACATAGAATGATATGTTTGGGAACAAAATGCTGTCACAATATTGGCAAGTCCAATTTCGTTGCCTCTTTGACAACGAGTATTTCCTCTGTAGGTGCAAGTTCAGCCTACATGTCAATTTCTAGACTCTTGGTGTCTGGATTCACATAAGATGATATGTTATGTATCATCTCTGGTCTATCATGACTGTTATATGTAAATTGGCACATATCCACTATAAAAGCTATTTTTTGCTGTACAATAAAGCAGATGTTGTTCTCTGAAACCATCTTTGAAGTGGTTTCTCCATGCCCTCAAGCTTCCACAGTCGATGCTGGACAATGGCAGGTCCCTCAGAATTTTTTTTGTTGAATTTTTTGTTATTTTTTATTTTTGTTTTTACTATGTCAGACTCTCTGTATAGGTCTGTTTTCAAAGACTGCCTAATCTTTAGGGAGACTACCAAGAGTTTAGCAAGATAGCTTCAAGTAGAAGTAGCTCTTTCTATTTTGATGACAGACCAAGAAGCAAGTTTTATCCTAGCCATGTACTAGTATGTGATTTTGAAAATAATGTTTAACTCTCTTTGTTATGTGTGGCCTCATCCAACAAGGAGGTCCACAGAACAGGGTAGAGGAGAGTGTGGCTTCAGAGTCACTAATCAAGATATCCAGAGACCAAACAGAAAACAGGTCTCATTTTATTGCACAGTTACCATGTATTTATACTCAGGCAGTAGCAAAGCAGATTACAGACAGCCACCAATGCAATGTCTGCTAACTTTCCTTGCAGCAACCAATCAATAAGTGGGCCATGGAGCAAGCACGCGAACTGCAACGTATGGCCTGGGGCTGTGCCTCTCAAAAGCCAAGCCTAGCACGAGGGGAGTGGCCTGTCGCTCACATGCCTAGCACAAGGGGAGTGGCCTGCCACTCAGACGCTGTTAACACATGTATGCAGTAATCCATGCACTTTTTCCCACATCTTCCCACTCTTACTCTGCTGCAAAGATTTCAGCCAGCATTGCTGTTTTTCGTTGTGTTGTCTTCATATGGTTACATAATCATCTCACAACAAGAGAAAATATTATCACTATTATGAACAGTAGCGCCAAGGTAATAGCATTATAAGGATTAGTTAATTCGGCTATCCGGTTTTTCCAATGTTCAGTCAATTCATGGAAGCAAAAAAAGGTTTTCAAGATAGACACCTTTGTCCATTGATTTTGACAATTGTCTTGGTAAGGTTATGCATAGTCATAAAATAGTTAGCATCCCAAACACCGTTAATATACTACGAAAAATTGGAGAAGTGTAAGGTTACATTTTCAGATACAGCATATTGGGTGACACAAATACTCTAAAATTTAGAGTCACAAGTGAGCCTTTGCAACATAAACAGAATATCTAGTTTTTCCTGGTAGATGTCTAGTTCTTGCTGAATGACTAAGATAGCGGCTGAGACAATATATTTAGTCATTTTGAATGGCATAGGCTTCTGCCATGGTAGTAGACAAATTGTTTATAGTCTGAGCAGTCTAGATGCTCTGAGTTTGTGAAGCAGCAGCAGTGGTTGTGGCAGCAATGGTGGCAACCAGGGCAATAATCCCAGTGATGATAAGTCTAATTGCCTACCTTGTCCAGTGTAGTATATCATTTAGAAGATTCTTCATCTCCATGTCCCATGGACTCCTCCACTCTCCAGACAGGTTCACTGGAAGCCAGACTGCTGGGGACACTCTGAGAATAAATAGACATTTAGCTTTCATAGCATGGGTTAGACAATTTGTTAGCCAGCAGGATATATTTACTGCATAAGGGATCTCTGTCTTAGTGATATTTATGCCATCAGTATCATTGATTATTAGCCTGGCAAAGAGTGGTGTAACACAAGCTTGTGCATAGTGGGTACAAGCATAATTTGGCACAAAGACAAATCCATGTATATATAATATATAGTATATTAAGGGTGCTTGGGATGCTAATTATTTTATGACTATGCATAACCTTACCAAGGCAATTGTCAAAATCCATGGTCAGGGTATGGACTCAATATAGACCCATTTATCCAGCTGGCTGCTGTCCATTTGATGGGTCTAGCAGCTAGCAATATTGGTGTGATATCCATCATGCCATACTGATTTCCTGCATACCTGTAGGTAATGGCTTGTTCTGCATAGCAGTTACTGAAGTAGCCCATATGGTTTTTGGGCATATTAGTTTCATTCCAGGGGGCTGCACCTGCCCAGGCACATAGATGTTGTTCTTCCCCAGAGAAGGTATGGCAGTAACACATTGATTCTATGGGATGTTATCATTATCAGAGGGGAACGTTCCAAAAAGCATTGTTGGGTACGTTGGTAGCAAGGGTTTTTTGCATTTCCCATGGGGCAGTCTCTGGTTATAGGTAGAATTAACTATAACTGTAAGGTCAGTGAGAGATAATCC
The DNA here is from genome assembly GCF_047511675.1 of Marmota flaviventris. Lineage (NCBI taxonomy): Eukaryota > Metazoa > Chordata > Mammalia > Rodentia > Sciuridae > Marmota > Marmota flaviventris. The sequence goes on along the minus strand of NC_092502.1, from coordinate 5,839,639 downwards.
AGCATATGACTTATTATAGTTATCTACAAGAATTTCATTTGCAAGAGCAAAACAGAGAGGACTGCCTGGATTGTTGTAGGAACAGATGAAGCAAGGCCCTGAAGATACCAGGAAGCAGTTTTATTTGGCTGTAGCCAGGTTCAGAGGGCACAGCTTTTCTGTAATCAATCAATTCCCTGAACCCTGAGTTCAGTTAGTTTCAAAGTTTTATACCCAGCATGTAAGGGGAGAGGCTTAGAAGTTCGCAGTCTACAGAACTTCAGATAAAAGCAGCTTTTTCTCTCAGTGTTTTGGGCAAGTTAACCCTTCAAGGACAACACCTGAAAAATGGAGAGATTCTTCTTCTCCCCTTTCTTTCCTCCCCCTGCCAGCTGTTACTATAGAGCCCAATTAGTAATTTATCTTATTCTAAAAATGTAGACATCTCTGTGAAGCCCAGCTCAAGGCCAGAGGCTTTGTTTGCACATTTCTACAAACTACTATATTGGATATGTTTGTGAAAAACTAGTAAGCGGGTGTCCAGCACTTGAAGTGCTGGTATCTTCTTGGCCAGGGGCCAAGTAAACAGGTGACACAAAAATAGAGAGTTTATCTACATTGAACTCTTTTGCTGGAAGTCCTAAAATCAGCCATGGTAAAGATTCTGGAGAAGATCAGTTAAGGCTTTTCTGTGGAGAAAGGGGGTGCAACTTCATAATCAAGGTCATAAAACTTTTGCTTGTGGGGATGCACCAACTTGTTGGCAATGTGCCTTCTTTTTTTGGCCTTTATATTGAAAAGATATATGGAAATGCCCCTGGGGGCTTGGTAGGAGCTATTGCCACCTCTGAATAATGGATGACCAATATTCCCAGTGACTTGCATCTTCTTTCAACTGATGGATTCCTAAATTTTGCTTCTTGGGCCTGACCCCTGCCCTCAGTCTGACACTTCAGAAAGGCCCAGTGCTGACTATGCATGAGGCACCCTGGAACATGCAAATATTAGACTTAGCTCTTGTACTCAGGGAACTTGTAAGTCCTTAAAAGGAAAGTCTGTAAAATGGTATCCTTCTGTTAAATGGAGCAGGTAATGGTGATCTTGGAATTGGAGTGCTCAAACCTAGTAGACACTAAGCCTTCTTCTTACCAACTGATCAACAAAGGATGGCAAGTGCAACCTGTGATGTTGGGAAGAAGGGTGTACCTGAGCTTTGCTCATCCTTCACTCACATTCATTTCTTCTTAGTGTTCTTTGTGTGGTGCAACTTCATCTTTCCTTAGGTGTAGGCCCTCTTGTCAAGTCTGTCTTTGAGTTTCATAATTTCCTCTCTTTCTTTAGAGTCAAGAGGTTGTTCTGGCCTTACCTGTAGCATCTGTGCTAATTGCAGGTTCCCTCACCTGGATCAGCTCATGTCTCCTCTTGCCTACAGATTACATTAAGGTGGAATTAATGGACCCATGAGATCCCAACCACAGCTCATTTCCTGTAGATTTTCCACCTCCTCTACTGCTCAAGCTTCCAGAAATGCCAAGTAAGAGTTCCCCAAAACTGAAGAGTGGAAGCAATGTAAGCATCCATTGATGGAGGAATGGATAAACATGTTGTCCATCCACACAATGGAATATAATTCATCCTATATTATGTTAAGTGTAGTCACACAATCACAAAAGGACACTTACTATGTAATTCTGCTTAGATGATATATATGGAGACATCAAACCCACAGAAACAGAAAGCAGGGGACTGGATGATGGGCAATGGGGTGGCAATATTTCATGGGTGCAGAGTTTCTGTTATGAAGATGAAGTCTAGCAATAGATGATGGTGATAGTGAATGTACTGAGCACTTCTGAATTCTATTTGCACTTAAAAATGGTTAAGGTGGGCTGGGATTATGGCTTAGTAATGCTGCCAATGTTTATAGCAGCTCAATTTACAATGACTAAGCTGTGGAAGCATCATAGATGCCCTTCAATAGATGAAATGATAATGAAACTGTGGTATGTATACACAATGGAATATTACTCAGCTTTAAAAGAGAATAAAATTATGGCATTTGTAGGTAAATGGATGGAGCTGGAGAATATTATGCTAACTGAAGTAAGCCAATTCCAAACAACAACAAAAACCAAAGGCTGAGTGTTCTCTCTGATAACTGAATGCTGATCCATAATGGGTGGGGGGGATGGAGGAACTATGATGGGGAAAAGGGGAGGGAGGGATGAAAGGGAGCACGTGGAGAGTAAAGATGGTGGAATAAGATGGACATCATTAACCTAGGTACATATATGAATGCACATATAGTGCGTTGTTACATCGGGTACAACCAGAGAAATAAAAAGTTGTGCTGAAATTGTATAGAAGGAACCAATATGCTTTCTTCTTTCTAGCCCAAGACTACAGGCTCCTGGGTCTATCTCTAGCCATAATTGACAGCTGATTTAAAGGAACTCCTGACTGCATCCCTCACAACCCCACTGTTAAGATGGTCTAGAAGAAAACATACAGGTGATTCCTATCACTACAGCCTCTAAGAACAGAGGTGTCTCTTTGCAGAATGCAGAATGGCTTCACCCATCCTACAGAACTAGCCTCTAAAGCCTCCTGGGTCATCAGGGCCTTGGGCAATGGGCTGTGTGAGAGAAAGCTGATTCTGATACCAGTTGGCAAAGGAGGTGAGAAAAGTGAGTGGCAGTCACCTAGATAGCCTTCATCCTCCATCAAATAGTAAGTACTACCTCAGCGAGGGAGATCCTGGGAACAAGGGAGAAATGCCTTTCTGGCAACAATTGCTAACACTCAACCCCAAAAGTAATAGCCCAAATATGGTCTACTGGGTAGCCCTAAAGGGACTGCCTTATGTAGGTTCAAGGTCAAGATAGCCTGCTAGAAAGGCTGAATCTCCTGCCTGGAGAAACTCCTTCCCAATTTCAGGTACTGCAATGTGCTGAAATTGTATAGAATTTCAGTGAACTGGAGGCCATAGAGGTGGAAGGAAGTGAAATCCTCCAAAACCCGGGTATTGAGGTGCTTCAGAAAACAACCAAGGAATGTGGAGTGAGGCGAGGGCCAGGATCAGTTCTCAAAGATCCAGATTTGGAGGCTATTCAACCTCTCTGCATGTTAGATACTGGAGGTACTGACAGAAAGTTGATTAGAATAGCCAAATAAGAAGGGAATCACCCAAGAATTCAAGTTTTCTCCCCCTACAGACTTTTCTCCCAACTAGGAAATGGCCTACAAACTGTTCAGCTGACAGGCAGGAACTTAGGAACACTTGTGATTGCAGGCAGAGAGTTGCTCATGGCTAACTTCACTTGAAGTTGTTTCTTTGTTTCAGAATCTGCTCTTTAGAAAAGGCCTTAAACCAGTCAAAGATACACAGCTGCTCTTCTAAGTGACCTAGAGTAAACTTTGCTCACTATAACTCATTATAATGCTAAACTCTCTGCCCTAAATTAAGTGCATATGCATTTATTTGGTTTGCTTTGGTTTGGTACTGGGAATAGACACCAGGGATGCTTTACCACTGAGCTACATTTTATGGTAGAGATATCTCAGAAGAAAAGAAAAAGAACATGATGTATCATTGTGAGCCCTCCAGAAATCAATCTTGAACATTCTTGCTACTTTGTAGTATAGAAATAGAATGTCCAATCAGGAATGTCTATTACCTCATATGAAGACAAAGACTAGTATGTAAAAGGAAACTAACTAGAATATATAAGAGATCACTTTCTACACTAAATGTTCAGCCTTCAGATAAGAATCCACTGAGGCTAGATGCACACAAGTAAACACTGCTTCCTGTTGAATACCCTGGTGTCTCCTGTCTGTGTGAGAATCCCACACAACATTTTATTTTGTTTTGTTTGAGGCAGGATCTTACTTATCTTATCCTTCTCTTTGATATATATTTATAATGACCAGCTTTCTTAGAAGTGTTTATATCCTGTGAGAAGTGAAAAGAACATCTGAAAAAAGATTTCAAAGACTCTTAAATAAATAGTTGTCTACAAAACTGACATGAAAACCAACTCAATTTATTTTTAGAAACATTACATATCATATACTATTTTAAAACAACTTATCAAAACTGATTTATTCCCATGTTTGCAACTCTTCTCAAATTATTTTTCAAATGTCTAACACAAGAGATTTTCTATGGAATAATTCAGATGACTTCTGTAGAAATTGTCAACAAGGCTGAAGATGTAGCTCAGTCGTAGAGAGCTTGTCCAGCATGTACATGGCCCTGAAGTTTAACCCCCAATACTTAAAGAAAAGGAAAGGGAAAAAGAAGGAAGGATAAAGAGAGGGGACAGGAGGGGAGGGAAAGGAATGAGTAATTAAAACAAAAGGGCAAGTGGTATAAATATAGATATATGGTGTACTAACTCTTTAAAAAATTTACAGAGCTATAGAATTTTAGTTACATCAAACTGGGTGATATTATGACTATATAGAATGGCACATAATAAGTTCTGCCTTAGCCTGGCCTAAACCAAATCAATGGGTGGGTGACCTGGAGAGGACTTCTCTCTTGCTTGATTTGGACTGTCTTGAACCTTCACAGGATCAGAATTTATAGCATAGTGGAGGGATCAAGACTTCCCTGACAGGCAGTGTAAGTGTGCTAGGCCCCTGAGATCCCATGATCAGGGATGCCCATGCGCATGCCCACAGCCCCTCCCCACCACTCACTGGTACAAAATGGTCTGCTCCATTGCCTGGTGCAGGTTTTCTCCTGACCAAAGGCCTGAGTGTTCACAGCCTATTTTGGTGTGGCTGGAGATTGTATGGTTGTGGAGGGAATAGCCAAAGTAGCCTTAGCACGATGGAGAGGCAACAGCTATCTCTCAGCCATACTTGGGGGTGGTCCTGGAAGAAGTAAGTAGGGTTGTGGTCTACCTTGACTGAAGACATGGAAACACACCCTAGTCCTTATGGCTGTCCATGGGAGTTGGTGATATGTACAGCTATTGGATTTTTTGTTGTTCTCTTGTTTTTGTGGAGAAGTTATCAGTCTGTGAGAAGCAGGCATTACATGAGAAGATAAAAAAACTTGCTCTAAAACTTTTTGGACTAATTCAAGAAAAATGTCAATTACTTGAAAATGTTAGCTTTGTTCAAAAAGTGTATGAAGGCTTAGAGTCACCTTTAAATGATGTCATTTTGGTGAAGGAGTCAGTAAAAACAGAAAACTTGGAGGCAATATATGAAATCTAGGAGAGGTCCATATCTAAACTTGAAGATGAAATACTCTTTCTAGAAAATGAGCTAAAAGAAGAGAAAACTAAATATTCTCAACAGGATAAATTGATGGTGGATATATCAAAGAGGATTAAGTGCCTAGAAGATGAATCAAAATCCCTTAAATCACAAATACCTGAAGCTAAAACAACCTTGAGAATATTCCAAATGAATAAAGAAAGAATTACAGTAGCAATAAAAGAGACTTTGAATGACTTCAGGAAAGTCATAAACAGCTTTTACAAGAAGTTGAAGTATGGAAAGAAACAGTGAATGGCCTTACTAAACAGAAAATTATATTTGAACACTCTAAAGTACATACAGAAAAAATTCTAGGAGACAAATAAAATCACATTAATTCTCTGACTGAACACTTACTGCAGATAAAAGATTTGGCTCCCATGCTTGAAAAAGTCCTAACAGATGATGGTTACTTGGAATTGGAATTGAAGAGTTAATCAGAAATTAGTGCTCACTTAGAAGATCAGCCAAAAGGGTCTTGGAAGACACTGGTTTACGATGCGAAATTAAAGGCCTCTTTTAAAACCTTAGAAAGAGAAAGAAATCAAATTTTTACTTTATTATCTGAAGTAATTGAAACAAAGGAAGACCTAATAGAACATATTAAAAATCTTAAGACAGAACAAGCATCTTTGCAAACAGAAAATACACAGTTTGAAAGTGAGAATCACAATCTTCAGCAGAAACTTAAAGTCATGATGGAATTATATCAAGACAATGTAATGAAACTCCAAAGAAAATAGGAGAGAAAAATTACCAGGTAGAGCAATAAGAGAAACTTTTCAAAGAGGAAGAAAAGATCACCCATACAACTAAACTGCTGGAGACCAATAGAAAGCGATCAAAAGATCTTGAAGAAGAATTGGAGAGAACCATTTGTTTTTATCAGGGGCACATTATTTACTATGAGAAAAAAGCTCATGGTAATGAGTTGGCAGCTAGGAGTGCTGAAAGATACCTCAATAATTTAAGGAAAAAATGCTCACAATATACAAAAAGTAACTGAAATAGAGTTATAATTTAAGCTTGTAGAAAAAGATCCTTCTGTGCTTGATGCTTGAAATACAGCCTTTGGCAAAAAGAATTCTCCAAATGGTCCCTTACCATTGGGTCAACCTTCATGTGAAATAAGACCTTCTCATTTGGAAAAGAAGGCTACACTCATACCCTCAACTTTGGTGCCAGTAGGAGGAGAAAGAGGCTCAAGGGGCCCAGAGAATCCTCTGGACCATCCAACTCGCAATGAAAGAAGAGAATCAAACTGTGATAAGTCAACTTATCCTCAGAGAGCACCTTCTGACATACGGCCCCTGGAACATCCATGGGAACAGGCCCATAGGATAATGATCCCTTCACCAGGCCAACCATATTCTGATCCACATCTTCCTCTACAAAGGCAAGATGGATGTTATTCTAAATATGGTAGACCATCTGGATCAGCAGAACTCAGAAGTTCCACTATGCTGCCTTTGGATAAAATGGATGGGCCTACATATTCAGAAATGGAATCTAGTAGAAATGATACCAAAGTTGATCTAGGTGATTCCAATGTATATGATTCATCTCTCCCTGCTGAAAACCAAGTAACTGGCTCTGGCTTTTCTTTCTCATCTTACCCTCCAATCAGAGGTTCATTGTTTTCTGTGGATCCAAGGAGTCGGTTTATGAGAAGAGGACCTTTTCTTCCTCCACCTCCTCTAGGAAACACTCATGGAGCATCACAAAAATATATACAGTACATACTTATATGTACTTTACCTAAATAATTGGGCTGTTATTATAAAAATTAAAATTTCCATGACTAACAAGAATCCTCTTCTTGATATTTGAGCTGTTATAATTAAAGAAATAGTCTTTTTTATATGACTGATGTGGAGAAATATAGTACAAGGGAATGAAACTAATATATATATATGATTAAGTGTTTTATTTATAAACTTTTTTTAGTTGTTGATAGACCTTTACTTTATTCACTTATTTATATGTAGTACAGAGAATCAAACCCAGTGCCTCACACATGCTAGGTAGGAGTTCTGCCACTGAGCCACAATCCCAGCTCATGATTATATTTTAATAACCACTAACAATAATCTAAAAGAAAATGAGAATATCTCCATTATTAAACAAATACAAGCCAAAAATATATAACCAATAACAATTAGACCTGAATTATTTTCTAATGTTGTATTCATTACAGGGATTCTTTGATTCTATAGTGGTTTTACCAAAGGCCTGAAATATTTCCTTGCACTTGGCGAGCATCTACTCTTCTACAATAGAGGAAATGGGTATGGTAGAATTTTGTTGAAATGAATTAAATTTATACACTCAGGGATATCAATATTCGTCAAATATGCTACGGATTAGAGAGTATTCATATTGAGTAAAAGGATTGTATGTTAAAAAAATGAGGGCTGTGTTTGTAACTCATTGATAGAGCACTCACTAGAACATGTGATGTCTTGGGTTCGAGCCTCAGCACCACATATAAAAAAATAAAGGTATTATGTCTATCTACAACTAAAAAATATTTTTTAAAATGGTTAACATAGCAAATTTCATGTCATGTATATTTTAACCACAATCAAACATGTAAAATGGAAAATAAACAACTCAGGGGTACCAGTGAGGGAGCTGTGGGTCTAAAGGAAAACAAACAGGTGGGTTCTCAGTAAGGATGGCAGGTGGCCTAATTTCAATAGGTGTTTTAGATGGTTCCACATCCCGGGATATCCAGCCTGGTGAGGTGTCCATTTGAGGATTCATTTGGGAGGGCTTGGTTGGTGATGGCATGCTGTTCATAAATCCTTGCCTGAAATTTTGGTTGAATGAGTCATTATGGCATTAGCTATATTAATATTGGGTCAGAGGACAACATGCAACTTTTTTTTTCAACATACAACTTTATGAAGGTCAAAAATATGACAAACATGGCCTCCTATTGTTAGAGTTTTAAAGTGACAGATTCCTGGAAATAAGAAATGACAATTCCTTTGGAACATGTAAACCTCTATTCAAGATATGAATATATTTTATGTATCCATAGAAAAATTCCCTGATATAAATTACATGATGCACTTTTTCCTGAGTCCCCTTTCTTCCATTATCCCATGCCTCTAAGGAGAGCACCTTCTGAGGCTGCAGGGCGTGCTCCCTGAGAGTAGTGTGCTCTGCCCTGAGCAACCTTGAAAGTGGCTCTCTGGTGAGGTCCAGAGGAAGGCAGGAATGGAAAAGTCTGGGCAGGGTAATGGCATAGCATGACAAGGAATATTCCAGATGCTGCCTTCTGTCTGGAGGACCTAGTAGAGAAACAGGTGTTGAAAGGAATTGTGGCATCAAGGAACTTGGGAGAGGACCATGCAAAGCATGCTGTGAAACCTGGCTTCTCCCAGGAACTTTTCAGTAAGCATGTTTCTAACTGTGCCTGGAGAGGTGTGTGGCTGTCTGTATGGGGGACAAAGTGCCAAGTGACCCTTCCTTCATCAAGGATAAAATCAGTGCCTTAAGCAACTTAGTGAGACCCTGTCTTTTTGTGACTGGCTTCTTTGAGTTGGCATAATATTTTCAAGGTTCATTCATGTCATAGCATGTCATCAGTACTCCATTCCTTTCTATTGCAGAACAACATTCCATTAGATGGATATTCCTTATTTATTAAACTATTTTGTTTGTTGACTTAGTCACTTGTACTTTTTGACTATTTGAATAATGCTGCTGTGAACACTCATATAACTTTGTTTCTCTTGGATGTACACCTAGGAGTGGTATTGCTGGGTCATTTAGTAAGTCTGTGTTTAATATGGAAGGAGTTTCCAGACTGTGCTAGAAAGCAGGCTCATCTTTTACATTTCTTCACCAGGTCACAGTGTATCCTTGTCCCTGAGAAGATATGCTATTGTCCATGTCATTGATTGTAGCCATCCTTCTACTCATAAAGTGTTCTCTTGTTATGACTTTGATTTGCAATTCCTTAATGATAAATGATAAATGATGACTACTTATCAAACATAATGATCTTTAGAGAAGTGCATATTCAAGTCTTTGGATACTTTTTTATTGGATTTTCTTTGTTGTTTAGTTGTAACAGTTCTTTCTATATTTGGGGTAACAATCAGTTCTGAGTTGTAATCTATGATTTGCAAATATTTTCTTCCATTCTGTGAGTTGTCAATTCATTTTTAGTGCATTCTTTGATACTCAAAAGCTATAATTTTCAATAAAGATTAATTTACTTATTACTTCTTTCGTTGCATAGCTAGTGCCTTAAATTAGTAACTACTTCTAAATGTAAGGCCAAAATAACATATTCCTATTTTTTAGGAGTCTGTAATTTTAATTTTGTATTGAGTTCTGTGATATATTTTGAGGGTGTGTGTGTGTGTATGTATATGAAGTGATGTAGGGAGTCTGACTCCATTCTTTTCTGTTCTCACATGCCCATTATTCTTGGTGATGCCTCAGCACATAATAATATTGACCATACACATAAGGGTTTTCTGCAAAAATTCATACATGATTTGCTCTTGAGGATAAGGAGCCATGAAAGCCCCTCAGTGACAGGTTTGCTCTCTCCATCCTTCCAGGCTCACTGTACAGTGCCCACCTGAAGCCATAGGTACAGCCTGTGCTTCCAGAGGCTGGGCTGTCTCTGGACCTCATGTTCTGAGGACTCCACTTTCAGTGAGCCCTCATGCCCATTCCTCTGTGTCCACGTGAATAAATGGTGCTGGGAAAACTGGATGTGCATATGTAGAAGAATGAAACTAGACCCCTGTCTCTAACCCTGCACAAAAGTCAAGTCTAAATGAACCAAAAACTTGGGAATTAGAATAGAAACCTTGCAACTTCTAGAAGAAAACAGAGGGTTAACACTCCATCATGAAGATGCAGGCACCAACTTCCTCTCTTTTCATTGGTTGCATTGGTAACACTCCTTTGGGAGGTGAGAGGCACATTCCATTTTCACCCAATGGAGGAGGAAGTCCAGCTTTCTCAATGCAAGCTCATCACTGATAGATTTGGGTGGAGTTCAAACTGCCCACTGCACTTCCACTAGAAACACCCTCAACTGAGGGGCAGAGGTGCCTCATTATAGCTTCACAAGTCCCCAGTGGTGCTGTGCTGTGGGATGGTGTTGTCATTTCTGAGAAGGGATATATTGCTCCAGCCTCACTAGCTGTGTCTGGCAGCAACTCACTGGGAAGGAAAAAGAGCCTTGTTACCTCCAGACAGGGGGAAAGTCCAGACATCCAGATGGTCTCCATTGACACTGGGATTTCATTTTTTGGCTGGCTGAATCCCGGTTCATTTGCTTTATCACTTATACTAAATTTGTTTTTTTTTTTTTTTTTTTTTTTTTTTTTTACCTCCCTTTCAATCCTTATCAGCTACCACCAGATTTCTCAGTGACATCATTCGCCCTGGGGTTAGAAACATCTGGTTTTTGGGTCTTCACCCTGATCTTCTTGCCTTTCCCTCTTATCAGGTGGGGACAGCCTGCCAGGGGCTTCACTCTTTTTATCAGGGTAAGGGAAAGAAATTGTTTGAGGCCATACTGGAGGGATCTGTGGGTGTGCCTGGTGAAACGTCAGGTTTTTTAAAATGGAGTTGCTTAGGCTCAGGCCTAAGGCCATTCTATCATTCACACACACACACACACACACACACACACACACACAACCCCCCAAAACCAGGGGATTTGTTACTAATCTACTTATGATAAAAACAAGTAGAACAGAGCAGAAAAGCAGAGCAGAAGAGGAGGGCAGCAGCCAATCCTGGGACCCTCCTTCAAATTCCATTGTGGACTGAAGAGCAGGGCAGGGCTACATTCCCAGTCCTTGCCCCTTGGCCAAAGATCTATGTGCACATGCAGCACATCTCCCACAGATGCAGGCAGTGAGGAGGGTGCGGGCAGGTGGAAAGGGTTCAGCCTGAGCAGCTGAGTCCACTTAGGAGCTCAGGTGGAAGAGATGCCTCCTGGCCCCTGGAGAAGCCACCTTCACTGCCCCTTCATGACCCCTTCCTTAGTAGGAGGCACAATAAAAACGAATAATTCCTTCTATCTGATGGCACCTCAGTGGGCTGGCCACTACACACACCTGGAACACCCTGGGGCCACAAGTCCTCCTGCCATTTCCTCATGCTCCCCTGTGAGCTTTGCTTTGTAATGCAAAAATACTTAACCAGAGAGCTGTCCTCTGAACAGGTTTTAAAGGGCAAAAGACCACATTCTTAACTACATATACTTATGGTGCAGATCTCTAGGTCTCACTCACCTGGCATACATGTGCCCATGTAGCTTTGACCAACACCTATTTTTCACCCTCACCCCTGTTGACCACCCTTTATTCTCAGCCTCTATAAGTTTACATTTTTAGATTGCCCATGTAAGTGAGGTTGTGCCAGATTTCTCTGTGCCTGGCTTTGTAATTCAGCACAGTGTCCTCTAGCATCACTCCAGTTACTGAAAGTGCTGGCATCTCCTTACTTTCTTGGTTGAATAATATTCCACAGGCCACCTGCCAATTTGCTTATCCATCCATCCATTCACCCACGGGAAATTAAGATGGATTATGTCCCTTCCTATTGTGAAGGGTGTTGCAGCAAACCCATGAGTACAGATATCTCTTCCACATGCTGATTTCATTTCTTTTAAATGTACACAAAAGAGGTCTTTCTGGGCCATATGGTTGTTCTATTTTTATTCTTCCAAAGAACCTTCACACTGCTCTCCATGGTGTCTGCACATATTTTCACATTTGCAAATCCTCTGTACATAATGCATCATGGGTATTGAGGAGGAGAAAGGTAGTGAGTCAGCCACACAATTCCAACCAGAGGAGTTTTTAGGGGAATGGCCATGTGACCTCAGAGCCCACAGAAAATAAGCTCAGTGGCCTTGAAGAGTGGCACTGCCATGCACAAATCTAATGGAAGGTAAAGCTCACAGCAGGAGTAGGTTTTGTGCTGGGTCTGCTCGTCCACCTGAAGGTCTGTAAGAGGCTTCACCAAATTTCTGTTCTCCCCAGTGCTATCAGTCCAAAGCCCTGAAATGGTTTCCTGGAGACATATGAAAAACCTGCCATCAGTTGAACACAGCACCTCCTCCTCTCACCTGCTGCTTCCCAGGCTGGCAGTGACAGCCTCCCCCCTGTCCATGAGTACTGCAGTGGACTTGCTGGTCACCTTGCCACTGTGTGCACTGCCATTTCTGCAGATAAGTGCCTAAGAAGGACTGAGTCCAGAAGACCCAGGCCCCCTCCACTTCCACTCAGGATAAGATTAGAACACATCTAGGCCTGTATAACTCCCTGAGGAAAGTTCTGTTCTTCTGGCTCTAAACCCAGAGGGACGTGAGGCTGGAGCTGCTTCCATGAGGGAAGAGCCTGTCTGACCATGGGACACACACGGCAGAAGGCAAAAATGAAAGTGAAGAGAAATTGTACGCTGATGAGTCCCTAGATGCTACTGGATCTGCAGTCCACTCTTCCCCTGAATACTTCAGCTATACAAAATATTATTCCTTCTTGTTTGTCTGAACCTGTTTTAATTGGATTTTCTGTGATTTGCAAATGGAAGATAACAAAATGATACATTTCATAAACTCAGGACAATCTTTATTGTAATTTTTTTGTTTTGTTTTTCTACTATGTAGACTAGCATCTCTCTCCCAGAAGAAGAAAGGGAGCAAGAAGAAGGGAGAGTGAGTATTTGATGGAAGGTTCTATCTGAGCAGTCAGCCTGAGAAGGGAAGGGCAGACATCGATGATCTTACCATCACCACAAACAATGACCGCCTGCACTCTAGTAGGCTTATCTGTCCCTCACATGGCACTCTAATTAAATAACCACCTTTAAAAAACCCAGAACATCTGGTGATCCTCAGATAAAATCAAATGTGTCATGCCTCTTCTTAGTCTTTAGTTATATATCAACACAAAGCAAGTAAATTTCTGTGACTTTTTACATGCAGAAATAAATTTGTCTATTTAAAGAAAGTACAGGTACTAGCCCCAGAAAGTCAAGCTCCATTGTGATGGTCCATTCAAAAATGAAGAAAAGAAGACACACCCTGGATGAAAAAAATCCTGCTAAGAGAAACCTTCCCTCCCAGTATCTCACAGTCCCATCTTTCTGTCCTTATAAAAACCCTTTGTGTCCCTGAGATCCCCAGGAGGGCACTATGAAGATGACAGCCCCACAATCCCCCAGTGTGCTGGACCTTCAGTAAACCTGATTTCTTTCCCACTAATTCACATCTTTTGACTACTGGTTTTCCAGTGATGAGGTGCCTGGACTTGGGTCTGGTAACACCTGTTGTCTGCAAGTCTTCTCTATCACTGATGATGACTCCAAATTCTTTTTTTTTTTAACTGCCTGTTACATCATGTCTAAAGGCTCCTGTTTCAACAAATTATTCTATTTTCAGAGTAACCCTTTTTATACAGATAGTGGTTTGTGAAGAAACACTGATAATGGAGGGCTTACACCTGTAGCAACTCTGCAGGGTGCTAGTAATCAAAAGGTACAGTAAGGCATGGTATTTACTTCCATAAGTTTTCAAAAGGCTTACAAAGTGCCCACACGTTTTGTAAAGAGTGTAAAGAATCATGAGCCCACATAACTCTTGATGCACCACCTCCAGGGTGCAGAAGCAGACCATCTTTATCTTCTTGAAACAACAGATCATTATACCAACTAATCTGGAACCTCACACTTCAAAATGAACTCCCAACATTCTTTCAACTCTTAGGAGGAAACTATTTGCCAGCTGTTGTACAAAGGTCAGGTGCCTCCAGGACACAAGCTTTGTTTTCACCATGTGATCTAAATTAATGATCTTGGCCAATTCACATAGTGGTGCTTTAACTATCTCCTAAGCTCTTATGTTTTTTTATCTAGAAGGCACTGCATGTGCCTAACTATTATTGAAGTACCCCCTGATTGAGCTCTATTAAATTTAGTGATCATTTAGAAAGTTAATCAGTGGAGAAATTCACAGAAGAGCCCTGTCTAGTTATAAATCTGTTACTCTGAAGCACAATAAAATTATTCCTAGGTATAAGGTACAGGAAAGACCCTTTTTACTTACTTTTCCATATGCCTGTCATCTAAGGATTTTGCTTCTCTTATCTGTTCCTGTGTACTTTTATGCATTTTCTCCTTTATTCTTTTCTTCTGAAGTAAAGAAATACAAGGGGAAATAAAGCGGGCAAAACAAATGGCAGTTTGTATTAATACATTTATATATATGTATCAATTGAAATGAGAATACAGGCTTAGTTCTCCCTGAGTTTTTTGAGCTTCTTTCACTGATTGTTCTAACACCCTTCAGCAACATCTGTCAACTTTTGAATGAATCAATTTGTTATTTTATATGATCATTAGCAGAGCTTCTGCCCCTACTTTACCCACCCACATTTCTGTGTTTAGAAAATCTGTGATGAATGCTAAACAATATTTTAAATCATCAACATCTAACACTGGCAAAGAGGACATAATGTTAAACCATCATATTATCTTGACTGATGGGTTTTAGTAAGAAGGTCTTATTATGTCTATTCAAACAAACTGAATTTATTAGATTGTTGGGCCTGTTACTGCAGATTGCCTCAGGTAAAACACAAATAACAGAGGAGAACTAGGTTTCTATCTGTACTCTATGACTTACTGACACTGGGATTTGGTTAAAGGGCCTATATTTTGTGAACCTACATTCATGATTTTAAATAGGATTATCACTGCCTTTATCTTTTGAATGTATTATGGCTCTTTAAATGAGCATGACACACATGTAAGTTATATTTTGGTTTCCATATTTCACTTATCATTGAATTGCTTCAAGAGTTACATGAGTTTCCCATCTAGAAATCTTCTTCCCAGAAAAGAAAACAATAAAGCATGTGAAGAGAACTTACAATGGGAGAAAAATTGTTGCACCTGCACATCAGGTTTAGCATTCATCTCCAGGATATATAAAGAAATCATAAAACTTAACACAGTACAAACAAGTATTCCAATCACCAAATGGGCAAAGGAAATGAACAGGCACATCATAAAAGAAATGCAAATGGCCAACAAATATATGAAATAAATGTTCAACATCACTACAAATTAGAGAAATGCAAATTAAAACTACACTGCCATTCCATCTCACTCCAGTTGGAATGGCAATTATCAAGAGTACAAGTAATAGAACATGTTGACAAGGATGTGAGAAAAGTTGATTGAATTAGACAAAGGGGAATAAAAGGAAGGTGGAGAAATGGGAATAGAAAAGACAGAATGAATCAAACATAACTTTCCTATGTTCATCTATGAATATACACACAGTGAAACCGCATATCATATACAACCATAAGAATAGGATCCTTATTAGAATAAGTTATATGCTATATTCTATGTATATATAGTATTTCAGAATTCACTCTTCTGTCATTTATATATCTAAAAATAGTGACGAAAATTAATTTAAAAATTTCATACTATAAACCTGTATAGGATGTTCAATGAAATTCTAGTAATCTAAATTTAGAAGAGTAATATTGTAACTTTGGGGATACATGATGAGGACATTTAGAGCAATTTGATTTTATGCATCAATTCCTGCTCTAAGATTCTCAAAGAGGCAGCTACTAAAAAGATTTGGAGTCTTTTGTAGTACTCTAGGACCATTTCTGGGAAGCAGTATCATGTCTACAGAGATGCAGGGGGTACAGAATTATTCTTTCAAGGGACAGGTGGACCCATGCTACAGCTACACTGTGACTACAATCTTGTGGGTTCCATGTGCTTCTATCTGGACCACAACTTTACTGAGTTTCATATCCTAGTTTATTCAGTGTGAGTGATGCCTGTGTGTACCTCACAGTGCTGCCATGAGAAATACAGGAAATAGCGCACATTAAGTGCTCAGTACATGCTCTGGGTTAAATTGTCAACACATCCCAGCACATCAGCTTATTACATCATCTGAAAATGAGGTTTTTGTGCATGAAAATGTTATATGAGGCCATAGTCAATTAGAGTGGGCTATAATCTGATGACTCATCACCTTAGAAGAGGAAAATTTGGACAAGTATACTTGTGCAGAGAGAACACCATGTGATAATGGTGACCGAAAAAGGAGAGATGAGTGCACATGTGAAGGTATGCCAAGTATTCCCCACAACCACTGAAAGCTAGAGGAATTAAGGAAAAATTTCCCTAGACCTTTCAGAGCATATACCTTATATTAATTCAGTTTGGACTCCTAGACTCCACAACTGTGTTACAGTAACTTGATTTTTTTTCCAGTGGATTACTTTTGAGTTTTTTTTTTTTTTAAATTACATTAGTTTTTTAATCTTTTTTCTTTTATTTATTTTTTTATTATTAGTTGTTCAAAACATTACAAAGTTCTTGACATATCATATTTCATACATTTGATTCAAGCAGATTATGAACTCCCATTTTTACCCCGTATACATATTGCAGATTCTTTAAGACACCCAGTAAGTATTATTTTTCAGAGTAGGGCCCATATGTTTGGCTCCCCCTTAACACTCAGTAGAGGGGTTAGTCCCAGACTGGTAGCTTCCTATCATCAAAGGGAAAAAGAGGAATTCCACGTGGTCAGCAACATCCTGTGTCCACAAAGATCTGGATAAAATATCATGAAAACTCAGTATGGAATTTTAAGAGTAAATGATATTCTGAAATTCACATGGAAATCAACAATACAAAAGATGAGATTCTAAAAATAATATGTAGACAATTGTTGAAGTACAGAGGTAGGGCTTGCAGTCTTCAGGGAAAAGGTCTGCAAATGAGAAAGGCCCATGAGAATGGAGGATCCCAAGTGCCCCATTTTATCATGAATATATGCAGGTGTAATCTAAGTAGAAGCTACAGGTAGGGCACTGGGAAAAGAGGCAGGTAAAGAAGGTGAAGACTGCACCCAAAGAGGACCTTATGTCACCTTCATTGCCCCCGAAATTTCTAGACAAGGACCATCAGTTCGAAATGTTTAGACCAGGAACATTAGCAAACCCTGGGGACTTATAAGAAATACAGAAGCTCAGGCCCACCCCTGGCGCCTGAGTCAGACACTCTGAGTTGAGGCCCAGAAGTCTGAGTTTGAGTGAGCTATCCAATTGACTGTCATGCACCCTATTTGAGATACACTGTTCTAGTCTTGAACAGATGGCCTGGGGTGGAAGCATCAATTTTATTCTCCATGAAGACACCTGGGAATTGCAGAACCATACCAATAACTTTTCTCTTCCAAGCTCCTGACCCTTCACCCTAGTCTCTCTTAAAATCAAATATCCAAAAGAATATGTGGAGATATATATATATATATATATATATATATATATATATATATATATATATATATATATATATAATGGAAAATTACTCAGCCTTAAAGAAAAGTCAAATTAAGGCATTTTCCAGTAAATTGATGGAACTAGGGACTGTCAAGGTAAGAAAAATTTGTCAGTCCCAAGAAACAAAGGCCAAATATTTTCTTTTATATGTGGATGCTAATACACAATAAGGAATGGGGAGGGAAAAACAGAAGTTTATTGGAGTGTATAAAGGGGAATGAAGATAAGGGAACAGCATTAGAATAGGAAAGATATTAGAATGAATTGGACATAACTTTCTTATGTTTATATATGAATACATGACCTGTGAGATTCCATACCATGTACAACTACATAAATGAGACCTAATTAGAATAAGGTATATTCTATGTATGTATAATATCTCCAAATGTACTCTGCTGTCACATATATCTAAGAAGAAGAAATAAAAAGGAGTAAAAGGACCTGGAGGAGGGAAAGAAAGAGGAAAGGGAAACACTGTGGAATGATATTGCTTATTTTTATAATAGATTTATATGTGAATGTATAACAATAAATCTCATTGCTATAATGCATTAACAAAAATTTGGAAAAGATTAAAAAGTGGATAGTGGCATATGAACTTAATTGGCAAATCATAACTTGGTTGAATTCCCAATACCAAAAAAAATTAATTACATATATATGTATATATACATATGCACACACACACACACACACATATACAAAAGTTACTGTAAAAACATATTTCATTACAAAAATCCCATGAGATAATCAATAGATTCAGAAAAGCCTGTCCACAACACTCAGCACTCATTCATATTTAAAACACCAGACAAACTCGTGACAGAAGGACATTTCTTCAAAATTGTAGAAGATGTATGTGAGAAACCAAATGCCAACATCAAACTGAATAAAAAAAGTTGAATTTTTTTTTCTAAAAATAAAAACAAAACAAGGAAGTAAACTTTCACCACTCCTTGAATCCCTAGCCAAAGCAAACAGGCAAGAGAAGAAATCTAATGGCATACACATAGGAAAGAAGAAGTCCTGTTGCCTCTGTGTACTGATGACATGAACATTTTACTTAGATGATTTAAAATGCTCCATCAGAAAATTTATAATGTTGATAACAAATCTACCAAAGGAGATGATACAAGAACATAATACATAAATCAATTGCATTCCTATATTGCAAAAACAAACCTGCTTCAAAACAATTGGGGAGAATATTTTATTCACAAAACCCTAAAAAAATATATTTGGTAAAATACTTAACCTAGGAAATAAAAATCTTCAACAATGAAAATTATAAAATGGTAAATAGAAACAAGTTGAAGACAACCTTTAGAAGTGGAAATACTTCTAATGTTCTTGAATAAACAAAATTAGTATTATCTAAATGATCATACTACCTTAACCAGTGAACAGACTCAGTACAATCCCAATCAAAATATTAATGAGATCCTTCATAACACACAGACAAAACACATTTCTCAAATTCTTTTTGACCCAGAAGTGAAATAGAATAGCCAAATGTATTCTGAACCAGAAGAGTGATGCTGAGAGCTTCACAGTACCAGATATCCAATTATGTCACAGAGCTTTATAAAACAAACAGGTTTATGTTGGCACCAAAATATACCTGAAGACCAATGGAATAGAAAATATAGACAGATCCACAAAGATACAGTGCCTGATTTGCAACAAAGGGGCCAAAAATATATGTTGGAAAAAACAGAAACTTTTTTTACAAGTGCTGCTATAAAAACTGGATATTCATATGTAGAAAAACATAAAATTTTATCTGTCTCACCCTGCAAAAAAGCCAACTCCAAGGGGTTCAAAGACCTAGGAATTAAACCAGATACTCTACAGTTGCTTAAAGAAAATGTAGGCCCAACACTCCAAATTATTGACAAAATTATCAACTTTCTTAACAAGACTTCTAAAGCACAAGAAATAAAACTAAGAGTAAATAAGTGAAATAAAATCAAATTTCAAAACTTCTGCACAACAAAGGAAACAAGAATGTAAACAGAGAGCCTACCAATATGAGAAAATATTTTTCATCTGAATCTCAGAAAATTAATGTACAGAATTAAAAAAAAAAGACTTAAAAAATGAAACCCCCAATTACTAATTGGGCACAAAATCTAAACAAGACATTACTTAAAAGAAGAAATACAAGTGGCATATATATGTTCAACATCTCTAGGAATCAGGGAAATGCAAATCAAAACTACAAGGAAGACAAAGTCTGTTATTATTGTGCCCTCACTCTTTCCCTATACTTCAATAAAACTATTAGATTCAAAAAGAACTACATGGAGATTTTATCTCACTGCACTCAAAATATCAATTATCAAGAGTAATGTGGGGGGATCCACATATCAGAGAGAACATTTAGGTGGAAAGGAATAATAAAGCTTATTGGATTAGACATAGTAGGATAAAGGGAAAGGAGGAAATCGGAATAGGAAAACAGTAGAATGAAACAAACATAACTTTCCTGTTCTTATATGAATACACAACCTGTGTAACTCCACAGTATATATAGCACAAGAATGGAAAGTTATAGTCCATGTATGTATAATATGTCAAAATACACTTTGCTGAAAAGAATTTTTTTTAAAAAGAATAATATGTGGTGAAATTTACACTAATGCAGTGTTGATAGGACTGCAAATTAGTACAGCCATCCTGTAAAACTGTATGAATATCCCTTTCAAAATTTGGAATACAACCACCATCTGACCTGGTTGTCCCATTCCTTGGTAAATATCCAAATGTCTGAAATCAGCATACTATAGAAACACAGGTACATCAGTGCTTATAGCAACACAATTCGTAATAACCTAACTACAGCACCAGCTAACATACTCATCAACAGACTAATGAATAAAGAATACCTGGTGTATATACAAAATAAAGTTTTACTTAGTCATTAAGAATTAAATGATGGCACTAGGTGGAAAATTGATGAAATGAGAATACAATTCTAAGTGAAATAAGCCACACTCAGAAAGCCAAGGGTCGAATATTTCCCCTCATATGTGAATACTTGACCACATAATGAAAAAGGGGAGAATCCAACACAAATAGCAGAGATATCTGTGGAAGGGGTTATAGGGAAGGCAGGGAGGACAGAGGGATGAACAGTAGAATGAAACAAACCAAACTCTCTCTGTAAATCTATGAATAAAGCAGGTGAATTTAAATGTTGTGTATGTCTATAATGCATTAATTTAAAAATTTATAAATTAATAGAAGATACACCAAGAAGCCAGACTCATTGTTCTCCCTTTCACTCTTCCTCTATTTTTTCTTTTACTTTTATTTCTTTTCTTCCTCCTCATAAACAATGCACCCTATGTTGTCTATAGATCAGCCCTATTTTGAAATTGCAAATCTTTGTCTTCCTGATATCTTCTTCTTCTTTCCTCTTATTTACCACTATTTTTAACTTCTCTTACCACTGGTTAGTTTGTAAAATGTCAGACCCCACCACTAATTCTCTAGAAGCAGTTAAAACAGTGGAACTCATAGGTAATACCAATTGTTTGAGTTTACAATGAACAAAATTCATGATTAACCACTATCTTTACTGATAGAAATTGTTTACCCTACAATTTATGTTTACGGTGTCAATCAACATTGTAGATGTCATAACAGGAACTAAGTACTTAATTTAATCCTATGTGTTATATGCATAGGTTTTTGCAGTTATTTGACTCCCCCTAATCTCTGAGGCACTGGAAACCTACAGGATAAAAGCTGGTAGAGTAAAAACCCCACTGCTTCAGATCCATTTGTAGATATGGATAGACACTTAAACAATAAAAAAAGAGATAAAAACATCCAAAACAAAACAGAATAATTTAACATTAGACTCCACTGATACTACAGTACAGGAAATATCAAGGAATGAATTTAGAAAATTCATAGACAAGATGATCTAAGAGGTAAAAAAAAATGATGTAAGGATTGGAATCAGAGAGAAAATATAAGAAGTGAAAGGTCTTGTCAAGAAGGAAATACAGATTTTGAGGAAGAATCATTTGGAACTTCTTGTAATTGAAGAATCAATAAACCAAATTAAAAATTCAATAGAAAGCATAACCAACAGACTAGGTCATTTGAAAAATATATATTGAGGTAACCAAGGCAATAAAAATAATCTTGGCAAGAGAAAAAATGTTAAGAGAATATGAGCAGAATTTCAAAAAATATGGGGTAGTACTAAAAGTTCAAATCTAGGATTTATAGGAGCTCTAAGGTACAAATTAAAGAAATGCAATACATTTTCTATGTGATAATAAGAGAAAAATTCTCAAGTTTTAAAAATTAAATGGAAAATCAAATACAGGAGGCATACAGGACTTCAAATATACAAAATTATAATAAATCCATTCCAAGGCACATGATTGTAAAAATGCCTAACCTTGAGGCTGGGGCTCTAACTCAGTGGTAGAGTGCCTGCCTCGCACATTTGAGAAACTGGGTTCAATTCTCAGGACCACATAAAAATAAATAAATAAGGATATTGTGTCCATGTAAAATTGAATATAATATATATATATATATATATAATATTATATATATTATATACACACACACAAACATATATGTGTGAATACTATATATATGTGTGTGTGTGTCTGTGTGTGTGTATATATATATATATATATATATATATATATATATATATATATATATATTGTATAGATTAGGCATTTGGCATGTGTGTGTGTATATATATACAAAAAAAAAACAGAATTTTAAAAGTATCTAGAAAAAATGACTGGTCATATTTACAAGTAAACAAAAATGATTTTAGCTGATTTTTCAAGCCAGACCCTTAAAAACTAGGAGAACTTGAAATAATATATACAAAACTCTGAAAGATAATGGATGCTATCAAAATTAATTTTTAAAAATAATTAAGAATATTTTTTAGAAATGTTATCTCACTATTCAACTAAGTGAATCAATTTTCTTAAACAAATCTGTTGATTACTTTCTATTTGCCTCACAACTAAAGAAGTTTTAGAAATACAAGGTAAACTAAGACAATGTCCAAACTTTCAGGAATATGCAGATGTGGGAACAGGTACTTTTTGCCAAATCTGTAAATAATGTGTGACTAAATGGTATAGTTAGTTTTAACCCAAATTTTCCAAGAGCTGCACAAGGCCAGTTGCCAGTAGGGAACTGGTAATTGCTGCTAGTATATGTTCACATATTCAAAAGAAAGTACTTAGCACTTACCCTGATCCTGACTTCTGTAGTGTTACCATTGAATTCTACTCTAAAACCTTTTGCTGAGCAATAATATGTCTCCTAGAGAAATTGTGTAGTAAGTTTGTATAGAACATATTTTTAACATGTTAAGATATATGTATAAACAAATTTAAACTTTATAAATATAGTGTTCTGAATTAATCAATTTTCATTTAGCTGAATAATCTTTTTTATACTTGAAAAAATATTTAACACTAGCATCAGTATATAAGAACATCCCCTAGCTAATTGTTGGTAATAGCTTCAATCATATAACAGAATCATATCTCTCCAGAATAGACTTGAGGGTGGACTATGTGACTTAGATTGTAGAGCATTTACTAAGCATGAAAAGCATGTTCAATTCCCACCACCACGTGTATCAAAGAATAATAAAATCTAAAAGTAAGTATTTTATATAGATATTGTAAATACCAGATAAATTTAAAAATAAGACATATAAACATACATTATAGCAGGAATGCATCTATTAAACAAAATATGAGGAAGACAACACTAAAAGTAATAGAGGCAAGTTCAATATTGTACTATATTTAAATAAAAATAAAAAATGTTAACCTGCCATTGAAATTTGTAATTGGAAAAATGTTTATATTCCTAAATTTTGAAATATATTTCTGATTTTACTGTGCTTTTTTAGACAACTTTAAACAGTTTTTTTCCTATGTGAGAAATATGTATTTTTACACTTAAAATCACATATCATCTAGAGATTTAAAAGAACACAATTTGCTTATCAACATAGTCCTAAACATAGTCCTATAGATTATGAATTAGTTAATGAAAAAACAGACATTATTGTTCATGTTATCAATATTTATTTTGCAATTTTACTCCCTGCATCATTCTAATTTTTTTAAGGAATTAGAAAAACAACTCCTAACTTCATGGGATTTAATAAACTAAAATTACATGTTAGCATCGAATGAATCTTCAAATAAAATTCTTGTTAACATTAAAAATTATTATATTATTCCCTTGTTAGAACTTTTTAGACAAAATTAGTATTTTTCCTCTCTGCTTAATGTAAAATATTTTGCAACTTTCTTGTTCCACGTTTTCAACAATATTGTTTGTGTATCTTCTATCTTTGCATACTATTAATATAATATTTATGCAAATTCATTTCTTTTTTCATCTAAAATAAATAAATAATGAGACTTGAATAAAATTTTAAAATTTCTTAATAAACAAAATGTCTTTTAAATTATTTTTTGAATTTTTCATTTTTTGTTTTAATTTGTGCTTTCAATGTAAGATTATTGCATAAAGAAAATAAAGCTAATTCAAAACCCACTGAAAAAAGGGATATTATTATTATCATCATAATTATAATCATCATTATTATTCTTACCAGAGAGAAGAGATCAATGGCCAAAAATGTTAATACTTCAGAAGAGTCATAGAATGAGGAGGAGTAAGGGTATACATCTGCAAAATAACATTTTTAAAAATCCCAAATATTTGTGATATGAAATAACAGTACACAGTTATTTTTTCTCACAAATATTCTTATTTTTTAACCCATTCAGAGATATGGATCCCCATACCTCTTCCCTGTAATTATTTATTGCCAGATTTCAAACTGTGCTCTTTCTGAGTTTGTAAACATATAGTAAAACCACTGGTCACAGCTCACAAGTTAGAATGTCATCATACCTCTGCCAAACTGGAAATTCATGCAGTATTTCTGTGTTCCAGCATTGGGATAGAATTCTTTTCCCAGGAAAACTAGTTATCATTGTCGAGGCTTCTAACTGATTTGATGAGACAACATACATTAATGGGGCTTATATCCTTCATTAAAATAATCTGATTGTTGATATTAAGCATATCTTAAAAATGTCTTCACTTCAACATTTAAAACACTAAGTACCACACTTACGCAAGTTGACACAAATAATTTATTTCTCACAATTTGTAGCACATTAACCATAGTTATCTCAATTCATGAGTAGAGAAAAATCTTGAAATAAACTTATAAATCCTAGTTCAGTGGACACTTGTCAGTGGTTTGAAATCTTCTCAAGTTACTCAACTCCCTCCCACCCCCACACCTGCCTGTTGATGTGAGAAAAGATAGAAGGGGCTGGAGTGATTTCCCTACCACTACATTGTCACAAACTCTGACAAAATTGTTTTCTCTGTGGGCAGGCAGAGAAAAACAAATGCCCTGAAAATCTCTCACAATGGTTTCTTTACCGTGAGCATATTCCACACAAGTGAATTTCTCTGCCTCTTTTGGAAGCATGATTTTTTTTCAGAGTTTTACCATTAATTTTGGAAGAGCTCCTGGAGCTACAACTCTGCATGAACAGTGAGACTGAATTCTCAGGAGTTTGTTGCTCTCAAGCTATCTTACACAAAGCAATGATGGGTCTCAACCATTCCTCCATTTCTGCTCCAGCATCTTCTGTTCCTTGCAAGCTATGGTTCTCTGTATTTGTCAACCTTTCCAGTTCTAAGAGTATCTCTTGGTCATAGAATCTCATTTCTGTGATGTATTTAAGAGGCTTTTTGATTTTCAGTTTTTTAACTCTTTTCTCTCTGTTGAAGCATGGGAATGATGACTTATAAGTTCTTCACACACACTGGAAGAAAAATAAGTTCCAAATAATTATGTAAATTAGAACTTCAGAAACTACAAATTGTTCAGAGACTTTAATATATTTTCAAAAATCATCTAATCAAAATCCACAACTGGAATTAATTTCCATCCTTCATTGTTATGTTAGGAAAATATTTTAGAGTATGACTATGACACTTATGAGCAGATTATAAGATAAAAGTTAATGTTTAAAGCTATGAAACAATACCTCAGTTTTCCATAGCCTAAAATCTATTATCACCACAGCATGTGATATATAGTAGATTTTTTTCTATGATGCTGATCTGTATATGATAAATTATCAATTCAGTTAATATTAACCTACTTATTATTAGGAAAACTAGATTCAGTGTCTTACATCTTGATTTCAGTCAAGATATTTTACAAATGTGCAACCATGAAATGTGTGTATTATGTATATGGTACAATAAATGGGAAAACATTCAATGTAAAAGAAAGCAATTTTTTCCCATTAATTCATAAAAAGATGACTTCATGATATGACAGTATGCTAGAAAAATAAAGATCAATATCTAAATTATATGATATCTTTTATCTAGGAAGACAAAAATGTAAGTTAGGCATTATAAATCATGAAGTTTCTATTAAATGGAAAGTGTAGGTATAAAACAGCAAAGCTGGCAAGGGGAATATCAGAAAAATAAAAAGAATTGGAAGTTAATAGGAGCATTGAAGAAAAACTTCACTTGTGATCTGATGTTCTAAAGTGAACCAAAAAGTTTTTCTTGTCCTGCCAAGATTCTCAACCTTTATCTTCCCCAAATTTCCGGAATTATACGGATTTCAGATTTGGTTTATAATCTAACACCTTAGAATATAAAAACCTTCAATGTGCTCATCAGATTCCCTTATTTCAGGGCTCAGAAAAAATACCATTTGACTAATCTTTTTTGAGAAGATTGGATTATAAATTTGGAGATTGCATATGACTTTAATTGGATATATTCAGCTATTCAGCATTGAAAAATAATGTAAATGTTACATATTTTATGAAATATTTCAACTTGAAAAACCCAACAGGTTTAGGATATTTAAACAATACCACAAATATCATGATTTATTATTTATAGTTACTCAATGTGTTACAAGATAAAAGCAGCTGAAGTGTATTTAAGCTTTCCCATAAAATGAATTTTATGCTCACATTTAAGAAATTATACTTCAATGAAAGACACATTATAATATGAATAACAGTGTTAATTTTTTTTATTAAAATAACATTTTTTTCATGAGTGGTGTCTGCAACTTTTCAGAGTAGAAAGCCCCAGAACTCACTTTCTCACAAACACTGACATAGCAAGATTATAGTCCAATGATCCTGTAAGAACATACCAGAAGCCAGTTATGAAATTGGGGTATTCCATAGAATATACAGTTTTATTTAAAGAAGGGAAAGAAGCCATTTCCTTTAACCTGTTGTCAACCCCATGCCCAACCTAGCAGGATAAACATAATTCATGACTACTTTCTTAGGAGGAAGAGTGGATATGCTTCCAATATTCAAGGTGTTGTTTAGGGAGAGACAGTGTCTGAGGAAATGATTTGTCTTACACATCTCAATGCTCATATGAGGAAATCTCTTACTTTCAATACCTGAGTTGGGTTCAGAACCAGAGAGAGCTCAAAAGGACTGTCTAAGACTCTACAATATTGCAATAAGACACCAGGGGGAAGAAGAGAGTACAAGACCTTCCTAAAGAAACCAGCAAACCTGTCTAATTCAGAAACCATAATTCAAGTCCACAAAGAAGCACTCCCTTAAAAGATTTGAGGGGCTTCCAACATTTCCAACTAATTTGTGAAACTTGTCCCCCATACAAAACTGATTCACAAAGTCTGGAAGAGGTAGCTGTTTTTTCAAATGCAAAAACAAAAAAAAAATTGTAACAGAAATAACAAGACACATGAAGAAACACAGAAACACAAATAAATCAATAAAAAAAGACAAATCCTAAGACTTTGAAAGTAATATGAATAATTTCATGAAATGAAAATAGTCCTCTTAAAAGTACATACATGTGTTATGAGAGAATACAGGCATAAAACTACACAAAGGAGTTGGGATTGTGGCTCAGTGGTAGAGCAGTCGCCTAGCATGCACAAAGCCCTGGGTTTAATCCTCAGCACCACAAAAAAATAAAAAAATAAAATAAAGTTACTGTGTCCAACTACACTAAAAAATAAATATTAAAGAAAAGAAAACTAGGGCTGGGGATGTTGCTCAAGCAGTAGCGCACTTGCCTGGAGTGTGTGCAGCCCGGGTTAGATCCTCAGCACCACATACAAACAAAGATGTTGTGTCCGCCAAAAACTAAAAATAAATATTAAAAAAAATTCTCTCTCTCTCTCTCAAAAAAAAAAAGAAAGAAAACTACAAAAAAATCATGAAAATACATGTAAAATATAAAAATGCCAACACAACAGTATAAAAGCTAAATAAAACAATATATGAAAAAAATTCACTATATGTGTTCAGTAACAGATTTGATCAAGCACAAGAGTGAGTCACTGAACTAAAATACAGGCTTTTTGAAATTACTGATAGAAATAAAAAGAAAAGCAAAAAAAAATTATAAGTGAAAAAACTTTATGGGACTTATGAGATAATATCAGAAAAATCAATATGTGTTTTGCATGTATCTCTAAAGAAGAGAAAGAAAAGGGGAGGAGAACTGATTCGAAAAAATAATAGAATTTTTTTTTCAATTCTGAGAAAGAAAATGGATACCCAAATTCAAGAAGCTCAAAGAACAATAATTAAGATAAATCCACAAAAGACCCACAGTGAGGGAAGCATATCCACACTTCCTCCTAATTGTAACTACCAAATTGTAACTACCAAAATTTAAAAATCAAGATTTTTGATGGGCTGTGGCTGTGGCTCAGCAGTAGCACACTTGGCTGGCATGTCTGAGGAACTGGGTTCAATTCTCAGCACCTCCTATAAATAAATAAATAAAAGTCTGTTCAATTCTCAGCATGACATATAAATAAATAAGTAAAGTCTATTCACAAATAAAAATAACTAACTAACTAAATAAATTAAATGAAAATAAAGAATTCTGAACACAAGAACTGAAGAGTGATTTATCTTTTATAATGGAGCTTCCAGAAAATCATCAGAAGATTTTTTGGAAGAAAAATTTAGGTCAGAGTTTATGCATTAATTTTTCAAATAAAAAAGATGCACACACAAATTAAAAACAATTTGACAACAAAGAAAAAGAGCACCAGCAATAATGTCCTTTATAAACTTAAGAAAAAAATAACATCTTTCTTGAAAAAAAAAATACTGAGTGAGTAAATCACCACTACACCTACTTTATGGGAATTGTTACAGGGAGTCTTTCAAGTAGAAACTTAAGAATACTAGGCAATAACAAAAATAAGCAAATGACCATAAAAACATTCTGAGAAAGGAATATATACAAATACAGATTTTTTTCATCAGAAAACTTTGTTTTATTTCTCATCACTGACAGTATAAAATATTCTAATTTGAATGAAATTATAAAATTATTTCTCCTTTTTTAAATTTGTTTTTTTTTACCTACACATGACTCTAGGATGTATTTTAACATATTATAAATATATGGAGTGCAAATCATTCCAATTTTTATTCTATTCTTGTGTGGGTACACTTGTCCTGTGTTCATATGAGCATAGGAGAATCATGTACAATTCATCCTACTTCATTTTCTATCCCCTCCCTTCATTCCCTTTTGTCCAAGTAAGTGAAATCCTATACTTACCCTCCCTTTTTATGAGTTAGCACCCACATCTCAGAGAGAACATTTGGCCTTTGATTTTTTTGAGACTAAATTATATCACTTAGCATGATAGTTTCAGTCCCACCAATTAACAAAAAAAATGCCATATGTTCATTCTCCTTAAGGCTGAGTAATATTCCATTGTGTACATATATACCATACTTTCTTCATCAATTCATCTGTTGAAGGGAACCCCACATTGTTTCAACAATATGAATTGTTAATATTATTCTATTTCACACTTAAAATGGCTAATATGCTATTTTAAGAAATTACTATTTGATTTTTCTTAAGTATCATTTAAATTAATTCAATCTAAACTGAAAATTAGAGATTTAAAATGCCAGCATATTTTAGTGCAAAACAACTATGTACATATCTAACTTAAGAATGTTCAGATCGAAGATGGCGGTGAAGGGAGAGCATTACCCCCGTGTACTGCGTCACTGTGCGGGAGAATGACGAGTTAGAACGGCTAAAAGCTATCTTGTTAGGAATTTCCATCAAAATTGGGGTGCTCCAAAACCTAGAGGAGGATTTCCATCACACGAGGATCAGCTACGGGGGCTCAAATGCGAGAGATTTGCCAACACGGAGGGTCACGCTGCTTATTCAGCAAATCGCCCCACGGCTAGAGTCTGCGGCGCGCGCTGGGAAACGAGGAGATAGCAACGCAAAGATACAGCGCTGCAGTTTCTGCGGGCTTCTGCCAGCTGTGCAATCACCATACTCAGTGCTGAATTCTGGGTTTGAGACGGGGGAAGGAAGCGGTCCAATTCGGTTCTCCACACCGGTCAGACCACAGAGGAAGCCAGCGGCCACCATCTTGGAGAGCTGACGTCACCATCCCTGTTTTCGACTGATCGCAGCTCATTCAGCCATAGAACAGGTAATTTCAGGCTGCCATTTGCCTGCGTCTTGCAGACAAATTACTCAGGCTCAGTGCTAAAGAACCCACGGAAACTGCTTCCTGGAGACTGTTCATATCAGAACATACACCGAGCCCGGAGCGGCTGAATTCCGGCTCCCGGAACTGCTCTGGCCCAGGGCTAAAGAACCCGCGGAAACTGCTTCTCGGTCCGAGTCCTGCTGAATACTGTGGAGGTAAATACCAACCGAGTCTTCATAGGCAGTGGCAACAGGATTGAGACGGGGCTTGTGAGGGCCGGTCAGGACTCACCCGTTGCTTTGGTCACCTGGCAAAGGGAACGAAATGCTGCCATTCGCATGGGATACCAACATGGCAGAGATCTGATGTCATCAGAAAGCGGCGGAGGAGAGAACTTCATCGATATCAGTGGCAACAGAAACAGTTGGTCTCCTGGTAAAGAAAGTGAGTCACAAACACCCGAGTCTCTCTCACTTTGTCATCAAGCCAGAGGGGCAGAGCAGAGCCACCGCCTGCGCCCGGAACAGGCCAGCGGCCTGCCGGTGTGGTAGTCACATAACCCCAATTGGAATAGGGGCAGGGCAGAGCTGCCGCCCACACCTGCAAAGTAGGCAGACCTGCGACAGACCAGCGGATCAGGCCCAGCGGCCTGCCGGCATGGTATACACGTCACCCCAATTGGAGTAGGGGCAGAGCAGAGCTGCCGCCCACACCTGAAAAGTAGGCAGACCTGAGACTGACCAGCGGAACAGGCCCAGTGGCCTGCTGGCGCGACAGACATGTCACCCCATTTGGAGTAGGGGCAGAGCAGAGCCGCCGCCCGTGTCCGCAAGGTAGGCAGACCTGCGACGGACCGGTGGAACAGGCCCAGCGGCCAGCCGGGGTGGTAGGCATGTCACCCCAATTGGAGTAGGACCAGAGCAAATCCTTCGCCCGCGCCCAGAACAGGCCCAGAGGTCCGCGGGTGTGGTAGACAAGTCACACCAATTGGAGGAGGGGCAGAGCAGAGCCGCCGCCCATGCCTGCAAGGAAGGCAGACCGTTGCCCGACCCTGCAAGAGAGACATTTCAACTATACAAGAGACCTGCGACCTCACAACAATTTGAGGAGGGGCAGAGCAGAGCCGCCGCCCGCGCCTGCAAGGTAGGCAGACCTGCAACCGACCGGCGGATCAGGCCCAGCGGCCTGCCGGCGTGGTACACACGTCACCCCAATTGGAGTAGGGGCAGAGCAGAGCTGCCGCCCACACCTGAAAAGTAGGCAGACCTGAGACTGACCAGCGGAACAGGCCCAGTGGCCTGCTGGCGCGACAGACATGTCACCCCATTTGGAGTAGGGGCAGAGCAGAGCCGCCGCCCGTGTCCGCAAGGTAGGCAGACCTGCGACGGACCGGTGGAACAGGCCCAGCGGCCAGCCGGGGTGGTAGGCATGTCACCCCAATTGGAGTAGGACCAGAGCAAATCCTTCGCCCGCGCCCAGAACAGGCCCAGAGGTCCGCGGGTGTGGTAGACAAGTCACACCAATTGGAGGAGGGGCAGAGCAGAGCCGCCGCCCATGCCTGCAAGGAAGGCAGACCGTTGCCCGACCCTGCAAGAGAGACATTTCAACTATACAAGAGACCTGCGACCTCACAACAATTTGAGGAGGGGCAGAGCAGAGCCGCCGCCCGCGCCTGCAAGGTAGGCAGACCTGCAACCGACCGGCGGATCAGGCCCAGCGGCCTGCCGGCGTGGTACACACGTCACCCCAATTGGAGTAGGGGCAGAGCAGAGCTGCCGCCCACACCTGAAAAGTAGGCAGACCTGAGACTGACCAGCGGAACAGGCCCAGTGGCCTGCTGGCGCGACAGACATGTCACCCCATTTGGAGTAGGGGCAGAGCAGAGCCGCCGCCCGTGTCCGCAAGGTAGGCAGACCTGCGACGGACCGGTGGAACAGGCCCAGCGGCCAGCCGGGGTGGTAGGCATGTCACCCCAATTGGAGTAGGACCAGAGCAAATCCTTCGCCCGCGCCCAGAACAGGCCCAGAGGTCCGCGGGTGTGGTAGACAAGTCACACCAATTGGAGGAGGGGCAGAGCAGAGCCGCCGCCCATGCCTGCAAGGAAGGCAGACCGTTGCCCGACCCTGCAAGAGAGACATTTCAACTATACAAGAGACCTGCGACCTCACAACAATTTGAGGAGGGGCAGAGCAGAGCCGCCGCCCGCGCCTGCAAGGTAGGCAGACCTGCAACCGACCGGCGGATCAGGCCCAGCGGCCTGCCGGCGTGGTACACACGTCACCCCAATTGGAGTAGGGGCAGAGCAGAGCCTTCGCCCACGCCCGAAACAGGCCCAGCGACCTGCCGGCATGGTAGTCACGACACCCCAATTGGAGTAGGGGCTGAGCAGAACCGCCACCCACGCCCACAAGGTAGGCAGACCTGCGACCGACCGGCGGAACAGGCCCGGCGGCCTGCCGGCATGGTAAACACGTCACCCCAATTGGAGTAGGGGCAGAGCAGAGCTGCCGCCCGCGCCCGGAACAGGCCCAGGATGAATCTTGATGATACAGATCCATCCCACCCAAGCATTGTGTGAAGCCTAGATCCTGGCCCCCAAACACTAAATGCCCCCAAACACTAAATTAGTGTCCCTCAATATCTTTGGTAACTAAAAATTTTCCTTAAGGACTGTTCTGCCTCTTTGAGAATACTATTAAGAACATATCCATTATCTACTTTATTTTAACAAGAAAGGATGACAAACAACTTTTTTTTTCTGGGAAAATTATTTTTTCTGATGTGTCTGACATTTAAAAAAGGCCATGATCTTGGTTAGTGACACCTTTGTCAATTATTCTAGAATCTTGGAAGGCAAGGTTGTGTTTGTCTGTGTTTAATGGGAATTCACAGTAGAAATGTTGACAACTAAACACTAATATCATTTTAGCAGTTTGATGTGAGAACAGAGTTGGGAAGTGACAGCAGTGTGTATGATAGCAGTTCTGAGTTGAGTAGAATATACATTCATGTCATCACTTTGGGGGTGGGTTACTTACTATGAGTTGAACCCAGAGGCACTCTACCACTGAGTTCCAGGCCTTTCTCCCCTTCTTGAAATGGCAGTCTCAAACTTGGGATCCTCCTGCTTCAGCCTCCCAAATTGTTGGGATTAACAAGCAAGCAGCACCATGCCCAGCTGTAATCACTTTTAAAATAACCCTTTCTACTTACTGGTGTTAATATTAGCAAATTTGGAAAATGCAGATAGATGTACATACACCAGACCTCATGGTATGACTCATTACAAATTATCTTTTCATTTGAAACACTGCTAGTTATGATAGAGAAAAATTAATATAGCGTTTAGCTCAAGCTATCTACAGTGTAACAAAAATTTCTTCAACTTTTTTAACTCTAAAAAGGATGTTTATTTTGACTTTTAAAAAATCTTGTAAGGTGTTTGTTGCTTATTACTATTGAAAGGTGCTGTGGAAACAAACATGTAAGTAAAGACTTCTTGGAAGAGAATATATTTTCAATTGTGTAGAGATGTATTTAATCTCTTTGACCTGAGAAGTCAGCCAAATTGAAAATAATTACTTTTTTTTTTAAATTTTGAGCAAGTAAAATGTCCCAGAGTAAAAGAGGTCAGTACTGTTACAAATACTGTTTAAAATCATTACTTTTTTTTCATATTCACATATTCCTAAGTAAACTAAATAAATAATGAGTTACAAAGATATTGAAAATGTTCCAGTTTCTAAGCATGGTGGAAATGTTGTCAAATGGACAAAACATGCATGCCTTTATGGAGTTCTACATTTGAGAGACATAAGAGTTAATTGGAAGAAAAACAAATAATTTACCATACAATTCTGTGGTTTATAATTAAGGCATTTCATTGATTTTTAAGATGAACATCTGAGATAGATGGAATCTTAAAATTGGCATGTTGTAACCACATGGCAATTTTTCTTCTGAGTTGTACATAGAATAAGAATGTTCTAAGTGTCTTAAAGGTGATTGCATTTCAGAGACAATAAAATAGGAAATATTTAAAAATGTCAGCACATTGGTCACACAAAACTATTCAAAGGTGACTTGCAAAAAGAAATTACAGATTTTTATATCCTTCTTTTTTTTGGAGGCGGGGTGAGTACCAGGGATTGAAATCAGGGGCACTCAGCAACAGAGCCACATCCCCAGCCCTATTTTATATTTTATTTAGAGACAGCTGTAATCACTGTGTAGTGTGAAAAAATGGTCAGTAAAAGAGGTCTCACTGAATGCCTCACCATCCCTGAGGCGGGCTTTGAATTTGAGAGAGTCTTGTCTCAGCCTCCAGAGCTGCTGAGATTACAGGCATGTGCCACCATGTTGCACTTCTAAATCTTTCTGTCTATACTAGAATCCTTTTTTTTTTGCAAAGGTAAAGAATGTTTTATTGTGGCTTGGGGTGGAGGGGAGCGCTGCACTGCCCTGCACCTTGAGCAATTGTTGGGAGCCCAGAGGTGGCGAGAGGGAGGGGGCCAGGCCTGGAGGCTGAAGCCAGCTGGCCAACCAGGGCCCTGCCCATTGGCTGATGGGTGGGGCGGTAACCATGGCAACGCCATTTCTAAGGGCCAGAGCCAATCAGGGAGTCACCCTGGCTGTTTCAAAAATCTCCCTGCGATAGTAGAGGGAACTGTGACCAAACACAGAGCAGGCCCAGCGGCCTGCTGAGGGGCAGAGCCGCCCCCTCCCCCTGCGCCGGCAAGGTAGAGGGAACTGTGACCACGCACAGAGCAGGCCCAGCGGCCTGCTGAGGGGCAGAGCCGCCCCCCACCACCAGCGCCTGCCAGGTAGGTGGAACGGTGACCACCGACAGAAAAGGCTCAGTGGCCCGCGGCGGGACAGAGCTTCCAATCACTCCTGCAAGGTAGGCGGGCCTGCGACCCACCAGCAGAAGAGGAGCAGCGGCCTGCTAGGAGGCTGAGCCGCCCCCTCCCCCTGCGCCGGCATAGTAGAGGGAACTGTGACCAAACACAGAGCAGGCCCAGCGGCCTGCTGAGGGGCAGAGCCGCCCCACAAACCCCGTGCCTGCCAGGTAGGGGAACGGTGACCACCGACAGAAAAGGCCCAGTGGCCCGCGGCGGGACAGAGCTTCCAATCACTCCTGCAAGATAGGCGGGCCTGCGACCCACCGGCAGAAGAGGAGCAGCGGCCTGCTGAGAGGCTGAGCTGCCCCCTCCCCCTGCGCCGGCAAAGTAGAGGGAACTGTGACCAAACACAGAGCAGGCCCAGTGGCCTGCTGAGGGGCAGAGCCGCCCCCCACCCCCCGCGCCTGCCAGGTAGGGGAACTGTGACCACCGACAGAAAAGGCCCAGTGGCCCGCGGAGGGGCAGAGCTTCCAATCACTCCTGCAAGGTAGGCGGGCCTGCGACCCACCGGCAGAAGAGGAGCAGCGGCCTGCTGAGAGGCAGAGCCGCCCCCTCCCCCCCGCGCCTGCAAGGTAGACGGAACTGTGACCACCATCAGAACAGGTCAGACCTGCAACCGAGAGACAGAACAGGCCCAGTGGCCTGAGGAAGGGTAGAGCCGCCCCCCCGCCGCGCCTGCAAGGTAGGCGGACCTGCGACCCACTGGCAGTACAGCCCCAGAGGCCTGCAGAGGGGCAGTGCCGCTGCCTGCGCCTGCAAAGTAGGCAGAACTGCGACCACCGACAGAAAAAGCCTAGCGGCCCGCAGAGGGACAGAGCCGCCGCCCGCGCCTGCAAGGTCGGCGGACCTGCTACCGACCGGCAGAGCAGGCCCAGCGGCCTGCCGTCGTGGTAGGCACATTGCCCCAATTGGAGGAGGGGCAGAGCCGCCGCCCGCGCCTGCGAGGGAGACTTTGCAACTATACAAGACCAATATAAATATATAGGGGGAAAATTCAATAGCACAACAGTTTCACCAAGTAGAAAGGAATGCGAACAGTATGAAGAGACAAGGAAAGAAAGGACCACAAGCATTGCAGGTCAACTCAAAGTTAGAACAGGTAATAGCTGCAGCAGATGGAATGTCAGATAAAGAATTCAGGATATACATGCTTCAGATGATCTGGAGTCTCAAGGAAGACATCAGACAGCAAAATCAGACAATGAAAGATCACTTCAACAATGAATTACATAAACAAATCCAAGAAGCAAAAGGTCAACTATACAGGGAAATAGAGGTTATAAAAAACAAACAAACAGAAATCCTAGAAATGCAGGAAGCAATAAGCCAACTTAAAAACTCAATTGAGAATACTACCAGCAGAGTAGAACACTTAGAAGACAGAACATCAGACAATGAAGATAAAGTATTTCAACTTGAAAAGAACATAGACAGCTCAGCAAGACTGTTAAGAAACCATGAGCAGAACATCCAAGAAATATGGGATAACATCAAGAGACCAAATTTAAGAGTCATTGGGATACAGGAAGGGACAGAGTTTCAAACCAAAGGAATGAGCAATCTATTCAATGAAATAATACGAGAAAACTTCCCAGACTTGAAGAATGAGACAGAACTCCAAATCCTAGAAGCCTACAGGACGCCGAATGTGCAAAATCATAAGAGACCCACACCTAGACACATTATAATGAAGATGCCCAACATACAGAATAAGGAGAGAATTTTAAAAGCTACAAGAGAAAGGAAGCAGATCACATTTAGGGGTAAGCCAATCAGGATAACAGCTGATCTTTCAACACAGACTCTGAAAGCTAGAAGATCCTGGAATAACATATTTCAAACACTGAAAGAAAATGGGTTCCAACCAAGAATTGTGTTTCCAGCGAAATTAAGCTTCAGGATGGAAGATGAAATTAAAACCTTCCACGATAA
Source organism: Marmota flaviventris (assembly GCF_047511675.1). Lineage (NCBI taxonomy): Eukaryota > Metazoa > Chordata > Mammalia > Rodentia > Sciuridae > Marmota > Marmota flaviventris. The sequence continues at coordinate 5,802,605 of NC_092502.1, read as the reverse complement.
ACAAAAGTTAAAAGAATTTGCAGCTAGAAAACCATCTCTTCAAAACATCCTTGGCAAAACATTACAGGAAGAGGAAATGGAAAATAACAATGAAAACCAACAGTGGGAGGTAGGACACTAAAGGGGGGGAAATAATCAAAGTGGAAAACAAACCATGTTTAGTAACATAAATAAACAAATATGGCTGGAAGAACAACCCATATCTCAATAATAACCCTAAATGTTAATGGCTTAAACTCACCAATCAAGAGACACAGGCTAGTAGAATGGATCACAAAACAAGACCCAACAATATGCTGCCTACAGGAGACGCATTTGATAGGAAAAGACATACATAGGCTGAAGGTGAAAGGTTGGGAAAAATCATATCACTCATATGGACTGCGGAAACAAGCAGGAGTATCCATACTCATATCAAATAAAATAGATTTCAAGCCAAAGTTAATCAAAAGGGATAAAGAGGGACAATACATACTGCTCAAGGGAACCATACACCAACAAGACATAACAATCATAAATATATATGCCCCAAACAATGGTGCAGCTATGTTCATCAAACAAACTCTTCTCAAGTTCAAGAGTCTAATAGACCACCATACAATAATCATGGGAGACTTCAACACACCTCTATCACCACTGGACAGATCTTCCAAACAAAAGTTGAATAAGGAAACTATAGAACTCAATAACACAATTAATAACCTAGACTTAATTGACATATATAGAATATACCACCCAACATCAAGCAGTTACACTTTTTTCTCAGCAGCACATGGATCCTTCTCAAAAATAGATCATATATTATGTCACAGGGAAACTCTTAGACAATACAAAGGAGTAGAGATAATACCATGCATCCTATCTGATCATAATGGAATGGAACTGAAAATCAACGATAAAAGAAGGAAGGAAAAAGAATACATCACTTGGAGAATGAACAATAGGTTACTGAATGATCAATGGGTTATAGAAGACATCAAGGAGGAAATTAAAAAATTCTTAGAGATTAATGAAAACACAGACACAACATATCGGAATCTATGGGACACATTGAAAGCAGTTCTAAGAGGAAAATTCATTGCTTGGAGTTCATTCCTTAAAAAAAGAAAAAAACAACAAATAAATGATCTCATACTTCATCTCAAAATCCTAGAAAAAGAAGAGCAAAACAACAGCAAAAGAAGTAGAAGGCAAGAAATAATTAAAATCAGAGCTGAAATCAATGAAATCAAAACAAAAGAAACAATTGAAAAAATTGACAAAACTAAAAGTTGGTTCTTTGAAAAAATAAACAAAATCGACAGACCCTTAGCCATGCTAGCGAAGAGAAGAAGAGAGAGAACTCAAATCACTAACATACGGGATGAAAGAGGCAATATCACAACAGACACTTCAGAAATACAGAAGATAATCAAAAATTATTTTGAATCCTTATACTCCAATAAATTAGAAGATAGTGAAGGCATAGATAAATTTCTTAAGTCATATGATCTGCCCAGATTGAGTCAGGAGGATATAGACAACCTAAACAGACCAATATCAATTGAGGAAATAGAAGAAACCATCAAAAGACTACCAACTAAGAAAAGCCCAGGACCAGATGGGTATACAGCAGAGTTTTACAAAACCTTTAAAGAGGAACTAATACCAATACTTTTCAAGCTACTTCGGGAAATAGAAAAAGAGGGAGAACTTCCAAATTCATTCTACGAGGCCAACATCACCCTGATACCTAAACCAGACAAAGACACTTCAAAGAAAGAAAACTACAGACCAATATCTCTAATGAACCTAGATGCAAAAATCCTCAATAAAATTCTGGCCACTCGGATACAAAAACATATCAAAAAAATTGTGCACCATGATCAAGTAGGATTCATCCCTGGGATGCAAGGCTGGTTCAATATACGGAAATCAATAAATGTTATTCACCACATCAATAGACTTAAAAATAAGAACCATATGATCATCTCGATAGATGCGGAAAAAGCATTCGACAAAGTACAGCATCCCTTTATGTTCAAAACTCTAGAAAAACTAGGGATAACAGGAACATACCTCAATATTGTAAAAGCAATCTATGCTAAGCCTCAGGCTAGCATCATTCTGAATGGAGAAAAATTGAAGGCATTCCCTCTAAAATCTGGAACAAGACAGGGATGCCCTCTCTCACCACTTCTGTTCAACATAGTTCTCGAAACACTGGCCAGAGCAATTAGACAGACGAAAGAAATTAAAGGCATCAAAATAGGAAAAGAAGAACTTAAATTATCACTATTTGCAGATGACATGATTCTATACCTAGCAGACCCAAAAGGGTCTACAAAGAAACTATTAGAGCTAATAAATGAATTCAGCAAAGTGGCAGGATATAAAATCAACACGCATAAATCAAAGGCATTCCTGTATATCAGCGACAAATCTTCTGAAATGGAAATGAGGACAACCACTCCATTCACAATATCTTCAAAAAAAAATAAAATACTTGGGAATCAACCTAACAAAAGAGGTGAAAGACTTATACAATGAAAACTACAGAACCCTAAAGAGAGAAATAGAAGAAGATCTTAGAAGATGGAAAAATATACCCTGTTCATGGATAGGCAGAACTAACATCATCAAAATGGCGATATTACCAAAAGTTCTCTATAGGTTTAATGCAATGCCAATCAAAATCCCAATGGCATTTCTTGTAGAAATAGAGAAAGCAATCATGAAATTCATATGGAAAAATAAAAGACCCAGAATAGCAAAAACAATGCTAAGCAGGAAGTGTGAATCAGGCGGTATAGCGATACCAGACTTCAAACTATACTACAGAGCAATAGTAACAAAAACAGCATGGTACTGGTACCAAAACAGGCGGGTGGGCCAATGGTACAGAATAGAGGACACAGAAACCAATCCACAAAACTACAACTATCTTATATTTGATAAAGGGTCTAAAAGCATGCAATGGAGGAAGGATAGCATCTTCAACAAATGGTGCTGGGAAAACTGGAAATCCATATGCAACAAAATGAAACTGAATCCCTTTCTCTCGCCATGCACAAAAGTTAATTCAAAATGGATCAAGGAGCTTGATATCAAATCAGAGACACGCCATCTGATAGAAGAAAAAGTTGGCTACGATCTACATACTGTGGGGTCGGGCTCCAAATTCCTCAATAGGACACCCATAGCACAAAAGTTAATAACTAGAATCAACAAATGGGACTTACTCAAACTAAAAAGTTTTTTCTCAGCAAAAGATACAATAAGAGAGGTAAATAGAGAGCCTACATCCTGGGAACAAATCTTTACTCCTCACACTTCAGATAGAGCCCTAATATCCAGAGTATACAAAGAACTCAAAAAGTTAGACAATAAGATAACAAATAACCCAATCAACAAATGGGCCAAGGACCTGAACAGACACTTCTCAGAGGAGGACATACAATCAATCAACAAGTACATGAAAAAATGCTCACCATCTCTAGCAGTCAGAGAAATGCAAATCAAAACCACCCTAAGATACCATCTCACTCCAGTTAGATTGGCAGCCATTATGAAGTCAAACAACAACAAGTGCTGGCGAGGATGTGGGGAAAAGGGTACACTTGTACATTGCTGGTGGGACTGCAAATTGGTGCAGCCAATTTGGAAAGCAGTATGGAGATTTCTTGGAAAGCTGGGAATGGAGCCACCATTTGACCCAGCTATTCCCCTTCTCGGTCTATTCCCTAAAGACCTAAAAAGAGCATGCTACAGGGACACTGCTACATCCATGTTCATAGCAGCACAATTCACAATAGCTAGACTGTGGAACCAACCTAGATGCCCTTCAATAGATGAACGGATAAAAAAAAATGTGGCATTTATACACAATGGAGTATTATGCAGCACTAAAAAATGACAAAATCATGGAATTTGCAGGAAAATGGATGGCGTTAGAGCAGATTATGCTAAGCGAAGCTAGCCAATCATTAAAAAACAAATGCCAAATGTCTTCTTTGATATAAGGAGAGCAACAAAGAACAGAACAGGGAGGAAGAGCGTGAGGAAAAGATTAACATTAAACAGAGACGAGTCGGGGGAGAGAAAGGGAGAGAGAAGGGAAATCATATGGAAATGGTAGGAGACCCTCAATGTTACACAAAATTACATATAAGAGGTTGTGAGGGGGAAGGGGGGGGGACAAGGGAGAGAATTGAACAACAGCAGATCAGGTAGAGAGGGAAGATGGGAGGGGAGGGGAGGGGGGATGGTAGCGGATAGGAAAGGTAGCAGAATACAACAATCACTAATATGCCATTATCTAAAAATGTGAATGTGTAACCGACTTGATTCTGCAATTTGTTTTGTGAGTAAAAATTGGGGTTCATAACCCACTTGAGTCAAATGTATGAAAGATATGTCATGAGCTTTGTAATGTTTTGAACAACCAATAAAAAAAATTAAACATTATTTACCAAAGAAGAATTCACACTGGAGAAAAGCTCTACAAATGTAGAGAATGTGGCAAAGCTTTTAGTCAACAACAGACCTTATTTACCACAGCAGAACTCACAGTGGAGAGAAGCCCTACAAATGTAAAGAATGTGGCAAAGCTTTCAGTCGAAAATCACACCTTATTTGCCACACAGAATTCACACTCGAGAGAAGCCCTACAAATGTAAGGAATGTGGCAAAGCTTTCAGTCAAAAATCAAACCTTATTCACCACAGCAGAACTCACAGTGGAGAGAAGCCCTACCAATGCAAAGAATGTGGCAAAGCTTTCAGTCAAAAATCACACCTTATTTGCCACACAGAATTCACACTCGAGAGAAGCCCTACAAATGTAAGGAATGTGGCAAAGCTTTTAAAATAAAACAGGCATTATTCACCATAGAAGAACTCACACTGGAGAATAGCCCTAAAAATGTGGATAAAGTGGCAAAACTTTTAATAAAAAATAAAACTTTATTCACCACAGCAGAAGACACCCTGGTGAATATGAAATGTAAATAAAGTGAAAATACTTTTAAAGAAAACCTAAACCTCATTAACAACAGAATTTATACAGGAAAGAACCCCTACGAATGAAAACAATGTATCAAAGCTTTTAATAAGAAATCAATTCTTTTTCACCACTAGGCTATTTATTCTGAAAAGAAGACATATAAATATAGAGAATGTAGAAATATTTTAAATTATATATCATACATTACTAGACATCAGAGAAAATATGTTGGAGAGAAGCTTTATAAATGAGACCATTGAACCATTCCTCTCAGAAAGGGTAAAAAATTAATCCTCACCACAATAATCATAGCAGAGAGAAAGTTTTGAAATGTGAAAATTGACAATGTGACAATGTCTCCAAAATGTATTCACCAATACTGAGCACCTGTGGATACATACTGGTTAGAGAGAAAACAAATGGGGGATAAAACATTTAATTGCCACATGTTTCTTAAACACTACTGATTGGTGGAGAATTCATTGTCCCCAGAAACTCAAAAAAGTTAAATGATATTTCCAAAACTTAATCAAATTTTAAATTCATTGAACATCTGAAAACTCATACCAGTAGTGAACATTGAAAATATTTTGTACAAAATATATGCCTTATAGAACAATTAAACATTTATAATAAACACCCTGACAGATATGAGAGTAAAGTCATTATCTATACATTAAACCTTGATATATATGAGGATCAGTAAAAGACACAACTCATTTAAATACAGAATATAAGTAGTTGTCTTTAACTTTTGTTTAAATTTATTAATCATTATCAAGTTATTTGGTAGAAATATCAGTCATAAATATCATACATGCATGGTGCAGAAACCTTATCTTTGAAAGCATATAATTTTTTTTTCTAAATAAATATTACTATTTTCACTTTTGAATACTAGAGAAAACAGTTATAAGAGATCTATTTTTTGATGTTTAACACTGAATTGTAATATTTTACACTTTATTTTTTTTGTATTGCAGTTTAAATTTAAGGTTTTTTAAACACTGAGCCACATTCCTAAGCCCTCTCCCCACTATTTCAAATTCTGAGACTGGTCTTGCCAAGTTGCTTGAAACACTAAGTTTCTGAGGCTGAATTTAAACTTCTGAAACTGCTCAGCTTCCCAATTTGCTTGGATTACAAACAAGGACCATCATGTTCAGTTTACAGTGCATTTTTTTGTAACCTATATTTACCTTATGTATGCAATATGTCTTTATAACTGAATATTTGTTTATATGTTAACACTCATGTATTGCATCATGTCATTAAATGACAGACATCACAGTGTTCCACTTGACTAAATGTTTTATGCAACAGTAAAATATACTATTGAGTAAATAATACTCTAGCATCTCTCAATACTTTTACACATTTTAATAAAACTTAATATGGAATATAATTGCATAAGTCAGATCATTATAATTTTCTCTGCTTGTATTTACAGTAAAATTAAGTGTTATAAGAAGGACATAGATATAAAAAAGAAGCCCCAGATTTTCATATCTTGAATTACAAATTTTAACATTTTTAACAATTCCTAATGATTTGAAGAGACTGAATTTCCACAAACGTAAATGTAGATCGTGTGGAGAGAAGAGCTTTATCTTTCTTGTGTGTGCATAATGGCCTTCTAGACATGAGCCTCATTGGTGACATTTCATTTTTCTGTGAATGAATGTTTTTTCTATGATCAGTGTTTTTATGTACATTAGTAAATTCTGACATCACTGTTATTCTGTGGATAGTATTGTATCAAGGCAGGAATAATCAATGAGCTATGTTTCATAGTCTTATTTTCTATGGACCAATTAGTAAGGTAATCTGAGAAGGTTGTATGTAAAGATTAAGTTTCTTATCATAAAATGTAGTCTTACCAGTTACAATAGGATAAAGGCTTCTTATACATGGAATCCATAAAAAATCATATTGAATATCATTCAAAAATTTATTAATATTACATATAATTCATGAAAAACTGAGTTTACAACAACATATGGTTAAGAATAAGGTCTGGGGACATTGTACACTCTCTAATATAGGCATTTTTAACAATTGAATTATACATGAAACTACACTAAATGAGAGAAAAATCAATGGGGTCAACACACAACAGCATACAAATAAAATCTTGTAAAGACGTAAGCAAAAGACCAATAGTGGATTAAGTGTGGCTTCCAAATGCTAGGGGATATATAATTAGTTAGAGGTAATTGAAGAAAGATAAGTTACCAACTTTGAGCTAGGACAGCATTTGAAAGAAAAAGAGTCCCTACAAAGTTAACAATGATTATTCACTTTCATTTGTATGCTTTGTAATATATTCCAAAAGACTTCTATTGGGAAACAATCCAGAAAGTTAAAAAAGACAAATATTGCTCCTCTGGTTTTAAAAGCAAGAAAAGGAATAGAGAGAGATTTATTGAGCTAGAAAAATTTACTAGTTAGAGGTAAAAAAAAAGAACTGAGATTTCCAGAGTCTCAGTATAATCAGTATTTCAGCCATCCCTGGCTGCACAGGGCATTTTTGCTTAACAAAGAATTTGTTCACTTATGTACTGTTCTGAATATGTAGTGAGATCTCTAGTAATCCAATATCAATGGTGTAAGAGAAATTTTGAAATTTTTGGAACAGCACCCTCAAAACTATGTCAAGACTGACTCCAGAAAATCTCAGTTCACAGTACCATATTTCAGAGTTATGCTTGTCCTGAGTTCAGGAAGATGAAGGAAGGACATGACCACTTATTTTTATGCTACAGGTGAAAGATACATTTTTTTTTACCAATATTTCTCCTGATATATATATATATATATATATATATATATATATATATATATATATATATATATATATATATATATATATATATATAACTATAGAGAAACTGTCCTGAGTGAGGGCAGGGAGATTTAACCAGAAAGTGAATTGGGAGATTCCATTATTATAGATGTAATTTTCTCAACATCTTTTCAATGTACCTAACCCAGTATTGATACCAAAATTAATGAGCAACCTCATGCTGAATGTGCATGAGGCTACTATATAACATGAAAACAATTGCAAATGTGTCAGAGATGCATTTTACAACATTAGTTGAAAATTCAATTGATTGATCATTATCTCACTGTGTTTGACCCCAGCAAATACTTTCTCATGTGCAAGAAAAATGGGAAAAACTAAAAAAAATCAAGAAAATCCATGTTAAAGAATAACAACTATTTTTTTTTTCATATGGAAGTGGTCAATGTCTTTTTGAAACAACATGACAATAAACTTTCCCCTATCACATAAAGGAAAGCCAAAATTATGTTAAATTCTTCATTTTATTCTTTGAATATGCCAAGTATTTGGCAAACTGCCACATGTATTGTTTTAATTTCACAGGTGTAAATTATATCTGATTTTCTCTAAATTGCTACTTATTTAATACAAATTTGTGGAGAAATTAATTCTGCATTAGCTGATCAGTGAAATGTAGTGAGGAATGGAAGTCAGTGAAAGCTTGATAATTTGCAATCCCAGAATGGTGGGAGGAAGCTGTATATAATCATGAGAAACACTGAGTACTATTAATTTGTTCCAGATATTTATTTCCCTTAGTATCCACTTTTCACCTAAACTAGTGCTTTTAAATGGAGCTATTAAATATCATAGGAAAGGCCATCAGAGCAATCAGAAGAAGGATTTTTTTTTTAAAGCAATCAAATCATAAACATCTGGTTGAAACAAGAACTGGCCAACTGTTGGATCTTAGCTTTTGACTTTAACAAATTTCCTTCTATCTTTCTTTTGATGATGACTAAGTGGAAGGTACTTCTAATAAGAGCATGGCCAGAACAATTTAAGGCAATTTGTTTTTCTAAAACATATATAAAATTGACTTGCTAACTCAGAATAGAACCTAATGAGCATATCATGTTATGGTAAAAAACAACAACAACAACAACAACAACAAAAAACGTATAACTACTCAACATGAAGATTGGCCTTTTGAAAAAAAACAATGTGAGGGTGAAGACCAATTTGGAAAGTTAGTATTGAATATTTTATATAAAAGAAAAGGCAGTAATATTTTAAAAAATTTGATTATTAGATGCGTGTAAAAATTAAAAGGTGGTGTCCAGGCCTGATGTGGTGGTATATACCTGTATTCTCAAAAATCATAGAGACTGAGGCAGAATAATCACAACTTCAAGGGCAGCCTTGGTAACTGAGACCAGGTATCAAATTAAAATATCGAAGAATTGTGAATATATATGAATGAAAATGCACCCCTGGGGTCAATCACCAGGACTCTATAAAACAGTAGTTTCCAAAATTTACACCCAAATCAGCAGCCTCCACTCTATCTGCAACTATGTAAAGTTCTAAAAGGAAACTAAATTTAGCCATATCTACTACTAGTTGTATGATATTGACCATAATTTTGAAATATATACATAGAAGACCCTTCACAATGTTTTAGGTGTTCCCATTATTTTTCCAATTGCAATGAGGGAGGGAGGAAAACCAATTTAGCTCATGGGCCCACTTCTTTCTCTTCAGGCCTAATGAGTCAAATATTAAAAGGCTTTAGTGTTTATTGATTATTATTTATATAATCATAATGATATGTGTTCTGTGATTTCTTGCTTAATCTACATTGGACACTTTATTATTTCTGAGTATCAGCATCTGTACAGACCACCACACCTCACTCCATTTTTTAATAGATACAAGTCCCTGTGTTCATGCTTCATCAGTTAGTTATTCTCTTTTAAAAATAATTATGTGTTGCATTCTTTGTCTACAGAAAATTTATGAAGGTTAAAAACCAGTAAGCATTTTCACAAATTTGACTTTAAAATAGTTTTCATCACAAAACACACACCAGAAGTAAGAATGATTTCTTTCTCTAATTTATTAGCGTTTCTGACACCCAATATCAGGACATGAATGCTGCTCATGGAGGGATGTTCTTACCATCAAGAACAATCAATACTACTTTCTTCTATCCCATTAAATCTTACAAAAATTGCACATTTTACTGTCTTTCATATGCAGAACTTGACGTTCCATTTTTTGTGTTTAGTGGGTTTTTACTTTCTTTTTTGTCACTTTGTTTTTCCTGTATTTTCTATTATTCATTTTTTTTTTTGTGGTGAAAAAAAATATGTCACTAGAATCTTCTAACTTTTGCTACATTCAATCACTTGACTACTTACTAGCTTAAAGCATCATTTTAAAGGTAGGACTGAGGTATGCTAACAAAACTATTTTCAAGGTCTACTGCAGAATCAGCATAACTTTCTTGAGCTCTGCAGTTTGAGCCACTATTTCTGTCCAGAAACTCTGCTCCCTTTGTTTTATTTTTCTTCTATATTGAGTAACTCTCTTTGTAATGAGGCACAGAAAATTGCTTTTTAAAATTTTATCATTTATGAAAATCTATTTTTATTTATCATTGATGGACAGCCTGCTTCAGTTTAGAATACCAGATTGAATACTATTTTTCCTTTAAATCTTGAGGTTATTCTGAATGTATCATCTATAATCCATCATTAATGATAAATACTTGGGTTCTATTCTTGCTTTATTGAAAGTGACTATAGTTTTTCTTTACAGGATATTCTCTTTGTTTTAAGCATAGCTACTTGAGAAATTCTGTAGATATATTTAGCATGTTTAAATTTTATTTTCTTGATTATAGTATTCAATCAAAATGGAATATTTCCAGACCTTATTTTCTTTCTTCCCAGTATATACATGTAGGAAACTGGATAAAATGTGGAAAATAATATGTCTGTTTTTCAGACACCAAAAACAGGCAAGCAGATGAGTGAAACCATAAATAATAAGTGCAGACTGGTGAGGTGAACTATAACTTTATTTTTAAAATTGTTCTTAATAGTGTAATTTGATAAACTTCTGTAAAAAAATATGGATAAAGGGGAAGTAAGAATAATCAAAGTACACCAGTGTAAGAAAAACTTGAGGTTTGGCAGCTGAGAGCAGACTGTGGGGGAAACTTCATGTTATAATAAGGAAGAACTCCCCACTTTCCCTTCACCTTCTCACCCACTTTATCTCACCAGAATCCACCAAGATGCCCGGAATAAAAAGTTTCAAGTTCAATAGTCACACACTCTCCAAATACAAAAAGCAGTTACAATTCAACTGAACACAGAAGCTTGTGAGCAAATTTATGAGGATCTGAGACATTATATAAAAAATTAGGTTAAAGATGATACTGTGTGTGTGTGTGTGTGTTTTTCTGTATGTGTGTGTTTTGTTTTGTTCTGAGGGTGTGGCTATTCCTTGGTCACGTGAACCCAACAAAGAAACTGTTATTTTTATCAAGTATCAGTGGCTGACCCACATTAAAAAGAGACAAATGTTAAAAAATTTTTAAAAAGTCTAATTACAAAAAATATGTGATGCTTTCACCCTCCGCATTTTGCTTTTTAAAGCGTTTTTTTTTTTTTTTAAGTTTTCATTTTTTTAGTCCTGAAAAGCAGACAGTAAAGGAGCTTCTGCAAGAATTTACAACCAACTGCATGAGGGTCTCAGAAGCTGAGAGGCTGGAGCAGGGTTGGGAGGAGCAGACAGGAAGAGGTCTTTCCCTTAGTCACTGGAGGCCAACTATAACTAAAAAGAGACAAAAATCAATGTGTTTGTAAACCAGGAAATGACACAGATTATCAAGTTAGTATCAGTTATAAAAAATTCATATAATCAAGAGAATAGAGAAATCCTGAACAGAATTAGGAAAAAATAGGTGTAAATTTTATTTTTAGAAGTTTATTTGTGATACATAAAAATTAAAGATGAATTTTATATTTTGATTTTAAATGGAAGGCAGAGAGATATTCAAGTCATATAGTACTTCAAAAACCTTACGTCAGTTACAAAAGTATAATCAATTGATAGCTTCTACTTATTTTACTCTCTATCTTCATTGACATTTCACCTGAGGTCACACTTGTAAGTGTGACCAATAACTAAGCAAATAACTAATCAAGAAGATAGTCACGAAGTTACTCTCTTTCTCAGAAAACCCCAATCAATTTTAAAGCAAAGAAGTAATACAACACCTATTCATTTCCTTCTTTGGGAAAAGTTCCCTTTGTGAATCAGATAGAAGGGGAAATTGGCCAACATTTATAAAAATGTTACTAGAAATAAATATGAGTTAGCTTCATTTAGAAGTAAACTGAAATAAAATAACATCATTGTACAGTATCTTTCAGGGTTCGCCTGGAAAAATAAAAAAAAATAAAAAACAAAAAATCTCTTTCCGAAGAGCAGAATACTTGGCAGCACACTTAATCCTTAATTACACGTGGAAAAAGAAGTTACCTCAGGTAAGAAGGTACATAACTAATAGGAAGAAATCAAGACTTGTCAAGAGTCTATAAGGAACTTTGGAAGACTATAAAATTTGGGGGGTACAGTAATCAGGATGGATCTCTGAGAGAGATAATGCAGTGTAAATATCATGGGATTTCATGCTATCAAATACCAAAGCACATACATCATGGGCATTGTACAAGACAACCAAGTTGACAACTTGACTTGGCTAGTTGTTTTATCCAGCCTCTGATGATGCACAGGATGAATGAGGACTGAGTAACATAGTGGTTTCCAGTCACTGCATTTTGTCTATCAAATGCTTCTTCCAAATATCCTGCCAGCTTGGAGGAGAGGTCTATCTCTAGGTTCTTGTGACAGCATCATTCTTTTCATCATTCTCTCATAATAAATTAACAAGTGGATCTCTTTTAACCCAGAAATAATTTTAACCAGAAAAACCCAAGCATTTTTTTTATATTTTGCTTTTACAGACAATAAATCCTAAGCAAGCACTACTAATAAAGTGCCAATATATCATGCCTAAAATTGAATCAGACCACAGTTAACAAAAATAAAGATTTTATATAGGTCTATGACCATGGTATTCACTGTATTTTCAACTACAAATAAAAATTAAAAAGCTACTGGCCTAGTAGAATTCTGGAACACGTGATGGTGTTGCTTACACTTCTTAAATTTCACATCATTATATCAGGTTGTGCTACCAAGAGATAGACTACATAGATCCAGGAGCTAGAGTGTCAAAGTTGAAGAGTCTTCCCTCACGATCACTCCCATTAACCAACTTGGCAATTATATTTTCTTACACCATGCCTCTGCATCCTCCAGTTTTAGAAATCCTAATTATTTAAGAGGACAATTTTCCATCAGAATGTCTAACAAGATTCCAACTGAAATTTAAACTGCACCTGAGGATTCTAAATTTTATGTAATAAATAAACAGAAAGCAAGAGGAAAAATTACAATCCTAGCTAGGTCAATTCACTCTCGTTACCAGAAGGACATTGATTCCATGTTGCAATAGAGATAAAAATCAGATGATTCAATTTGAAAACAGATTATGCAGTTCTCTACTTTTTAGTACTCACTTGCCATACAGGAATTGTAAAAGGACCAGTGCAGTAGTTGTGTCTTGAGAAATGTATGGTGAGGAGGCTCAAATGATTTGATGATGAGTATGAGTTTCACTCCATCAGCTAATTTATAGAGACCAAAAGAAGTCCATTTAGGGGATCTAAAATCAACAGCAGAAGAGACACAAGATGAACATTAATTTGACATTCAGTCCACACAGTTGTCAAAACAGTAATTAATTGCAATGTTTTCCCTTTTTATAAGTTTTCTTCAGGAATAGAGTCTCACCAGTACCATAAACTAAGTACAGAACTTAGACTGAAAAGTAAATTTTTGTGGTGTCACTATAGGGAACTGTGCTTTATGGCACAATTAGGACTGAAGGATTCATTTCCCAGACAATTGCTGAAAGTGGTCTTTTCAAAATATTTTCATCAGTAGAAAAGATTTTTTTTTTTGGATATGACCATTCAAGTCTTTCTACACTCAAGACTGTTTGAGCCTCATGTAAATCACACTCCATGTCTCAAGTAGGAACAATTATGAGAGTGCAAGATAGCTCCAAAATTTCGCTTGGAGTAAGCATAAGCCTCCTCTGAGAGTAGACTGCAACCCCAGATTATGTGTGTCCAAACCTGCTTTCTTCTCTATTTCAAATGTGCTGATCTGAACCACACTAATTTATAGACTTCCAAGATGTTTAGTCATGGTCTTAATCTACCCCCTGGTAAGCCCTAATTTGTACTCAAATGCATCCTTCATCTGCTTCCAGACTTTCTGTTTTCCAGAAGTTCTTTGAAGTCTTTTCTCACTGGAGATCACCTCCTCTTTTCATTGTGGATGTTTATCTCATTTTATGCTTCTCTTTGTTACTTTAATTCATTGTGGGCAAAATAGATGTGTATATTTGAAGATCCAGATTTCTAAGTAAAATAGTTAGCTTAGTTTATGGGCTTATAATACACAATCAAAAATGTTCAATACATTTTGATGTAAATTAGATCAATGATTAAAATTGGATAAAATAAAATATGCTTTATATGGATATAACTCTGCACTTCAAAATTATCATTGTTTTTCACAAAAAATAAGAATTTTGGAAGATAACATGGCACCAAGAAAAAGAATCACTAATTTTTATATATAGTTGGGCTTAAAAGAGAATAATAATATCATCATAAATTGATGATATCATATAAAACAAAAAGCTTAATGACCAAGTTTATTTTTGACAAAATATATTTGAAGCAAAAATACCATTTCCATGAATCTCCTCAAAATACTATAAAGATACAGTGAATAGCATTTCTACATAATCCATGTAATTTTTATGATATTATGTAAATTTTCTGGAAATAGTTGTAGAAGCTAAATATACTAATATTCTCTCTCATGGCACATTTATTTTGAAGCATATTTCCATAAATCTTCAAATACAATTAAATTTCACTTATTATACACAGATCAGTACCTCAAAAATGACCAAATTCCTGGAAATAATTCCTTTGGCATATTTCTATTTCCTAGACAGTAAAGTCATCTTTAATATATCTTCTACCTTTTCAGTGACAGAAAATTTTTGAATTTTAAGTAAACTTCTCCTGTAGGCTCAAAATTCACATATAACTATGGTACTAATAAAATTAGTGATGGGTGTTACAAGAAAATTCTTAGTACTTTTAAGGGAATTGTTTGAAATGATACACTAGATCAATACATGATCTTTCAAACAAATTATAATAATGAAAGCACAGCAATAAATTTGGAATAAAGAAAATATAGATATTTATTAGCTAGAGGACTTTGAAAACACATGCTTTGGACCTAAAAGACAATTATTTTGCTTTGTAATTACAGCACTTTTCACAGCTGTGTGATGAGTTGTAGGTCTGTGTTTTTGTTTTCTGATCTCACATGCTTCATTTATTCAGATGTATTAATGTAATATATGCTTATATGAGTAATTTGCAATTATATGCCTCTTTCTAATACAGAATATTTTTTTTTAGAAATTCTTGGTAATCACACATTTTCTAAATTAGAGAGCAATTACCATGAAAGCTAGAAAATGCACAGTGGCTTAAAGAACTCCTCATCCCGGAGTCTAGCCTTAGAGTTTTCACATAGTTGATGGTCAATAAATTTATATGGTTCATAAAGTTAAAATCTGTTGAATTTTACAGTAAAGAAATAGGAAACCAGAGAGGTGCTTCTTCACACATGCCAAGCTGTCATTACTGGGAAACCCAAGGAGTCCTACAGGGCAGTCTGTCCCTCTGATGGATGTAGTTATTTAAAATCCAAGTCCTGCTTTTCTTCCCCACAACTTTGGGTTTCCTGTGTCATCTTGTTCTTTGTGTTTCATTGACCAGAGAAGGAGATAGGTTTACAATTATTTGTTCATGCTAAAGACAAAAAACAAACAAACAAACAAACAAGCAAAAAAAAAAAAATAACCTAAAAATCAACTCATTTTGTGAAAACATCAGAAATTTAAGTACAGTGATCAGGGTAGGATGGCATTCAACTGACCTAAATGTTCCTTTAAGAAACATTAGATTCAGACATTTCCATTGTGACACAAATGTGTATGTACACACATGAAACTAATACATAAAGAACTAATGAACACAAATATTCCTCCTCTAAACTTTTAAATTATATTCCTGTGTATTTTCAATCCAGGAATGGGAAATTACTAGCATGTTCATTTGAGTTTCAAAAATATTCAGTGTGCTTCCAAACTCTTTTATCATGATCGTCTTATTTGTCATCTCCTGAGAGAGTCCAGGGTCAGTAAATTTTTAATTTTTTTGAGTTAAATTGGATCCAAAGATTTTATGAGATATATAAGTAGTTTATGGCATTGTGATATTGCCCTCTATGAAATGAAGTTTTGAACACAGAATCTCATTTCATTCTAAAAGTTTAAAAAGTTATAATTACTCAAAGTATAGAATTCACATCAATAGTAGTTCTATTTTATTTATTAATATTACAGAAGCAAGTTTATAAATAAAAAAATGCTAAATTATAGATGGAGATATGGCTCAGTGGTGGAACACTGGCCTAGCATGTGTGAGGTCCTGGGTTTGATCCTCAGCATCACATGAAAATAAAATAAAATAAAGGTTTATAAAATATCAAGTTAAAACTCATGTCTTCTTTTATAATATGTATACAAATAAGTAATGTTTAAAATCTCTAGATGACATTTCATATGTAAGTTGTATCAATAGAACTCATTAACCTTAGTACAAATGGGAAACTAAAATTAATCATCATTCCCTATTTTAAAAAATGTCTCATTTTAGGAGGATATAAATTAAAGAAGCAAACATTGTCTGAAGAAAATATCCTCAATGTATCATACGGAACACAGTTCTCTGGGCTAAGTAGAACTGTTGGAGCTGAAGTCTCTCTTCTGCAGCTACAAGAAACCTCACTAGTATGCTAAAATTCCCTCCTTCCACAGCCTTTCCATGACCCAACTGCACACTACTTCTGAATCTAAGAATGCAGAGGCACTTATCCAGATGGATGAGGCCAGGGAGGATGTGGTACAGGTAATAGCCTAAAGAGTTGCATGTTTTAAGGTGGCTTTGCTAGAGTTAGAAAGGTAATCACATAAATGAAACTCTTGGAGGTAGGTTAAGAATTAGGTGGGCTCCATGCTCTCCACCAAATGCCAATTTGTTTGAAAGTTTTAAATTGTGCTCCACCAGGGCCCAGCAATTGCTGGTCCACACTGGAACACTGCACCCCAGGGATCTCCACTGCATTCCACTCATGTGGTAAAGGACATGTTCCTAGTCTTGGGGTCAGTCTCCAAACTCTATCTCTCCTGTCTCTTTCCTTTAAAATTCCTGGCCAGTTGCATATCTCCCAGCTGGTCCTTCAAGTAGCCAGATTGAATGAGGAGTGGAAAAGCTGGGTAGGTTTTCACAACTAGTAGTCCCCTATGTAAACCCCTCTCCATGTTTGATTTTCTTCTGGTGACTTAGGCACACTCTATCTCATGCAGATGTGTTAGCCAGGTCTGTATTCAGGGCCAAACTCAGATTTTTAAAAAAATCAGCTCCCCCAGCTTCTGGCATAAGCACCATGGCTGCAAATTTTTTTTATTTGTTGTCCTCCACATGCATCTGGGACAGAATTGGCTTCTTTCCCATACAAGGATATTGTGAAGCACATTTTTCATTTTAGCCAATAAACTCTCCATACCCAGAAACATATCAGACATCCTAAAATGTGGGTTTCTTTAATTCTTTTATCACTCCACTGTGCTCACAAAGGGATGGTTGTGACTTATGCCATGCATGGCAGCTGATGTAGATATGGGGATTTTTCCTTGCTTTATTATATTCAACTTTCTGAGTTCCCAATCACTTTGAATGATCACTATAAAATTCTGGTAAAATTTCCCCACACACACCATTTTTGGGCACCCACGTGGTTGAGAAACTTCCCATATGATTTCATGTCATGAAGCAGTTAGGAAAGTGACCTTCTATATACCATCAACTTGAAATCTCCCTCATAATTCCATATTCCTGAGGTCCCAGATACTTCAGAGGCTGAGGTAGAAAGATCACTTGAGCCAAATAATTCAGGGTTGGCCTGCCCAACACAACACAGAGAGACCACATAACAGGATGTCCTTTCTTTCTACTTCCCTAATCATACAACTCAAGGTCTTTGGAAAGGAACAAACTTATCCCCAAACCAGTAGAAGAAAGAAAATAATTAAGATTACAGCCAAAATCAAATATATTGAAAAGAAAAAAAAAAATCAATGAACAGTTGATTCTTTTAAATGATAAACAACCTGGGTAAGTTATTGGAAAAACTAATCAAAAGATTTTAAAAGACCCAAATTAATAAAATCAGAAAGAAAAAGGGAGAAATCACCATGACATCACTGAAATCTAGAGAATCATTATAGTGTGTTTTAGAAACTTGTATTCAAATAAATTGAAAAACCTAGAAGAAATAAACACATTTCTAGACAACTGTGACCTGCAAAAATTGAATCAAGAGAAAAAATAGCCAACAATAACTAGCAATGAGATAGAAGCAGTAATAGAAAACATTTCCACAAAGAAAAGTCCAGACACAAAGAGATTCTCATCTTAATTCACTTAGACAATTAATTAATTCTGTTATACAAGAAGAAATACCAATTATCCATTAAATAGAAAACATGGAACACTTCCAAATTCATTCTATGAAGCCAGTATCACACTCATACCAAGACACATCAAGGAAAGAAAACTATAGATCAACATCACTGAAAACTTAGATATTAAACATTATTATTAAGTTCTTAAATATTAGCAAATTTCATTCAACAATACTTACGCATCATGACTAAGTTTATTTACCCTAGATGTGCAATGGATGGTTTACCATAGAGATATCAATAAAATGTAATTCATTACATAAATACAATTACATACACAAAGTCATTAGTCATCTCCATAGATGTATAGAAAGCCTTTGATAAAATTCAGCACCAATTCATGATAAAAGAATACTGAAGGAACTAGGTATAAAAGAAACTTACCTCAACCTCAAATTTAATATATGTTAAAAACACAGACCCAAGTAAACATAAATAGAGGGAAACCAAAATATTTCCTCTAACATCTACAAAAAAAGATGTCCACTCTTACAACTTCTAATTAATATAGTACTAGAAATATTAGCCAGAGTTACTAGTCAAGAAAATCACAGGGGATAAAAATAGGAAAAGAAGACAAATCAATACTCTTTATAGATAAAATTATCTTATACTTAAAATATCCAAAAATATTAATCAAAAGACTATTAGAGCTAACAAACAAATTCTGCAAAGTCATGGGTTACAAAATAAACATGCAAAAAGCAATGTCTTTGTGTCCTCTATTCTGTACCATTGGTCTACCCTCTTGTTTTGGTACCAGTACCATGCTGTTTTTGTTGCTATTGCTCTGTAGTATAGTTTAAAATCTGGTATCACTATACTGCAAGTTTCACTCTTCCTGATTAGAATTGCTTTTGCTATTTTAGGTCTTTTATTTTTCCAGATGAATTTCATTATTGCTTTTTCTCTTTCTGCGAGGAATGTCATTGGGATTTTGATTGGTATTGCATTAAACCTATAGAGTACTTTTGGTAATATGGCCATTTTAATTATATTAGTTCTGCCTATCCATGAACAAGGTATATCTTTCAATCTTCTAAGGTCTTCTTCTATTTCTCTCTTTAGGGTTCTGTAGTTTTCATTGTATAGTTTTTTCACCACTTTTGTTAGGTTGATTCCCAAGTATTTTATTTTGTGTGTGTGTGGATATTTTGAATGGGTAGGTTGTACTCATTTCCATTTCAGAGGATTTGTCACTCATATACAGGAATGCCTTTGATTTATGCATGTTGATTTTATATCCTGCCACTTTGCTGAATTCATTTACTAGCTCTAGGAGTTTCTTGGTAGAACATTTTTGGGTCTTCTAGGCATAGGATCATGTCATCCGCAAATAGTGTTAATTTAAGTTCTTCTTTTCCTATCTTTATGCTTTTAATTTCTTTCATCTAATTGCTCTAGCCAGTGTTTCGAGAACTATGTTGAATAGAAGTGGTGAGAGAGGGCATCCCTGTCTTGTTCCAGATTTTAGAGGGAATGCCTTCAATTTTTCTCTGTTTAGAATGATGCTAACCTGCGGCTTATCATAGATAGCTTTTACAATGTTGAGGTATGTTCCTCTTATCCCTAGTTTTTCTAGTGTTTTGAACATAAAGTGATGCTGTACTTTGTCGAATGCTTTTTCTGCATATATCAAGATGATCATATGCTTCTTATCTTTAAGTGTATTGATGTGGTGAATAACATTTATTGATTTCTGTATATTGAACCAGCCTTGCATCTCAAGGATGAATCCTATTGATCATGATGCAAGATCTTTTTGATATGTTTTTGTATCCAATTTGCCCGAATTTTATTGAGGATTTTTGCATCTATGTTCATTAGAGATATTGGTCTGTAGTTTTCTCTCTTTGGAGTGTCTTTGTCTGGTTTCGGAATCAGGGTGATATATTACAACTACCTTATATTAGACAAAAGTGCTGAAAACATGTAATGCAGGAAGGATAGCATCTTCAACAAATGGTGCTGGGAGAACTGGAAATCCATATGCAACAAAATGAAATTGAATCCCTTTCTCTCACCTTGCATAAAAGTTAACTCAAAATGGATCAAGGAGGTAGGAATCAAACCAGAAACTCTGCATCTAATAGAAGAAAAAGTTGGCCCTAATCTGCATCTCGTGGGATTGGGCTCCAAATTCCTTAATAGGAAAACTATAATACAAGAGTTTAAATCAAGAATCAACAAATGGGATGTATTCAAACTAAAAAGTTTTTTCTCAGCAAGAGAAACAATAAGAGAGGTTAATAGGGAGCCTACATCCTGCTACAAATATTTATCCCTCACACTTCAGATAGAACTCTAATCTCCAGAATATACAAAGAACACAAAAAGTTAAACAACAAGAAATGAAATAACCTAATCAACAAATGGGACAAGGATCTGAACAGACACTTCTCAGAGGAGGATATGCAATCAATCAAAAAATAAACGAAAAAATACTCACCATCTATAGCAATCAGAGAAATGTAAATGAAAACCACTCTAAGATACCATCTCACTTTAGTAAGAATGGCAGCCATTATGAAGTCAAACAAGAACAAGGGCTGGTGAGGATGTGGGGGAAAGTGTACACTTGTACATTGCTGGTAGGACTGCAAATTTGTGCAGCCAATTTTGAAAGCAGTATGGAGATTCCTCGGAAAGCTGAGAATGAAACCACCATTTGATCAGCTATTCCCCTTCTCAGACTATACCCAAAAGACCTTAAAAGAGCATACTACAGGGACACAGCTACATCAATGTTCATAGCAGCACAATTCACAATAGCTATACTGTGGACCCAACCCAGATGCCCTACAATAGATGAATGGATAAAAAAAAAATGTGGCATTTATACACAATGGAATATTACTCATCACTAAAAAAATAACAAAATCATGGCATTTGCAGAGAAATGGATGGCATTAGAGCAGATTATGCTAAGTGAAGCTAGCCAATCCCTAAAAAACAAATGTCCTCAAACCAATCCTTCATGGATAACGAGGAGCAACTGTACTTGTGGGAGCTTAAAATCATGCAACACTTAAGAAAGGAAGTATTTAACAAAATTATAAATGCACTGCCAATGGCACAGGGATCCCACTTCTAGGAATGTATCCCACAGATGGACCTGCACATGTATAAAATGATATGTATAAAAGCTGTTTCACCACAGTAAGGTTTGTGATAAACATAGAGACAACCCAAATACCCAAAAGGGGGGCTGGTTAAATAAACAAGGCACTTAATAGACACTGTTTAAACACAGCTGTTTTTTTTTAAAGTGTTTTCTATAAATAAATATTATATTCTTTCTAAATAAATACTAATAGGAAAAGATCTTAAGAACATATAAAGAATAAGCCATGGGACAGAATTACTCACATAGTATGCTACATTTTATATACAAAGAATATAGTGCACTGGCATTTCTCCTACTATAAAAGGAAACAATTGACATCTATGGGAAATAAACTAAAGGAGGTTATCTAAGAAAGAGTGGTGAAGGGGGGGCTAACGCCATTGGAAATCGGATTTTCCCAGGCATGCCTGTGTCATTTTAACTTTTGAACCATAAGAACATGTTATCTACATTAAAAGAATTTTTAAACATTAAAAAGAATACTTACAGAAAAAAAGAGAAAGAGGAAACCTATAGATAAGACTTAAAACCAAGCTTTAAAGAGATATTTTGCTTTGAAATTAGATGCTGAAAAGCATTCTTGGTATGGTCATCACAAAAAAAAAATATGCTTTCTCCCCCTTCAATCAAGTTAAAGGATATGATAATCTGTTTTTATAAAGCTATTTGAATGAGTAAGAAATTTGGAAAGAGGAGAAAAATGTACAATGAGGACACTCTAGTATAATGGTTCTCCAAGTATGGTCCCTGTACCAGCAGCATCAGCATCATGTGATAATTTGTTAAAATTAAAATTCTGAGGCTCCCACCCAGACTACTGAATCAGTAACTTTGTACTAGTCCAGCAATCCTGGTGATATTCTCACGTCTGAGAGTCACCAGTCTTGTCTGGTGCTTCCCACAGTCTCCATTTCAAACAAGCTCCAAGACCTAGGATCACACTTGGATAAGCAAAGCTGAAGTCCTCCTGGGGGAAAAAGGTATGTAACCTTCATATGAGTTTTCTATGAAATCTGTCCTCAGTACCACATGGAAAAAGTCCTTATATAGGCTTTCTAGCCAAGAAATATCATGGATCTAATTTCCTACATAAACTGGGTACACAGAAAATAAATGTTTTCAAACACATTCTTATAAAAATAATAACATCTGTGAATCATCGAAATTCAACTTAAGGATGTCTCACTTGAAAAAAAATTATAAGTGGACCTACAAACTTTCAGAAATAGGGCAAAGAAACAAAATTAATCCATATCCATAAATTCTGCTTCTGTTGTCTGAACAACTTAACCTCAAATGCATTATTAACTGCCCGCCATGTGCTCTCCATGGAAAAGCACCAAGAAGTTTGTTTCCCTCAAACCCTTTTCAGAAAAATTGTCCTCATGTTTATGAACACTGGTCTTCCATTTGTTTTACAGGAGGAGAAAGATCTCTATAGGAATCTTCTAAATAAAGAATTCTGGTTTAGCAGAGCGCAGTGCTGACGCCCAGATGGCACAGCAGTCTCAGAGCAGCGGCAACAGCAGCATGCGTCAGCCCGAATTCCCCCTAGCATTCCCCGAGACCCCAGCTGCCTGGGACCCCAACCCCAGACCCCCATCTTGCTTGGCCCGCCAGGCCCCAGCCCTGCCGCCTGGCCCCAGGCCCCGCTGCAATTGCTCCGCCTAGAGCTGCTGCACACCCCGAGCCGCTCCCCCTCACCTTGCCTTCATCTTCCTGGCTTGGCCCCCTGGCTGCCAGCCACCAACCCGCTGGCCACCATGTCAGTGGAGCTGGAAGAGGCTCTGCTGCCCACAGGGGCCAAGGGGCCCAAGAGGTTCAGCGAGTGTGAGTGGCGGCTGCTGCAGTTGGCAACAAGGCCCGAGTCCGCCCAAAGCGCAGGAGCAGAGGCAAGAAGAACCAACAGGGCAAGTCCAGCCAGCTGGTGGTGGAGATGGTCTGCAGGCTGGGTGAGCATGCTGGCCACATCTATGTGGAAGCCAGGAAAGTGGTGTGGTTCAATCAGTAGAACAGCCCACCTACCTCAAGTGCTCGGTGGGCACTGATGGAGAACGCAAGGCTGCTGCAGATCAAGGGCACAGGCGCCAACAGCTCCTTCAACTCAACCCCAAGAAGCTGGAGGCCAGTGAGCGGTGCACCCTCCCCCGCGCCTGCTGTGCACAAGCCCAAGAAGCCAGAGGGGGCCTCATCGTGGGGACCCTCGACCTGCCAAAAGTGCCACAGCCGACAAGCACACGCCCAGAAGGCTGCTGCCAAGGACAAGGGCAACGGCGGTGGCGGGAAGAAAGAAGGTGAAGAAGGCGGCCAAGCCCAGCTTCCCCAAGGTGCCCAAGGGCTGCAGTTGAGCACCCGGCCCGCCCGCATCCAAAGTTGAGGAGGACTGTCCCTGCAGCAGTGTGGCCTCCCCTCCACTCCCCTCCCCCATGCGCTGCGGAGGCTGCTGTTCCAGGGAGATTTTTGAAACAGCTCCCAGCATACCCCCATTGGCTCTCGCCCTTGGCAAAGGCCATTGCCATGGTTACCATCTCCCACCCGGTTGCCAATGGGCTGGCCGCAGTTGGCCCCCTCCCTCTACCCACCTCTGGGCTCACAATTTCTCTGTAAGCAGGGCAGCTTGGCTCTCCCCTCTGCTGCGCGCCTCTGGGAAAGTGCAATAAAAGATTGTTGACCTTTGCAAAATATAAAATAAAAAGTATTCTAGTTTAGACAGAAGGATTTAGAAGTTAAACGTGGTGGGACACTGTAATCTCAGCAGCTCAGGAGGCTGAGACAAGAGGATCTCAAATTCAAAGCCAGCCTCAGTGATGGTAAAGCACTAAGTAACTCAGTGAGACCCTGTCTCTAAATTTATAGGGCTGGGGATATGGTTCTGTGGCTGAGGTCCAAGTTCCATTTCTCAGATGTTGAAGGTTGAACACCTGAAATGCTGAGGAAAGTGTAAAAAGCAAGTTTTATTTAAAGGATAGAACAGAGATAGACTTCTTAAGAGAGAAAAGGTCCCACGGAAGGGTGGCCAAGGAAGTGGGGGTATTTTGCTGCTTTTATACTTTTTAGAATTTCTTTGTACTCATGGTGTTGTAAGGACAAACGAGGCAAGGCACCAAAGATAGCAGGAAACAGTTTTATTTAGCTGCAGCCAGGTTCAGAGGGCACAGCTTTTGCTGTAATTAATCAATCCCCTGAACCCCAAGTTCAGGGCGTTTCAGAGTTTTATACCCAGCATATAAGGGGAGGGGCTCAGAAGTTCAGAGTCTGCAGAAGTTCACATAAATCAGCTTTTTCTTTCACTGTTCTGGGCAAGTTAATTCTTCAAGGACAACACCTGGGAAGGGGAGAGCTTCTTCTCCCCTTTCTTTCCTCCCCTTGCAAGCTGTTACCATGGAGCCCTTTTGTAACTTATCTTAAAAATGTAGACATCTCTATGAAGCCCAGCTCAAGACCAGAGTCCTTGTTTGCACATTTCCTCAAAGTACTATACTGGATACATTTGTGAAAAACTAATAAGGGGGTGTCCAGCACCTGGAGTGCTGGTATCTTCTTGGTCAGTGGCCAAGTAAACAGGGTGACAGAAAAATAGGAAGTTTATCTACATTTAACTCTTTCACAGAGACTCTTTTGCTGACAGTACTAAAATCAGCCATGGTGAAGAGGGCTTTTCTGTGGAGAAAGGGTTTACCACTTCAAAATAATAGTAAAAATGTGCATAACACAGAGTATATCTGCAACTTAATTTATTTTTTTCCCTTTGGTGTTCATGGTTTTTAACCTAGACTAAACCCAGACATTTTTTGTTTTTCATGAAACAGTTTCTTGATATGAAAGCAAGAGAACAAGATAGATCTACTGGAAAAAAATACTTCCTCTACCAGCAGTTTGACTAAACACCTGAAGATATTAGAAGATCATTATTTTATTGTTTTCAACATGGCAAATCTGTTCTCTATAAACCCCCACATTAAAGGCTGAAGTGGACAAATCCACACAGCACAATAGAAACCACACAGAGATGCATTTTCAACTGTGAACCAATGGTTTCTGGCTCTTCTAAACTGTACAGTCACCTGAAGGGCTCTTTAATTAAAAAAAAAATGTATTAAACAATGTAATCCATATCCTTGGAGAGGAATCCAGGCATCAGTGTTTTTGAAAGATTTGAAAGGAATTATCATCCATAGCAAAACTAAAAGCCACTACTTTAAATAAACATTTGTGATGAATGAGTTGCAAAGACACATAAGGTATGTGCTCATGACTTTGGCCACCAATTTGCCAGTTTGTTTTTTAGTTTGTTTTTTAAATATGAAAAATAACCGTGATAATCAACTAACAAATAAAAAATTTTATTTTTAATCAAAGTCTTGAAGATTCTTCTTGATAAGTGCTTGTATTACAGCTTTATGTTTGAGATGACTGAGCATATTATGGCAGGAGAACATGGCATAAAAAAGCACTAGGTGTAAACAATTCCTTCCAAGTACATACTCTACAATGAACTAAACAATTCCCAATATGCTTTATTCTTGTAAAGTTTCCACTAAATAAAAAACCCTTAGGAACAAACATTTCATACATGGACAATTATGAGGCAGTTATCCAAACCAGAGTACCTGTATTGTATTATTGATATCCTTTAAAACACTGATTTTTGCCCACTAAACTCAGTTAAAATTTACTGAGAATGTACCAGGCTCAGGACACAGTTCTAAGTGACTTGATCATTAATCACATCATTTTACCAAAAAATTTAATTGCATAAAAATATTACAATAAATGTGTTAAGTCATGTGTTGTGCTGCATGCCAATATTTTTTGCAATGAAGGTATCTTATACTGCTTGATTGCAAGTTTAATGACAGGCTTGGTGACATAGTAATGTGTCATTTTGTCATTTCGATATATATAATGACAGTGGTAAGGTGATGCTTACTACCATCCCCTATAAATAAGGAAAAAAAAACAAATGAATGAATAAAAAATAATGTTTACCAAATTGTTGCTGAAATTTAAATAAATAAATAAATAAAATTTTTTGTCCCAGTGTTAGAGCAAGGCGAAATGCATGAGAATAATAAAATATTAAAATAGAAAGTGAACCAATTTGAGATTTTTACTGAATCACAAGTTGTTGCTAGTATTCTGACATACCTAATTATTTGATAAACATAACTTTTAAAATTTCCATTAAAGTATGATGCTCATATAAAAACACATCAAGCATTTATGTAAAGATTCAGAAATTATTCAAAAGTAAACATGTTTTGGAGCAGCCTTGCTCAGAAATGCCCCTCTCATTTTTTTTTCTTAAAGAATTATTCACATACACATTTTGTGCTTATTTATATTTATATTTTTTGCCTCAATTTCACTCTTCAAACATTCTTTAAATAGTTATTTAGTGTTCTTTGAGTAATTCATAACTGTCAGTATCCTGATGTTGAATTCTTATTGTTTTTTTTTCTTTTTTTTTGTCACTTGGATTAAGCCATGCTTCTCTTTGTTTATGTTTGCTGTACTATTTTTTATTTGTTCATTAAAGGAGCCAACAGTAGATTATGTAGTCCATTTTGGGGAAAAAGTATAAAATCTGTTAAATAAATAAAAATAGGCAATAACAGTGCTGCATCATTTTAATATTTGCTAATTGGGAAGCCATGCAAAAGTACTTCATGTTTAGGGAAGTCTCAGATATTTACAAATAGCATGACTCGAAAAATTCTAAAAAGACTTGTGTTGTTATTCATTGATGTAGAATTTTTAGGGCAAATCTCAAGCACCACACATGAAAAATTAAAAGTTGGATGACCTAAAGATTCAGAAATGCCAGTACTAAATATGATTCCATGAACAATTAAATCAGAAAATTGAAGAGATACCTCTGCTTTTGTTTTTAGTGCAACATAGTTCTCAGTTTTAAAGCTAGGGACTCAATGTATTTGCCTATCAATGATCAAATGTGTAAAAATATTGTACTTATTATACTATTATTATTTAGTTATAAAATATTTTGTCTCTTAAAGTGTTATAAGAAATATATGCAGGACTTTGCATTAAGTGAAATGTGGCAGGCAGAAATTAAGTTGCAGGAGCATTTGATTCACATGTGACAGTCAGATATTTAGTAAGTAAAATTCTGCTCACCAGGTACTGTGTTTTGTGTAGGGTATACATTATAGTCAAAGTCTCCATATTTTTATTTTATTGAGCATAAGAGGGTCAAGATTTTTGTTTTACCACATGGTGAGTGTATTATGGTCTTCATAAATACTAGTAGAAGGAATACAATACAATATAAGAAAAAACTGATGATTATATGAAATAATGATTGTGTTAATTCATTCTATTTACTCATTTTACCTTATATACACAGTATAAAATACCATGATATATTTAGTAAATAAACAAAGTTGTATTTGTCAATGAAAGAAATCATCATATCACATCAATTTAAAAATATAAAAATCAATTTATTATACCTGATTGTCATGTGTTGACTTCATCCAAGTATTATGGCCATAGGCTATGCAAGGTTTTTATAGTCTTTTAAAATGTTTTTATGGAAAATATAGACATATATGTGTATATTTCTTAGTAAATTTTTGTTCATATTTCTTTTTAAGAGTCCATAGCCTCTTTATCCTTGTTGAATATTTGTGGAATTATCACTCAAAATCTACTAGATATTTTCATCTCTCTTTGTCATGGTAGACAAAAAACATTTTTTGGATGCCCTTTGAAAAAGCCACAAATGTTTGTAGATGTTTTACATTTCTTTTATTTTACTGACAGTAAAGGTAGCTGATAGATATTTCCTAAATACACAATGATATCTTATGGAGGACAAAAGGCTGTGGATGATAAAAGTGACACACTTTCCTTCTCTTTATTATATTACTCTTCTTAATGATTTACTCTTCTTGGATACTGTGGCTCCTACAAGAATTTGAGTAATATTCTCAAGGTAATTTTGTCTGTATATTTTTATTCAACTGATACATTTTTGGATTATGATGACTTTGGACTTACTGATCTGCTACACTCCTTATGTACTTATTTTACCTTAATTTCATGTTACATATGCAAAATATATTTATCCCAGTCCAGAAGGCATTTTTTAATTTATGTTTATTTCAGCCATGACTCCACATGATACCCAAGAATATTCACCAGAAAAAGGCATAAAACATATATTTCACAAAGTGATAAATGGCAAATATAGAAGTTGTGATCTTGACGATTTACAACAAAAGAAAATATGGAAAACCACAAGTGAGAGTGAACACCAGGAATCATATAAAAAAATCAGGCCTTGTTCACCACCAGAGAATTTATACTGGAGAAAAGCCCTACAAATATAAACAATGTGGCAAAGCTTTTAGTAAAATAAATGGTCTTATTAACCACAGAGTAATTCACACTGGACAGATGCCCTACCAATGGGCAGAGTGTGATAAAGTTTATAAAGAAAAATCAATCTTTATTAAGTAAAGCAGAATTCACACTGAAGAGAAGCCCTACAAATGTGAAGAATATGGTAAAGTTTTTAGTAAAACTTAAACCTTATTTACCAAAGAAGAATTGACACTGGAGAAAATTCCTACACATGTAAAGAATGTGGCAAAGTTTTCAGTCAAAAGTCACAACTTATTTGCCACAGCAGAACTCATACTGGAGAGAAGCCTCACAAATTCAAAGTATGTGACAAAGTTTTTACTCAAATATCAACCCTTATTTGCCACAGAAGTATTCACACTCAAGAGAAGCCCTACAAATGTAAGGAAAGTGATAAAGCTTTTAGCAATAAAATAGGCCTTATCCACCACAGCAGAACTTACACTGCAGAATAGTCCTACAAATGTGAATAATATGGCAAAATATTTAATAAAAAATAAAACAATATACACCCTGATGAATGTGAAATGTGAATAAAGTGATAATACTTTTAAAGAGAAACTAAACCTTATTAACAACAGAATTTATACAGAAAAGAACCCCTACAAATGGAAACAATGCTGCAAAGCTTTTAATAAAAAATCAATTATTTTTCACCACCACGCTATTTACTCTGGAAAGAAGACATATAAATGTAGAGAATGTAGAAACATTTTAAATTCTATATCATATATTACTAGACATCATAGAAAACACTCTGGAGAGAAGCTTTATAAATGCAATCATTGAACAATTCCTCCTAGAAAGGGTCAAAATTTAATCCTCACCATAATAACCATAGCTAAGAGAAAGTTTTGAAATGTGAAAATTGACAATGTGACAATGCCTTCAAAATTTATTCACCAATACTCAGCACCTGTGAATACATACTGGTTAGAGAGAATACAAATGGAAAAAAAAAAACATTTCATAGCCACATGTTTCTTAAACACTAGTGATTTTTGGAGAATACATTGTGCCCAGAAACCCTAAAAAGTTAAATAATATTTCCAAATCTTATTCAAATTTTAAATTCATTGAACATCTGAAAAATCATACCAGTAGTGAACATTGAACAGGTTTTGTCCAAAATGTATGCCTTATATAACAATGAAACATTTATAATCAACACCTTGACAAATGTGAGAGTATAGTGAAGTCATTATCTATACATTACACTTTGATGTATATGAGGATCAGTAAAAGACACAACTCATTTAAATATAGAATATAAGTACCTGTCTTTAACTTTTGATTAAATTTATTAAGCATTATCAAGTTATTTGATAGAAATGTCAGTCATAAATATCATACATGTATAATGCAGAAACCTCATCTTTGAAAGCATATATTTTTTTTTCTAAATCAAATATTACTATTTTCACTTTTGAATACCAGAGAAAACAATTATAAGGAATCTATTTTTTTATGTGTAACACTGAATTGTAATATTTTAATCTTTTTTTGTATTGCAGTTTAAATTTAGGTATTTTTAAACACTGTGCAACATTCTTATGTCCACCCTCCACTTTTTCAAATTTTGATACTGGTCTTGCCAAGTTGCGTGAATCCACACTAAGTTGCTGAGCCTGAATTTAAACTTCTGAAACTACTCAGCTTCCCAATTTTCTTGGATTACAAGCATGGACCATCATGCCCAGTTTACAGTGCATTTTTTACCTATTTATGTATGCAATATGTCTTTATAACTGAATATTTCTGTATATGTTAACACTCATGTATTGCATTGTGTCATTAAAAGACAGATATCACAGTATTCCACTTGATTAAATGTTTTGTGCAACAGTAAAACCTACTATTGAGTAAATAATACTCTAGCATCTCTTAATACTTTTACACATTTTAATCAAACTTAATATGAAGTATAATTTGCATAATCAGATCATTGTAATTTATTTTCTGTTTTTTTTATGGTGAAATTATGAGTTATAGGAAGGACATAGATATCAGAAAATAAGCCCCAGATTTTCACATCTTGATTTACAAATTTTAACATTTTAACTTTTTAACATTTTAACATTTCATAATGATTTGAATAGACTGAATTTCCACAAACTTAAAGGTAGCTCTTGCAGGAGAGAAGTGCTTTATCTTTCTTGTGTGTGCATAATGTCCTTCTAGACTTCAGCCTCATTGGAAACATTTCATTTTTATGTGAATGAGGTAAATGATCAGTGTTTTCATATACATTAGTTAATTCTGACATCACTGTTATTCTATAGGCAGTGTTATTTTAGGGCAGGAATCAGAGAAATGGATGTGGAGTCAAAGTTGAGTGAGGTCTTATACTTATGAAAAAATAATCAATGAGCTATGTTTCATAGTCTTATTTTCTGTTAACCAAGTGGTAAGAGGTAAACTGAGAAGGTTTTATGTAAAGACTAAGTTTCTTATCATAAAATGTTGGCTTGCCAGCTACAATAGGGCAAAGGCTTTTTATGCATGGAATCCATTCAAAAATCATATTGAATATCATTCACAATATTATTAATATTACATAAAATTCATGAAGAACTGAGTTTAAAACAATATATGGCTAAGAACAATGCCTGGGGACATTGTACACTCTCCAATACAGACATATTTATACCAATTTAATTATACATCAAATTACACTAAATAAGAAGAAAAATCAATTGGATCAAAGCACAACAATATACAAATAAAAACGTAAAGATTTAAGCAAGAGACCAATAGAGGATGAAGTGTGGCTTCTAAATTCTAGGGGGAAAATCGTCATATAATCAGAGGTAATTGAAGAAAGATAAGTTACCCACTTTGAGCTAGAACAGCATTTGAAAGAAAAAGAATCACAATGTTAGCAAAGATTATTCACTTCCATTTGTATGCTTTGTAATATATTCCAAAAGATTTCTGCATGTTTTATTTCAGTCAAATTGAGAAACAATCCAGAAAGTTAAAAAAGAAAAGTATTTCTCCTCTGGTTTTAAAAGCAAGAAAAGGAATAGAGATTTATTGAGCTAGAAAAACTTACTAGTTAGAGGTAAAAAATAGAACTGAGATTTCCAGAGTGTCTGTATAATGTATTTCAGTGATCTCTGGATGCACAGGGCATTTTTGCATAACAAAGAATTTGTTCACTTATGTACAGCTTAAAGAACATTGCTGTTTTTAGTCAGTCTTTTTTATTAATAACAGTGATGTACCTTTCAGGAGTTTCCAGACACAACAATACACAACTTCAGAAATCTTCTGGTTCATGCTCCATATATTCTGCCACAATATTCACCAGGACAAGATAATATAAACCTTTTGGCAGCCCCATCAAAGCATTCACTTCTATTAATTTTAAGGCCAAACATATACTGCAGAGAAAAGTATGATACATTGAACAACATAGTTTTACTTAGTAAAAATATTTTTTTAATGAAAAATATATCCCAACTGCTTTGTCTTGGGATTGCATTAGAAAATATGAGGTAATTATACTGTGTATTATGACCTCAGGCTCTGAGCCTTAAAATACAAGAGAATATTTTATGTTTATTTTTAAATATAGTTTTTATATTTCAAACATTCAAATCAAATTCCACAGCAATCAATGATTAAAAATAAAAAAAAAAAAACCACACACGAGGAAAACAACTGCAGTTTGGTGTCTCATCATGACCTTTCAATACCTGCTGTAGATTGCCTGTGGGTTCCACTTTTAATTTAAAAGATAATAATTTTTCCATACAATTTGGATCAAATGGAGGACAAAATCTCCTGCATTGTTTTCCTGGACAAGCTGTCATACTTGAAACAACTGAACCCCCAATCAAAATATCTTTACATTCTAATTATATCAGTTCTTGACTGATCTAGCATAAAACAAATCCACTTTCTTCTTGTTGAATATCTTGAGCCCAAAGATATGTAACCTGAGAGCTAAAAGAAGTAGGATATAAATGAAGGGGTCTTTTTAGCATAAGGCAAATTGCACTTTTTTGTATTTGATTTTTCTGCTTGTGATGATGTACACTTCTCTACCTACTTAAAATATCTGCTTCCACAGACTACAGGATTCATAGTAATTCTAAGGAGTATTATCTATCTTTCAATTTCAATTTTTTAGCTTTCTATATAGTTACCGCACCATCTCATGGCCAGATCAATATTTTCTTGAACTTATTCATATATTAATCAATACACTATCTCAGATATGTTTGTTTCTAGATTGTCAGGGATCCCTCCTAGTGAATTCTGAGATGTGTGAGAGGTTGAACAAGCATAGAAATGTGCTTATAAAAAATAAGCCATGTTGTAGGTGGGAAGTAAAAGGAGGAAATATGCAAAAGTCCTCATCTAAACTTTTATATGCTGATACTACACAAGGGTATTCCAATGATGTCTGGTTTGAGGTAGGGAAGCAACTTTTCTTATACACTATGACACAAAGTTCATCAAATATGGTTGTTATAAACTTTTTGAGAACACCCAAATTTATCTTAGTAATTTCTACATTGAAAAACTACTGTTACTTTTAAACAAAACTATTCATTGCAATAAATCTGAAATAGTTCTTTAATATTGCAGAACAGAAAATTGGTGACATTACTGACTGAATGCCAATATTTTCCAAAAACACCTATAGGGATACTTAACAAAATGCATAGATAATTAAAGTAAAGAGTGAAATGACACCCAGAAACAACTACTTATAGTAAAAAAATTTATTACCTTATTTCAAATACTAGTGCACTCTTTCACTTTTTTTCCCCAAAAGTTAATTTTTTTAACCTTTTGGTATGATATTTCACTTCATTTATATAACATGATCAATAGTATGTTTTTTTCATATGCACTCTCTGATGCATCCCAAATATATTTGCATACCCCAACACCTTAGCAGATTTCTATACACATTATTCACTAGAGAAATAGTAGTTACTTCTGAAATCTATTTTGCCCTTTTCAAATGAGGTCTTGTAGTTTTTTTTTTAAATATCTGAAATAATTAGGATGAACTTAATTCTAATTAGCATATAGTAAATTTCTGATAAATA
This sequence comes from Marmota flaviventris, assembly GCF_047511675.1. Classification (NCBI taxonomy): domain Eukaryota; kingdom Metazoa; phylum Chordata; class Mammalia; order Rodentia; family Sciuridae; genus Marmota; species Marmota flaviventris. The sequence goes on along the minus strand of NC_092502.1, from coordinate 5,768,418 downwards.
TTTGTGAAAAAGATGAAGAAATAATAATAGCATTTATATAATCTGTACAATATGGTATGTGGTTTTTCATGTTTTTAGCTACAACTTATTGAGTATTATAACAAACTTATTATGTGGGTAAGATGTGGGTATGATGAACAAATAATAAATAAAAATTACATGCTGCATTATTAGTAATTCACCAAACAATTTTTTCAAAAACAGACTCTCTTATGTGTGGTTTTTATTAACTATTATATTATGAATGAATGAAGTTCAGTAAATGAATAATTGGAACTACATACTTGCTTAGGGTGCCTATAGCTCATTGTTAAAAAGCCTTTAGTTATATAAAATTTTAATACTGTTTCTCACATTGTGACTTAATGGAATTTTGATAAAATGTACATTAATAATGCTGAAGTCTTTCATTGAATCTTATATCAGTTTATGAAATAAATATGCTATATGTGATTTCCTCAATTCTAAGTGTCTTATGTTTTAAGAAACTGTATGGACAATTCAAATTAAAGTTAACATACTAATATCAATAGCAGAAGCACCACAGGAAAAATGAAAACAAAGAATTAGGAGATTCCACCATTACAGAAGTAATTTTCTCAACATCTTTTCAATGTTCCTAACCCAGTATTGATACCAAAATTAATGAGCAACCTCTTCTCGTGCTGAGTGTGCATGATGTTATTATATAAAATGAAAACAATTGCAAATGTTTCAGAGATGCATTTTACAACAGTACTTGAAAATACAATTGATTGATCAGTATCTCACTGTGTTTGACCACATCAAATACCTTCTCAGTGTTCAAGATAAATGGGTAAAAATAAAAATAAAAATAAAAATTCAAGTAAAATCCATGTTAAACAATAACAACTATTTTTTCATAAGGAAACTGTCAACGTTTTTTTTGAAACAACATGACAATAAACTGTGCCCTATCACATAAAGGAAAGCAACAGTTATTTATTTTATTATTTGAATATGCCAAGTATTCTTTGGCAAACTGCCACATATATTGTTTTAATTTCACAGGTGTGAATTATATCTAATTTTCTCTAAATTGCTACTTATTTAATATAAATTTGTTGAGAAATTATTTCTGCATGTGCTGATTAGTGAAATATAGTGAGGAACGGAAGTCATTGAAAGCTCTAAGTATTGCAATCCCAGTATGATAGGAGGAAGCTATATATAATTATGAGAAACATTGAGTAATATTAATTTGTTCCAGATATTTATTTCCCTTAGTATCCTCTTTTCACATAAACTAGTGCTTTTAAATTGAGCTATTAGATATCATAGGAAAAGCCATCAGAGCAATCAGAATAAGAAATTTAAAACAAAACAATAAAATCATAAACATCTGTTGAATCAACTAGCCAACTGTTGGATCTTAGCTTTTGACTTTTCTAAATTTCCTCCTATTTTCTTTTGATGATGACTAAGAGGAAGGTACTTCTATTAAGAGCATGACCAGAAAAATTTATGGCAATTTGTTTTTCTAAAACATATATAAAATTGACTTGCTAACTCAGAATAAAATCTATTGAGTATATCTTTTGATGGTCAAAAAATGTATAACTACACAACATGAAGATTGGCCTTTTGAAAAAAAGAATGTGATGGTGAAAACCAATTTGGAAAGGTAGTATTGAATATTTTACATAAATGAAAAGGCAGGAATATTTTAAATAGTTTTGATTATTAGATTCATGTAAAAAATTAAAAGGTAGTATCCAGGCCTGATGTGGTGGTACATACTTGTAACCTCAAAAATCATAGAGTCTGAGGCAGAAGGATCACAACTTCAAGGCCAGCCTTGGTAACTGAGATCAGATCTCATGATAAAATATCAAAGAATTGTGAATATAGATAAATGATAAAGCACCCCTGGGTTCAATTCCCAGGACTATATAAAACAGTAGTTTCCAAAATTTACACCCAAATCAGCAGCCTCCACTATATCTGCAACTATGTAAAGTTCTAAAAGGAAACTAAATTTAGCCATACCTACTACTAGTTGTATGATATTGACCATAATTTTGAAATATATACATAGGAGACCCTTCACAATGTATTAGGTGTTCCCATTATTTTTTCCAATTGCAATGAGAGAGGGAGAAAAAACAATTTAGCTTATGGGGCCACTTCTTTCTCTTCAGGCCTAATGAGTCAAATATTAAAAGGCTTTAGTGTTTAATTGATTATCATTTATGTAATCATAATGATATGTGTTCTGTGATTTCCTGCTTAATCAACACTGGACACTTTATTATTTCTGAATATCAACATTTGTACAGACCTCTACACCCCACTCTATTATTTAATAGTTACAAGTCCCTGTGTTCATGCTTCATCAGTTAGTTATTCTCTTTTAAAAATAATTATGTATTGCATTCTTTGTCTACAGAAAATTCATGAAGGTTAAAATAAGCATTTTCACAAATTTAACTTCAAAATAGTTTTCATCGCAAAACACACACCAGAAGTAAGAATAGTTTATTTCTCTAATTTATTAGCCTTTCTGACATCCAATATCAGGACATGAATGCTGCTCATGGAGGGATGTTCTTCCCATCAAGAACAATCAATACTATTTTCTTCAATCCCATCAAATGTTACAAAAAATGCACATTTTACTGTGTTTCATATGCAGAACTTGACGTTACTTTATTTGTGTTTAGTGGGTTTTTACTTTCTTTTTCATCACTTTGTTTTTTCTGTATTTTCTAATATTCAATTCTTTTTTGTGTTGAGGAAAATAGATCACTAGAATCTTCTAACTTTTGCTACATTCAATCACTTGACTACTCACTAGCTAATATTTCTATTAAACCATCATTTTAAAAGTAGGACTGGGGTATGCTAACAAAACTATTTTCAAGGTCTACTGCAGAATCAGCATAACTTTCTTCAGCTCTGTAGTTAGAGGCACTGTTTCTATCCACAAACTTTGCTCCCTTTGTTTTATTTTTCTTCTATATAGAGTAACTCTCTTTGAAATGAGGAACAGAAAACAGCTTTTTAGAATTTTATCATTTATTAAAATCTATTTTTATTTATCGTTAAAGGATAATCTGCTTCAGTTTAGAATACCATGTTGAATACTAGTTTTCCTTTAAATCATAGGTTATTCTGTATTTATCATCTACAATCTATCGTTAGTGATAAATACCTGGGTTCTATTCTTGCTTTCTTGAAGCTGACCATGGTTTTTCTTTTCAGGAAATTCTCTTTGTTTTAGGCATAGCTACTTGAGAAATTCAGGAGATATATTTAGCATATTTAAAATTTATTTTCTTGATTATAGAATTCAATCAAAGTGGAGTATTTCCAGACCTGATTTTCTTTCCAGTATAAACATGCAGGAAACTGGGTAAAATATGGAAAATAATATGTCTGTTTTTCAGACACCAAAAACAGGCATAGCAGGTGAGTGAAACCATAAGCAATAAGTACAGACTGGTGAAGTGAACTATAATTATATTTTTAAAATTTTTCTTAATAAGTGCAGTTTGATCAAATGCTGTTAAAACTTATGGGTAAAGGGGAAGTAAGAATAATCAAAGTATACCACTGTAAGAAAAACTTGAAGTCTGGCACCCGAGAGCAGCCTGTGGGGGAAACTTCATGTTATGATAGGAAAGAATCCCCCACTTTCCCTTCACCCTCTCACCCACTTAACCTCACCAGAAACCACCAAGATGCTTAGAATAAAAGGTTTCAAGTTCAATAGTCACACTCTCTTCAAATACAAAAAAAGTTAAAATTCAACTGAACACAGAATCTTGTTTGCAAAGTTAAGGGGATCTGAAACATCATATAAAAAGTTAGGTTAAAGAAGAGAAAATAGCCCTAAAACTCTTTTAGAAGAATAAAAATCCCAGAGTACACAAAGCCATCCTTCACAAAAGTAGTGGTGCAGGAAGTGTCACAATATCAAATTTTCAATTATACTACAGAACTATATAAAATCCACATAATATTGGTCTCAAAACAGACATGAAGAACAGTTGAATAAAATAGAAGACACAGAGACAACTGACATAAACAAAGTCATCAGATACTTGACAAATTTCCCAAAAGCATTGGGGAAAGACAGACTGTTTAACAAAACGGGGCTGGGAAACCTGGATGTCCATTTGCAGAAGAATGAAACTAGATCCCTACTCTATACAAAAACCAACTCAAAGTGCAAGAAATATCAAAGAAATACACCAGAAACTTTGCAAAGGTAGAATAAAACATAGGGTGAACACTCCAAAACATCAGCTCAGGTATTAACTTTCTTAACAAGAATGTTAAAGCTCAAGTAATAAAAGCAACAGTCAATCAGTGGGACAGCATCAAGATAAAAAGTTCTACACCATCAAAAAAAGAAAAAAAAGTATGAAGAGACAGCCTGCAAAAAGAGAGAAAATATTCACCAGCCATTCTTCTAAAGTCCAAAATATTTACCACAAAATGCAAATAACCGAATGGATTAATGGGTAAAGAACCAAACAGACATTTCTCAAAAGTAGATATAGAATGGCCAACAAATACATGAAAAAGAAAGTTCCACATCCATAAGAATCTAGGAAATTGAAATTAAAACCACATTGAAAATTCATGTCACTCCAGTCAGAAAGGACATTATCAAGAATATAAGTAATAATAAATGCTGGTGAAGATATGGGGAAAATACACTCATGCATTGTTAATGGGACTGCAAATTAATGAAACCACTTTAAAAGCTGTGTGAAAGATCACCAAAAGTCTATAGGGACATCAATGATTATAGCGGGAAAATTCATGATGCCCATATTGTGAGAAAGGTGCCTCTCAAGAGATGAATAAATTGGGCTGGGGATGTGGCTCAAGCGGTAGCGTGCTCGCCTGGCATGCCTGCAGCCCGGGTTCGACCCTCAGCACCACATACAAACAAAGATGTTGTGTCCTCCGAAAACTAAAAAATAAATATTAAAATATTCTCTCTCTCTCTCTTTAAAAAAAGAGATGAATACACAAAGGAAATGTGCTATACATATACAATGGAGTTTTACTCAGCCATAAAGAAAAATGAAGTTACGGCATTTGACAGTAAACTGATGGAACAAGAAAACATATACTCTGTGGAAAAGACAGACTCAGAAAGTCAAAGGGTGAATATTTTCTTCATATATAATGAGAGCCAGGTCACAGTTAAGACCCACAGATGACGTGAAATGTACGCTTCCCTGGTGTACCAATCTGTAGTTTGCCAGGAAAGGAAGAGATCCTCACATCTGTCACTGCTACCCGTGCAACAGGGAGCAAACCTCTGCATGCATACTTCCATGCTGTTCCCAGAATGTCCCTCCAATTACTCTTGTTTAAAGAGTTGACAACTGTCAGGGTTGGTGGCACATGCCTGTCATTCCAGCAGCTTAGGAGGCTGAGGGATCAGGATCACAAGTTTAAAGCCTGCCTCAGCAATTTAGCAAGGACCCGAGCAACTTAGTGAGATCCTGTCTCAAAATAAAACATAGAAAAAGGGCTGAGGATGTGGCACATTGTTTAAGCACAATTGGGTTCAACCTCTTGTACCAAAAAGAAAAACAAAACAAAAACAAACAAAACAAAAACCAAAAAACATTGACAAGAGAGAAAAGTGTTAAGGGATTTTTCCAGTTTGTTCCCCTAGTCAGTGTTGGAGCTGCCTGGTAGAAACCACTGTGATTCCAAATCCTCATTTTATTACAAAACCTCAAAGTCAAGTTTTACTTTAGGAGAATTGCTTTCCTCATTCACATTCTCACAAATCAATTAATATCTTTCCTCATATAGAAAAAGATATTTTGTCATTTAATTCAGCCACCACAGCCAATAATTTGCTTAAGAATCTGACTAGACTATAGAAGGTAATTGCTCTCACTACTATAGCTGATATCACCCAGCTCAACACTGCTTCTTGTTGATCCTCAGGTTCTAACTTACAAAACAGGAGGTTTTATTAGACATGACCTAACACCCATACAGCTCCTCATCCTGCTCTGGAATGACTGAGCTCATCCCTCTTGAGACTAATTCTGGGCAGCAGGAGAGAGTGGCAGCTGAGTGGGTTGGCTGATTTATCCCACACTTCAACCAAGTTCATCTTGAAACTAGCAAAGTCAGGTGAAATGACCAAGTTTTCTCTCCCATGGGCTTGGACCCTGGGGATCCATTAGAGGAAGAAGGATATGTAAGGCTTGAAGGAGGAAGGTTCTGTGCATCAGAGGCAGCAGTTCATCCTTCTGTCCACTCTCCAGAAGTAAGTGTGGCATGTTTGAGTCTGTTTTACTGGAACAAGGGAAGAGCAGAGGGAGATGACTGAGCAAAGCAATAAGGAAGCAGCTCCCAAGGTGAGGAGCTCTGAGAGTTCAGCATAAGAGAATACTAGAGGTGGGAGCCGTGGGCACTGAGTGTGTTCTGAGAACTCCCTCCTGGTGCCTTTGGCTCCTCACATCAGGAGAGCTGGGTGAGATCCAGGCCAGCTGCTCAGTGTCAGAATCTATTTGCTTATCCTGGCAGAGTGTGAGCACAGCTTTGGGTTTAAATATTTCAAAGTATTCAATGGACTTTTAGCAGGGTACATTGTAATTAAAATGACTCATCTTCTCTCAAAACCCAGTCTGAAGAATTTCACAAAATGAAATCAAAATTCATTAATTGTGCTAAATTAATTTGAGTTAGCTTTAACCAAGAAATATTTTAGAATTGATATTTTCTTATCATTAGGAATCATTTATTTTGCACACAGAATAGGCCATGGTATAACAAAATGTAAAATATAAGAGGGAGTTTAAATGTAAAATTATTTGATGTGAAACCATTAAAATTTTAGAATGTACTGCTATCCAGGAGTGTGAACTTAATTGAGAGATTAATATCTCTGGGTCTACCTCTTCTGAATTTAAAATATAAAAGGAAGAGAGGAGAGTGAAACTTATTCAGAGTTCTATAAGCTAAACCCAAATCTCACTTAATTCCATCTTCAAAGCTTTTACATGAGGTTATTGGAACTGAGTTAGCCTAGGCTCAGTCAAACAATTCACTTTTTAGTCCAGGGCTGACTGTAACATTTTTTCAGAGACCATTAATTTTCATTTTATTAATTAGTTTTGCTTTTTTGTAAGTTTTGCAAAATGAACTCATCCAGCTACACTTGCTGCAGTTGTATGTATTAGGTTCTGTCAGATCAAGGTTATATTTTTAAACTCTCAATATTTTATAACATGCCTTATAAAATAATCAAGGGAAACACTAATCCTTGAGACAGCTTGTAATCACAGAGCAATATTCTCCATATTGTAATGTAACAAAAAGAGTGGTGTTTGAAGATATTCTAGGAAATAAAATAAGGTCCAATACCCAATATAGAAATTTTTCTGGTCTTCAAAGGAATTATATCCTCATATCTAACTCTAAAGTTCCAGATTGCAAAATCTTCAATACAGATGAATGTGATCCTGAAGTCAATATACTCATGCATTGAATTGAAAATGCACGTGCATTTTCAATTTAGGATAAAAAGATAATTAATACAGCAATTATCATCTATATTTTTATGATACTCTGAACTCTCTGTAGCTGCTATTCTAAATGTAATCATAGGCCTCCTTATTAAATGACAAGATGAAAACTTGCAGTGCAGGACAGGGAGAACAAAAGAACTTCCTCTTTAAGGTCCATGTGCTCTGACCTAGTCGCAGATATGAAAATAGGCCTTATCTTATGGAGGACAGTTATAGTTATAGAAATTGTTTTGAATGTGTAGAAACAGTAAAGAGTTTACCAAATAGTTAAAAAAATGATTGGAAATGTAAAGGAGTCACACAGGCTCAATTCCTACTCTGAGTACACACTGTAGCTTCAAAAATTTCTCTTTTCATTGGTGAATTCTACTTTTCATACTTAGAAAACGAAGACATCAGTGTCTATATTTACATAATTGGGCTGTATATGGATTAAGATAAATGAAGTAATATAAAAAAGTGTTCATACAAGCAATGACATCTCAAAGATTCCTATGTAAACAGAAAAAAAAGCCTCTGACTATGTGTTTCTGTTATCAAAACCCATGTTGGTATATCCATCACCACATAAAGTATGCTTGCTGCTGTGAAAAATAGAATAAAAATCTTGCATATTACTGTAACCTGTTATTTTTATCATGTGTTTTTTCCTTACACAAACACACATATAAAAAAGAAAAAAATGAGTTTATAAGACTTCAGAAAATAGAAAACTCATTAGGGAGGAGACAATATCCAAAGTACATATTATAATAAGTATGGATATTATAGGTCACACTATATCTTCACAGGACAAGAATAATGCTTTGGACGGTGACCCCCTTTTAGAGCCAGCTGAGCAGCTTCTGTTTAGGAGGTGAGCAGCACAGCTCTGGGAGAAGACCCTGGCTTACTCAGCTGCAGCAGTGCCAGTGGGGAGGGGAGAGCAGGCACTAAAGGTGTGGAGGAGGCGAGGTCACTGAGGATGCAGACTCAAGCACACAGGGCACTTCTGTGCCCCACAGGCCATGTCTGTGGTGAACCTGAGTGCTGAGTTTGGGAGCTGGGAAAGCAGGATCCTGGCTTCCTCCAGGGCTGAGCCTAGTGTATAGTCCTAGGAATGCTCCTCCTGGGAGTCATCAGGCAGGAAGGCTCCAGCGAATTCAACTGTCCTTGCTGTGTGTCGTATTAAACTTTGTATTTCATGAGCATGTATGTGCCTATGACTTGCTGAAATGGTTATCAGAGAGAACTGGGGAAGGAAAATTCAATTCAGGTCTCAAAATAAATTAAGAAAAGGTACAGGTTGAAATTAAAATAATTAATTTTAAATAAACACTAATAAAGGCAATTTCTTCTTTTTTCCCTTTACTGTTTCATTTCATCTTAAATTCTCAATTTTCATTCTTTATTTCTTTTCAAGGAATTTGAGAAAATAGGTTTTTATGGATAATTGGAACCATACTTCAAATGACTTTATTTTGTTGGGGTTGTTTCCCCCGAATCAGAAAGGCCTATTTCTCTTGCTCCTGATCATCTCTGTGTTTGTTCTTGCCTGTTTGGGGAACTCAGGGATGACTGCCCTCATCTTCTTGGACCCCCGGCTCCACACCCCCATGTACTTTCTCCTCAGCCAGCTCTCCCTCATGGACCTGATGTACATCTCCTCCACTGTCCCCAAGATGGCCATCAACTTCCTCTCTGGCCAGAGGAGCATCTCTTTCCTGGGCTGTGGTGTGCAAATGTTCTTCTTTGTCACCATGGCAAGTTCTGAAGGCTTACTCCTGGCCTCCATGGCCTATGACCGCTTTGTGGCCATCTGTCACCCCCTGCATTATCACATATATATGAGCAAAAGAATGTGTGTGAAGATGATCCTTGGGTGCTGGACACTAGGTTCCCTCAATGGCCTAGTACACACTGTGTATGCTCTTCATCTTCCATACTGCAGGTCCAGGACCATCAGTCACTTCTACTGTGACATCCCAGCCATGATGCCTCTGGTCTGTATGGACACCTGGATCTATGAGTACATGGTTATTTTTAGTGCACTCTTGGTTCTCCTCCTTCCTTTCCTTGGCACCACAGCATCGTATGGACAAGTCATTTTTGCTGTCTTCCACATGAGGTCAAAGGAAGGAAGAAGAAAAGCCTTCACCACGTGCTCCACACATTTAACTGTGGTGATATTTTACTATGCTCCTTTTGCCTACACTTATCTGAGGCCCAAAAGTCTTCGCTCACCTGAAGAGGATAAGAATCTAGCTGTCTTCTACACCATCCTAACCCCCATGCTCAATCCCATTGTCTACAGTCTGAGGAACAAGGAGATGCTGGGAGCCATAAGAAGAGTGTGTGGGATGTTCTCCTCCAAGAAGAAATGAGCATGGCCTTCCCTGCTCCTCTGTATGGCTTCTCTCCATGCAGACTGGAACTCTCTAGAGCACTGCTGACGTATAGATGTATGTTATTCCACATATGTAATTAGATTTCTAGTAACATGTTTAAATGTGATATTAAATTATATATTATTATATATAATTAATAATTTATATATTTAATTGAAAACTCAATGATAACATTGACAATGTTGATATTATCCTATTATATGTAATATACAATATGCTATTTGTTCACATAATATTTTAAAGTAATAATAAATTGATATTGAAATATTATTTCTGTTTGACATTATACCCTTGCTGTGCTTGTATCCTGTGTTTTTATTTTATGTTTTCCATCACTGCATGTTATATCCTGTTAGCAGCTTGCACTGTGTACATTTCAAGTTTCCCACAACAACATGGGGCCTGGGTCTCCAAATATCCAGCACTTCTGGGTGGCTAGTAGTCCTCTCCTTCAGGATCACATATGGCTTATTATTCTCTCTATGGTTTCTGGTCTTGGGACAAGGAATTATACTCTTAAAACAACTATTTCACCTGGATGTGGTGCTGAAAATCACAACTTGGGAGGTTGAGGCAGGAGTATTGCACATTGAAAGGCAGCCTAATCAACTTAGCATGGCTTTGAGAATCTTATGCAGACATTTCTCAAAATAAAAATTAAAAAAGAAATTAAATGGTCTGGGAATGTAGCTTAATGGTTTAGTACCCTAGGTTTAATCCCCTGAACCAATGTGGAAAAAAGGCAAAAACAATAACAACAACAAGTTGTATTCTTCTAACATTTAGTTTTAACTTTTGTAGAGATATTGAAATCCAAATGGCTCCTAGGAAGCATAATTATTCACATCTGTAATCTTTCTCCAGGCACATAATACATAAAGAAGCTCTTTCTGCTACAGGTACCAAGGCCACAGTTTTCTCTCTTTGCCTTTTTCATATTCTGTGATTGTGTACTTGCCATGTTCCTTGCTTTTACTAAATATTTACCCTTGACATTTGTTATCAGTGGCTCATCTGAGCTGGACACGGGGTCTCTGATTCCCTAAAATCTAAGTAATTCCTGGGCCTCCAACAGGGCACACTAGTGTCAACATCAAACATCTCCTTGGCAGCCTTGTATCACTGTATCCCGTTCTTCCTGTTTGCCTGGTCAGTTCCATGAGCCATCAACCATATGCCCAACTCCTTCCTGGAGTAACTCTCCATAACATATGCTGTCCACATCCCCCAAACCTGTGCTTATGGGTTGTGTTGAGGTGCCTTGACCTGACAGTCCTGGAGTGAGGTTTGGCCAGGTGACATCTTCTAATAATGCTGCCTCATGCCTGTTCTGGCACTGTTATTGGTGTGTACACATCCAGCCTGCTTCTTTTGTGTCTGAAGATTTAATGGGCAATCAGATATCTTTCAGAATGTTCTTTTTTGTCTCAATGGAGATTAATTTATTTCTTTCCCCTTGAATTAAGAACCCAGGTGCTACAATTAGATTGTAAATATGAGTTTAACTGTGGCTAGGAAGTTCTTAGAAACTAATGGTAGTGACTACAGGGCTTGAGGAGAATTAAAACAATATTTTAATATTTGACTTAAAAGTGAGATTGTTTCATGATTGTTTAGGGTTTTGAAAAAGGAATAGAAGAACTCAGGTTAAGGCACAAATATCAAACCGGTATCCAACTTATGAGACATTTATACATCTTTGTCCACTAAAATATCTTAAGTACTCAATATTCAGATACTTATACATCTACTCTTTAACATAAGTTCTTTTTCTACTGTAGATTTAAAGGCAAGAAAAAAATGCTTATTAGCATTTAGGTGGATATTATAAGTTAATTTTTGCTACATTCTATGTTATCACAATGCTTAACTACATTTGTGATGAAAAAGATAAGAAAATACTCATTTCTTTCTTCTCATATCAAACTTTCCTAATTAATATATTAAAGACCAGTACATACAGTGAGCATTAAAAATAACTTGAATAGATATAATGTGCTATAAATTTTTCATCTAACAGTTGCAAGGGGAAAATGAATGAAAGAAAGTACAAAATAATGGCTGCGGGTTAGCAATTGGGTTAAAAATGTGGCCACAATTATGCATGTTGAGTAGAGAACCAGGATGCTGAGAGGAAGATGATTTGATAAGTATCCCTGAAATGCATCATTGCACAACATTCAAGACTATATGGAGTAGATGCTAATAAAGAACCTAGCAGATTGCAGAAATCTGAGCAATGCCACAGATTTCTACATTTCTTCTCTGAATGTCGGGGACTTGAGGGGAAGGAGAGCTTCTGGGTTTAGTTGCATGTCAGTGGGCTCTACTTTATAATTCACCTGATCCAGAGGACTTACTAGAAAAATATTTCAGAACATCATTTCTAATGGCCTTGACATGTGCATGTTTCCTGATAGCAAAAAGTTCCTGTAATGAAAATTACATCATCTCTGCCCATCTTTGAAATGTCAGTGTGAAAACCAATAAAACAGCAAAAAACTAGATATAGACAGATGAATCTCCAACAAAGGAATTTTATCTGGGAATAAAAACTAGGATTGACTTGCAGAATCTTGGTGAAAAGACTGAGTAAATTCTAGTATGTGGAGGAGCCATATACTAAAACTCTGTTTTAGTCAGTTTTGTGTTGCCATGACCAAAAGACCTGATGTCAAAAACAGAGGAGGAAATTTTATTTGTAACCCGTGGTTTCTGAGATCTGAGTCTATATAGTCAACTTGTTTGTTCTGACTCCAAGGTCAGGAAGCACATCATGGAGGAATGGCATGGTAGAGGAAAGCTGCTGCCCTCATGGTGGGGTCAAGAAGGAGGGCAGGGGGAGAAAAAGAGAGAGCGGGGGGAGGAGAGGGAGAGGGAGAGGCAGAGGGAGAGGGAGAGGCAGAGGCAGAGAGAGAGAGAGAGAGAGAGAGAGAGAGAGAGAGAGAGAGAGAGCACTGCATTCATCAGGGCAATATATAAACTCAAAAAGGCACACACAGAGGAACCTACCTGCTTCAGTAATGCTCTATTGCCTATAGTTACCACCTAGTTAGTGGCCTAATCCACTGATAAAGGTCACACTTTTCCTAGTCTAATCATTTCTGAAAATTATTAGATTTCACTCTGAAAATTCTTACATTGTTTCAAATGTGATCTTTTCAGATATACCTCATATCAAAATTGTAAGAAGTTTGAAGTGGAATCTGCACAAGTCATTAAGAAAACTGGAAATCACTTAAAGATGGGTTCACCAGCTACTGTATAAATCCAATCTTATGGTTATGGTTGGCAGTTCCATAAAAACATGCTAAGAAAAAAAATAGAGTTGTAAAGACAGCAGGCAGTTTGCATGACCTACTGGGGCAATTCCCGAAGCAGTGACTTTATTGTTTTTCATCTGGCATCTCAGGTCTACCTTAAATGGGTGATACAAGAGTTCAATGTGCTAACTCAGTTTCAATGATGGCATTACTGATATTACAGGGCACAATGCTGACATTTTGCTTTCCAACAAATAAAGTTCAGAGAGATGCATGAGATTCCCAAGGCCAGAGTGTCAGAGAACAGTGGACCAGGCTCCTCTTCCCTCCAACATTCACCGCCTGGAATAAGAACAGGGCCTGCACTCAGCACCTTTGCTGAATTCAGTATCTTTTTGTGGTTTTGATCTTCAGTTGCCTGATGAGTACAGAGGTCTCTGATAGCCTCATGCCTGTGTCATGCTTGGTGGCACCTGACAAGAACAGCAGAAATTGTACCTTAGTGCATCCAAGTTGTGATTGTATCTTAGAGCATTCAAGGTAGGAAACATGTAAGCAATGTGAATCTATTTTTGCAGATGCACTGCCTGGTGAGGGCTGCATCCTGATTAAACATGGTGCCTTTGTTCTATGTCCTCACGTGGTGGAGCGTGAGCAAGCTCACTAGGAGCTAATTTTCAATGGCCCTGATTCCATTTGTGAGTCCCTATGTTCATGACCTTATACTCACCTCACACAGGTTCTACTTCTTAGAACCATCAATGCAGGGTGAGGATCTTGGTATATGCATTGGGAGGGGAGAGATATTCCCACCATAGCAGATTCTCATCAATCTCCATATCTTAGCACTGCCCTTCCCCTCCTACTGCCTTCTTCTTTCTTTCCCAGTGCTGCCTTGGCACATGAGACATGTACACAAACACAGTGTCCCACACCAAGAAATGCCCTGTGAGAGCTGTGCTGTGCTATGTGGGCTTTTCATCATTTTATCTCTGAGCATGCATGAAAGCTGAGGGGCTGAGCTGGTGACAGGATTAGCACAGAGTTCAGCTCAGCAGCAGGACTCATACATGTGCTCTATGTACAGGCTTGTACACAGTAATATTAGCTTGTTTTTCTCACATTGTGCAAACAGTCTTCTTGGAGCAGCTCATGGTTTCTCTTTAGCCAAGGGAGCCACAGGTGTAAAGAAAATAAAAGGAGAAAGAAGCAAAGTGCACAGGCAAAAGCAAAGCTGCTCACCTAAGCTGCTAGCTTTATTTATATCAATAGGTTATATCGGTATCATTAATACATATTGTTCCTTGTATTACTAGGCATGTTACAGACTTAGCAACATTATGCAGCTTATTCCTCAGTTACATACTAAGTTGCAATATGCAATGTTAGGCGCTTTGTGTAGCTCTGAGGAAATTCCATTGTATAAAGTTACTGTTATGTGCAAGTTTAGGCTCAGTGAAACATTGCGGCTGTCTAACAAATGTTCATTTATTCCCAGGAGCTGTGGGCCTGAGATCAAGGAGGAGGTTGATAAGACTCTAACACAGAGCATCCTCATGAAGGACATTGCCATAGCAGTCAGGTATCCTGTGTCTTTGCATAGAAGTTTCCCCGCAGCCTGGCACTCTGTGTCTTTGCACAGAAACTCCCTAGCCACCAAGCATGCCACAGGCATGAAGCTATCACAGACCTCTGTACTTATCAGGCAACTGAAGATCAAAACCACAAAAAGAAGCCATTTCACATTCACTAAGGAAAGTTTCATCCAAAAATAAAAGAAAATATGTTTGGATAAGAAGGTATAAAACTTGAAGCTTTGCAGGGTTTTGTGGCAATTTGAAATGGTGATGCCACTGTGGAAAACAGTATAGTGATTCCTCAAAAAAAAATTAGCCCTGAATTAATTAATGATCCAGCATTTCCACCTTTGGGTATTCACACAAAGAAACCAAAGGAAATGCTAAAACAACTCTCTGTGTGCCCTGTCCATCTGGAGGTGAATGATAAACAAAATGTGGTACATATACACAATGTAAAACTCACTGGGATTACAACAAAGTAAATATAGACATAGACCACAATAAGAATAAACACTGAAAACATTATACTTAGTGAAAGAAACTAGTCATGAAATAGAGTAGTCAAATTAAGAGAGACAGGAATTGGAGTGGTGGATACCTGGGGCTCAGGGAAGGGGAGATAAATTTTTCATGAGTTTTAGTTTGAAATGATTAAAAAGTCTGAAGATGCATGGCAGTGATGGTTGTACATCAGTGTGAATGCTCTTAATAGCACAAAATTATACACTTAAAAATATTAAAATGATTTACTTTACCTTATTTATCATTACCCTAATATAAAAGCCAAGACTTTTAAATAAACTTCAATTATTCCAAATTTGGATTCTAAAATGTATTTTAAGATGATTAAAGTAGAATTCTGAGTCTTTATGAAGCAGTTGATATTTAATTATGATCTAAGCTTTCATAATTTGCACAAGAAAAAAATTGAGGAGAGTAAATTATTTCTTTAAATGTCATCTCTAATCAACTCGAGATAATCATATTAAACTGATAACATCATATATCATGATGCATAATTTAGTTATTATCAGGTAAAAAGTATACTATTTGAAATTAACTAACACTACAACAATTTCTGTATGTTATATTGTATTAATTTAATTATATACTATCAATTACTCACCTACTATGAGATGGTCAAAATTATCCTGATTTAAAATTTTGAAAAAAGAGGAGATAATGAACAACACATAAATATAATATTTTTATTGTGTGTCATAACAGCTAACACAGTATCTATTTTATTACCCATGTTTTAATCTGCTAACATTAACAACACCTATCATAAAATATTGTTAATAAAATAGACCCTGCACCTCACATGGAAGCAGCCTTAACCATCATGATTTTGTTTCAATAATGTTAGGACATTTTTTTCACCACGTATAAATGAATCAAACTGAGGTAATTTATCCATTTTAATTTTTATACATTGAAACAGCTTTAAGTCACTTGCTTGAATCCCATGTTACAATACTTTCACTTCCTTTGATTTTCACTCCCTTTGATTCCTGAGGACATCACAGAGGAAGAAGTAGCTGGTGTAGAAGGGGCACCATCTGTTGCCTCTGGAGATGAAGGGGCTGAGGGGGCAGCCTGTTTGTTGTCTCATAGGTCTTGGTGAGGTTGGGTGGAGTGGGTTGTTTGTATCTTTTGGAAGTTTTCATGTTTGTTGAGGTCCGACTCTGTGTCTATGTCAGGGAACTAGGCTTGGGCATAGACTTGGATGTTGCCTTCTGCATGTGGAACATGTCCCTCCAGCCATTTTATAGCAGCTTGGGTCACCCACATGAGCTCTTCGATATTGAATAGAGGTGTAAGTTGGTGGGTTCTTTTCTCCCTCACTGGGGAAAAACTGGTTCCTTTTATGTATTTACTTTGTCAGTTTTTTTTTTTTTTCTGTTTAGCTGCCTTTTCAGGGGGTCTTAGAGGCTGCTATGGTTTGATCTAACATCAGCTTGGACTGTCCGTCTAGACAGGCTCTCAACCAAGGGGGCTGTTTCTGTTAGTACCTCTTGCCAGCAATCAATATAAGGGAACTGGTTTGTGTGTCCAGGTGTTCCAACAACTATTAAAAAAGACCTCAGCAATGATTCTCTCATTTAAAGATTCTTCTGATGTCCAGATCACACCTAAGTTGGGTCATTCTAGTTCACAGAGAGTATGCAACCTTTGTGGAGTGAGTTTCACCCCATAGTCTCCTTTAAAATTCTAAACATACATTCCAAGGTGTTCAAGGAATAAAGTTTACTTTGTGTACCTCCCATGTTACACCCTTCATCTGTGTCACACACTTATGAAAATACTTGCTTTGTCTGTCTTCTCCCATTCCCATCATGGAAATTTAGAGTCCTTTTACCTTGCAGGTCGGTATGAACCCCTGGACCTAATACCCACATCATCCACCTTAATACCCATCATACCTACATTACCCACCTTAATATAGACACAGCTACCATCTCTACCAACTGAAAAATATCCTGAACTTTACATCAGGTTGTTTGATTTTTACATTGGTTTGAAGAATATGATTAAATTTCCTACTACCACAAATTTTCTTTAACAAATTGTTTACATGCTTAATATGGCTAATCCAGCTGAGAGAGAAATGGAAAGGGAAGACGCAGAAGAGATGATCTCCTTGCAGAAAATGATGGTGCACCTAGGATGGAGTAGGGCCACTTCTTGCACTATCAGTGGTGAAAAGGGTGAGCATGTGGGTCCCGAGAGAAGGAGGCTGATACACTTAATGTCAGGAGATTTGAACTCTGACTGTACTTTCTCACTAAATCCATTTATTTCAAAGTTAAGTCAAGGAAACATGGAAGAGTATTGGATTTTGCAAAAGACATGTTTGACTAGATTTTAGAGAATGTTTTGTGACATGCCAAATAACCAATATGATATTTGTGTTCTTAAATTCAAACTCAGAATTGTCATTATGGCTTGCACACTTCTGCAGCCATGTTTCATTGCTCCAGGTCATCTGTGAAGCCTGGAAACAGGCTGAGGATAGGCTGGGCTAGAGTTCTGCAGGCAGATGCAGTAGGCACCACTCTGCACAAGGAGGAGGCAGGAGGTATTTGTAAAAGATAAGTAATAATAATAATAATAATTATTATTATTATTATTTATAATATATGCACTCCTGAAATTTGAAATAATGAAACTCATTTGTTAAAGTTTTGTAATTCATTATATTTCCATAATATGATTTACTAGTATTTATTTAATACAATCTCATTAACTAATTCTGTCATCTCATAATATAATAAAACACTCCAGGTCAAAGTTAAGCACCAAAAACAACATGAAAGCACACCTCACAGTTTTATCAGTCTCTGGATTCAATAAGATAGTAAGAGATCCTCACATCTAGTAAGACAATCAATAAGATAGTGAGAGATTACCATCTCTGAAACAAATCCTCTTCAAACATTGGGCATGCACACTTCAAATTAGTTCTCATAATGTTCTTCCAATTAGTCTTATTTTAATGATTTTTTCAATAAACTAATATTTTAAGTGTTTAATCCCTACTCAGTCGTCTAGTCAGTAGTGGACTTGGTAGGATAGATTTACTTAATCTGAATTTAAATGTTATTTTTTCACATTTTGTCTAAATCAAATCTTTATGTTAGCAAATTTTTGACTGGTTTAGCACAAAACTATCATCTACTTCGGCTCAAATAGAAGAATGTATGTGTCAGAGCATAATTTATTTTAGTCACATTAGATCCAATAATTTCCTCTGGAAACTGACCAGATTGGAGAAGGTAATTGCTCCTGCAACTAATGTAGCTATTCTCCAGCAGAAGACTCATATGTGATTCCTACATCTGGTTGATCCTTAGGTCTCTAAATAAAAAAGGAGATTCAATAACCATTACCTAACACCCTTTACAGCTCTCCATCCTGTTCTGAAATAGCTGGTTCCTCCCTCTTGAGACTAACCCTGGGCAGCAGGTCAAATCGGAAGAGCTGAGTAGATTGGTGGATTTGCTCTAAGAATGAACTGAGTTCATTTCCAAGTCAGCAAAGTCAGGTGAAATGGCCAGGCTCCTCTCCCTGTGGACTTGGACACTGGGGATCAATTAGAGGCAAAAGGAGAACATGTGAGGCTTGCTGGAGGAAGGTCCTGCACACCAGCTGCAGCAGCTCATCCTTCTGTCCTCCTTGTAGAACCTGAGTAAGTAAGGAATGTTTTACTGTTTCCACTTGAACAAGGTAACAGCAAAGGAAGGTGGATGGACAAAGCTATAACATAGGGGACCATGCACAAGGTCAAGAGCTTTGTGATTTCAGTACAAAGATGTTGGCTAAAGGGGGGAGCAGTGAACATGAATATGTTCTGAGAATTCTTTTCTGCTCAGTGGCAGGCCCTAGTTGCTTAGCCTGGAAGACTAAGGACGCACTTGCCTTTAAACCTTTTTGAAAAACTCAATAAATGTAAGCAGGGCATCCTTTAATTATAAACTTATTTCTCTACAAATACAAACTCATGAGTTTCAAATGAGATGAGACAAAATGATATTATTGAGCTGAGCTGTTGATCTCTGTTAGCTTTAACTAATGGAGACCTTGTGGAGATGTGGTTTTCCTTTCAAAAGAAAACACTTTCTACTGTACAAAGAGTAAGTCATTACATGACAGATTGGGAAAGTTAAGGGTAAACAGAAAAGTAAAATGAGGTGCTGGGTATGGTGGTGCATGCCTTAATTCCAGTGGCTCTGGAGACTGATGCAAGAGGATCACATGTTTAAAGCAAGCCTCAGCAATTTAGCAAGGCCCTAAGCAATTCAGCCAGAACTTGTCTCAAAATAAAAATAAAAAGGGATGGGGATGTACTTAGTGGTTAAGCACTGTGTTCAATGCCAGGCACCAAATACAGAAAAAAAGTAAAATGAGGTGATATGAACTTTCAAAATTCCACATTGTGCTTTTCTCCAGGGCTGTGACCTTAATTGAGATAATGAATTTCTCTGGGTCTGAGTCTCCTCCATATTTGAGGTATGGAAGGAAGAGGGGAGATGGATACACCTTCAGGCCCCGCTATATGCTGGACACACAAAGTCTCTTACCCCTTTCTCCACAGCTCTCACCTGAGGTTGCTGGGACTGAGTTAGCAGAGGTTCAACTGGTTTCTCATTGGTCATGGTATGAGTGTCTGTAATACTGTTAAAAATGTGTATTACTTGTAAACTTTGCAACATAAATTTGGGTTTCTACAGTTGCTTCACTTACCTCTGTTAGGACCTGTCAAATGCAGGGTTTTTTAACTACAGAATTGAGCAACATGCCTGGAATGATGATTAAGAGAGACACTGATCTGTAGCCACAGAAACAATATTCTTCAAGTTATAAAGTTACTAAAAGGTGGTGTTTTATGTAAAGCTGGAGCATAAAAATAAATCCCATCTTTGATAAAGAAACTTGTTGGTCATCAATGAAAAAAAGACCCTCAGGACAAACTCCAATGTCCTAGATTATAACACCTTCAAATCCAAGATGTAGGACACTGAAAGTAAATATTCTTATCAATTACCTGACAACAGAAAAGTTTTCAACTTTGGAAAAAAATAATTATTGCAGTAATTATCATTAAACAATTTTATGACATGAATTACTTAGCAGAGAATCTCATTGTTAACACAGGTCTCTCTTCAAAATGACTGGGCCATTGAGATATACATTTACAGCAGACTGTGTGTTCAGGTCTTGACATTGCATGGGCTGCTAGGTCCTTTCTTCCTCTGCAATTATACCTTTACTAAACAAAGAAGAAAGTACCTTCATTTCTAGGGTGTGCATGGTAAACACTAATTTATAAAATGATCTGGTCAGATTCTGTTAATTTGGTCTACATCACTAATTTACTCCTAAGCTTATTATTTGGTTCAGTCAATCAGCAGATACACTGACAGCGCAACATGCAATAGCCCCTGAGCCAGGGGACACACAGAGGAGTCAATAGGTCCTACCCTGTCCCTAAGCAGCACCCAGCTATGCTGATATGCTCAGGCCTCAGGGTTCCCTTGCTTGCTTGACTACCTTTTCTAAACCCAGGTTAGCCCCAGTTGTCCTCATTGCCCTCTGCCCAGTCTCTGTCACAGGCTCCTCCTCTCACCTCTCTGATCAACCAGAGCCTCCTGAGTAAGCTCCAGAAGGGGACCTGACCCCGTGCCACATCCACTGGCCTCTCACCTGTCTAGAGAAGAGTCTGAATCCTCACTCCTCCCTACACCCTTGCCTAGGGCCTGAGCTTCCAGAGCCCTCTTGTCTCTGCTGCTGCCCTGATGATTCAGGCAAGCTCTCTCCGGGGCTGGTCCTGCTCCTCAGTCTGTGCAGAGTGGTCTAGGAACTGAGGGCTCTAATAGCACCTCATTGGAGTGGCTTCCTCAGTGCTGCTGCCCAGCTGTCCCTCTGTCCTTATTCCCTGATTGATTTCTTTTACCCTTAGGAATGGTTCTGTGACCACAGAGCATGTGTGAGCTGCTGCTCTATTGTCTGTCACTCACTAAATACTTAATCCAGACAGTGGGATATTCTGTATGTTATCTATTAGCAGCACTGGCACAAAATGGAAGGAGTGAACACATTTAAGGAATGAGTTTGACATGAAGATCATTGTCTGGTGTTTTCTCATTTTCACTGAGGTTGAGTGTTTTGTTTTCAAAAGTTTTTAGAAGAAGAGCTGTTTGTGATCCCATCTCTCCCATATGCCCAACACATCCATTCATCTGACCAGTTCCCAAATGTGTTTTTACTCCTAATATTTGTTATTTAGAAAGCTCTAAAATGCTTTTCATTTTTTATTAGATGTCCTTTTCCAAAATGTTACTTGTGTTTTTTTTTTTTTTTTAATATGACCTATTCAACTGCTTTCTTTTTTTTTTTTTAATTTTTTATTGTTGGCTGTTCAAAACATTACATAGTTCTTGATATATCATATTTCACACTTTGATTCAAGTGGGTTATGAACTCCCATTTTTACCCCGTATACAAATTGCAGAATCAAATCAGTTACACATCCATTGATTTACATATTGCCATACTAGTGTCCGTTGTATTCTGCTGTCTTTCCTATCCTCTACTATCCCCCCTCCCCTCCACTCCCCTCCCCTCTTCTCTCTCTGCCCCCTCTACTGACATTCGTTTGTCCCCCTTGTATTATTTTTCCCCTTCCCCTCACTTCCTCTTGTATGTACTTTTGTATAACTCTGAGGGTCTCCTTCCATTTCCATGCATTTTCCCTTCTCTCTCCCTTTCCCTCCCACCTCTCATCCCTGTTTAATGTTAATCTTCTTCTCATGCTCTTCGACCCTATTCTGTTCTTAGTTACTCTCCTTATATCAAAGAAGACATTTGGCATTTGTTTTTTAGGGATTGGCTAGCTTCACTTAGCATAATCTGCTCTAATGCCATCCATTTCCCTGTAAATTCTATGATTTTGTCATTTTTTAATGCAGAGTAATACTCCATTGTGTATAAATGCCACATTTTTTTTATCCATTCATCCATTGAAGGGCATCTAGGTTGGTTCCACAGTCTAGCTATTGTGAATTGTGCTGCTATGAACATCGATGTAGCAGTGTCCCTGTAGCATGCTCTTTTTAGGTCTTTAGGGAATAGACCGAGAAGGGGAATAGCTGGGTCAAATGGTGGCTCCATTCCCAGCTTTCCAAGAAATCTCCATACTGCTTTCCAAATTGGCTGCACCAATTTGCAGTCCCACCAGCAATGTAAAAGTGTACCCTTTTCCCCACATCCTCGCCAGCACTTGTTGTTGTTTGACTTCATAATGGCTGCCAATCTAACTGGAGTGAGATGGTATCTTAGGGTGGTTTTGATTTGCATTTCTCTGACTGCTAGAGATGGTGAGCATTTTTTCATGTACTTGTTGATTGATTGTATGTCCTCCTCTGAGAAGTGTCTGTTCAGGTCCTTGGCCCATTTGTTGATTGGGTTGTTTGTTCTCTTATTGTCTAATTTTTTGAGCTCTTTGTATACTCTGGATATTAGGGCTCTATCTGAAGTGTGAGGAGTAAAGATTTGTTCCCAGGATGTAGGCTCTCTATTTACCTCTCTTATTGTATCTTTTGCTGAGAAAAAAACTTTTTAGTTTGAGTAAGTCCCATTTGTTGATTCTAGTTATTAACTTTTGTGCTATGGGTGTCCTATTGAGGAATTTGGAGCCCGACCCCACAGTATGTAGATCGTAGCCAACTTTTTCTTCTATCAGACGGCGTGTCTCTGATTTGATATCAAGCTCCTTGATCCATTTTGAATTAACTTTTGTGCATGGCGAGAGAAAGGGATTCAGTTTCATTTTGTTGCATATGGATTTCCAGTTTTCCCAGCACCATTTGTTGAAGATGCTATCCTTCCTCCATTGCATGCTTTTAGACCCTTTATCAAATATAAGATAGTTGTAGTTTTGTGGATTGGTTTCTGTGTCCTCTATTCTGTACCATTGGTCCACCCGCCTGTTTTGGTACCAGTACCATGTTGTTTTTGTTACTATTGCTCTGTAATATAGTTTGAAGTCTGGTATCGCTATACCGCCTGATTCACACTTCCTGCTTAGCATTGTTTTTGCTATTCTGGGTCTTTTATTTTTCCATATGAATTTCATGATTGCTTTCTCTATTTCTACAAGAAATGCCGTTGGGATTTTTGATTGGCATTGCATTAAACCTATAGAGAACTTTTGGTAATATCGCCATTTTGATGATGTTAGTTCTGCCTATCCATGAACAGGGTATATTTTTCCATCTTCTAAGATCTTCTTCTATTTCTCTCTTTAGGGTTCTGTAGTTGTCATTGTATAAGTCTTTCACCTCTTTTGTTAGGTTGATTCCCAAGTATTTTATTTTTTTTGAAGATATTGTGAATGGAGTGGTTGTCCTCATTTCCATTTCAGAGGATTTGTCGCTGATATACAGGAATGCCTTTGATTTATGCGTGTTGATTTTATATCCTGCCACTTTGCTGAATTCATTTATTAGCTCTAATAGTTTCTTTGTAGACCCTTTTGGGTCTGCTAGGTATAGAATCATGTCATCTGCAAATAGTGATAATTTAAGTTCTTCTTTTCCTATTTTGATGCCTTTAATTTCTTTCGTCTGTCTAATTGCTCTGGCCAGTGTTTCGAGAACTATGTTGAACAGAAGTGGTGAGAGAGGGCATCCCTGTCTTGTTCCAGATTTTAGAGGGAATGCCTTCAATTTTTCTCCATTCAGAATGATGCTAGCCTGAGGCTTAGCATAGATTGCTTTTACAATATTGAGGTATGTTCCTGTTATCCCTAGTTTTTCTAGAGTTTTGAACATAAAGGGATGCTGTACTTTGTCGAATGCTTTTTCCGCATCTATCGAGATGATCATATGGTTCTTATTTTTAAGTCTATTGATGTGGTGAATAACATTTATTGATTTCCGTATATTGAACCAGCCTTGCATCCCAGGGATGAATCCTACTTGATCATGGTGCACAATTTTTTTGATATGTTTTTGTATCCGAGTGGCCAGAATTTTATTGAGGATTTTTGCATCTAGGTTCATTAGAGATATTGGTCTGTAGTTTTCTTTCTTTGAAGTGTCTTTGTCTGGTTTAGGTATCAGGGTGATGTTGGCCTCGTAGAATGAATTTGGAAGTTCTCCCTCTTTTTCTATTTCCCGAAGTAGCTTGAAAAGTATTGGTATTAGTTCCTCTTTAAAGGTTTTGTAAAACTCTGCTGTATACCCATCTGGTCCTGGGCTTTTCTTAGTTGGTAGTCTTTTGATGGTTTCTTCTATTTCCTCAATTGATATTGGTCTGTTTAGGTTGTCTATATCCTCCTGACTCAATCTGGGCAGATCATATGACTTAAGAAATTTATCTATGCCTTCACTATCTTCTAATTTATTGGAGTATAAGGATTCAAAATAATTTTTGATTATCTTCTGTATTTCTGAAGTGTCTGTTGTGATATTGCCTCTTTCATCCCGTATGTTAGTGATTTGAGTTCTCTCTCTTCTTCTCTTCGCTAGCATGGCTAAGGGTCTGTCGATTTTGTTTATTTTTTCAAAGAACCAACTTTTAGTTTTGTCAATTTTTTCAATTGTTTCTTTTGTTTCGATTTCATTGATTTCAGCTCTGATTTTAATTATTTCTTGCCTTCTACTTCTTTTGCTGTTGTTTTGCTCTTCTTTTTCTAGGATTTTGAGATGAAGTATGAGATCATTTATTTGTTGTTTTTTTCTTTTTTTAAGGAATGAACTCCAAGCAATGAATTTTCCTCTTAGAACTGCTTTCAATGTGTCCCATAGATTCCGATATGTTGTGTCTGTGTTTTCATTAATCTCTAAGAATTTTTTAATTTCCTCCTTGATGTCTTCTATAACCCATTGATCATTCAGTAACCTATTGTTCATTCTCCAAGTGATGTATTCTTTTTCCTTCCTTCTTTTATCGTTGATTTTCAGTTCCATTCCATTATGATCAGATAGGATGCATGGTATTATCTCTACTCCTTTGTATTGTCTAAGAGTTTCCCTGTGACATAATATATGATCTATTTTTGAGAAGGATCCATGTGCTGCTGAGAAAAAAGTGTAACTGCTTGATGTTGGGTGGTATATTCTATATATGTCAATTAAGTCTAGGTTATTAATTGTGTTATTGAGTTCTATAGTTTCCTTATTCAACTTTTGTTTGGAAGATCTGTCCAGTGGTGATAGAGGTGTGTTGAAGTCTCCCATGATTATTGTATGGTGGTCTATTAGACTCTTGAACTTGAGAAGAGTTTGTTTGATGAACATAGCTGCACCATTGTTTGGGGCATATATATTTATGATTGTTATGTCTTGTTGGTGTATGGTTCCCTTGAGCAGTATGTAGTGTCCCTCTTTATCCCTTTTGATTAACTTTGGCTTGAAATCTATTTTATTTGATATGAGTATGGATACTCCTGCTTGTTTCCGCAGTCCATATGAGTGATATGATTTTTCCCAACCTTTCACCTTCAGCCTATGTATGTCTTTTCCTATCAAATGCGTCTCCTGTAGGCAGCATATTGTTGGGTCTTGTTTTGTGATCCATTCTACTAGCCTGTGTCTCTTGATTGGTGAGTTTAAGCCATTAACATTTAGGGTTATTATTGAGATATGGGTTGTTCTTCCAGCCATATTTGTTTATTTATGTTACTAAACATGGTTTGTTTTCCACTTTGATTATTTCCCCCCCTTTAGTGTCCTACCTCCCACTGTTGGTTTTCATTGTTATTTTCCATTTCCTCTTCCTGTAATGTTTTGCCAAGGATGTTTTGAAGAGATGGTTTTCTAGCTGCAAATTCTTTTAACTTTTGTTTATCGTGGAAGGTTTTAATTTCATCTTCCATCCTGAAGCTTAATTTCGCTGGAAACACAATTCTTGGTTGGAACCCATTTTCTTTCAGTGTTTGAAATATGTTATTCCAGGATCTTCTAGCTTTCAGAGTCTGTGTTGAAAGATCAGCTGTTATCCTGATTGGCTTACCCCTAAATGTGATCTGCTTCCTTTCTCTTGTAGCTTTTAAAATTCTCTCCTTATTCTGTATGTTGGGCATCTTCATTATAATGTGTCTAGGTGTGGGTCTCTTATGATTTTGCACATTCGGCGTCCTGTAGGCTTCTAGGATTTGGAGTTCTGTCTCATTCTTCAAGTCTGGGAAGTTTTCTCGTATTATTTCATTGAATAGATTGCTCATTCCTTTGGTTTGAAACTCTGTTCCTTCCTGTATCCCAATGACTCTTAAATTTGGTCTCTTGATGTTATCCCATATTTCTTGGATGTTCTGCTCATGGTTTCTTAACAGTCTTGCTGAGCTGTCTATGTTCTTTTCAAGTTGAAATACTTTATCTTCATTGTCTGATGTTCTGTCTTCTAAGTGTTCTACTCTGCTGGTAGTATTCTCAATTGAGTTTTTAAGTTGGCTTATTGCTTCCTGCATTTCTAGGATTTCTGTTTGTTTGTTTTTTATAACCTCTATTTCCCTGTATAGTTGATCTTTTGCTTCTTGGATTTGTTTATGTAATTCATTGTTGAAGTGATCTTTCATTGTCTGATTTTGCTGTCTGATGTCTTCCTTGAGACTCCAGATCATCTGAAGCATGTATATCCTGAATTCTTTATCTGACATTCCATCAGCTGCAGCTATTACCTCTTCTAACGTTGAGTTGACCTGCAATGCTTGTGGTCCTTTCTTTCCTTGTCTCTTCATACTGTTCGCGTTCCTTTCTACTTGGTGAAACTGTTGTGCTATTGAGTTTTCCCCCTATATATTTATATTGGTCTTGTATAGTTGCAAAGTCTCCCTCGCAGGCGCGGGCGGCGGCTCTGCCCCTCCTCCAATTGGGGCAATGTGCCTACCACGACGGCAGGCCGCTGGGCCTGCTCTGCCAGTCGGTAGCAGGTCCGCCAACCTTGCAGACGCGGGCGACGGCTCTGTCCCTCTGCGGGCCGCTAGGCTTGTTCTGTCGGTGGTCGCAGTTCTGCCTACTTTGCAGGCGCAGGCAGCGGCACTACCCCTCTGCAGGCCTCTGGGGCTGTACTGCCAGTGGGTCGCAGGTCCGCCTACTTTGCAGGCATGGGGGGGGGGGGGCGGCTCTACCCTTCCTCAGGCCACTGGGCCTGTTCTGTCTCTCGGTTGCAGGTCTGACCTGTTCTGATGGTGGTCACAGTTCCGACTACCTTGCAGGCGCGGGGGGGAGGGGGCGGCTCTGCCTCTCAGCAGGCCGCTGCTCCTCTTCTGCCGGTGGGTCGCAGGCCCGCCTACCTTGCAGGAGTGATTGGAAGCTCTGTCCCGCCGTGGGCCACTGGGCCTTTTTTTTCGGTGGTCACAGTTCCCCTACCTGGCAGGCGCGGGGGGTGGGGGGCGGCTCTGCCCCTCAGCAGGCCGCTGGGCCTGCTCTGTGTTTGGTCACAGTTCCCTCTACTATGCCGGCGCAGGGGGAGGGGGCGGCTCAGCCTCTCAGCAGGCGGCTGCTCCTCTTCTGCCGGTGGGTCGCAGGCCCGCCTACCTTGCAGGAGTGATTGGAAGCTCTGTCCCGCCGTGGGCCACTGGGCCTTTTTTGACGGTGGTCACAGTTCCCCTACCTGGCAGGCGCGGGGGTGTGGGGCGGCTCTGCCCCTCAGCAGGCCGCTGGGCCTGCTCTGTGCATGGTCACAGTTCCCTCTACCTTGCCGGCGCAGGGGGAGGGGGCGGCTCTGCCTCTCAGCAGGCCGCTGCTCCTCTTCTGCAGGTGGGTCGCAGGCCCGCCCACCTTGCAGGAGTGATTGGAAGCTCTGTCCCGCCGCGGGCCACTGGGCCTTTTCTGTCGGTGGTCACCCTTCCCCTAC
Source organism: Marmota flaviventris (assembly GCF_047511675.1). Classification (NCBI taxonomy): domain Eukaryota; kingdom Metazoa; phylum Chordata; class Mammalia; order Rodentia; family Sciuridae; genus Marmota; species Marmota flaviventris. Next base: position 5,740,288 of record NC_092502.1, on the reverse strand, counting down.
CTGGCAGGCGCGGGGTGTGGGGGGAGGCTCTGCCCCTTAGCAGGCCGCTGGGCCTGCTCTGTGTTTGGTCACAGTTCCCTCTACTATGCCGGCGCAGGGGGAGGGGGCGGCTCAGCCTCTCAGCAGGCGGCTGCTCCTCTTCTGCCGGTGGGTCGCAGGCCCGCCTACCTTGCAGGAGTGATTGGAAGCTCTGTCCCGCCGCGGGCCACTGGGCCTTTTCTGTCGGTGGTCACCCTTCCCCTACCTGGCAGGCGCGGGGGGTGGGGGGCGGCTCTGCCCCTCAGCAGGCCGCTGGGCCTGCTCTGTGTTTGGTCACAGTTCCCTCTACTATGCTGGCGCAGGGGGAGGGGGCGGCTCTGCCTCTCAGCAGGCCGCTGCTCCTCTTCTGCAGGTGGGTCGCAGGCCCGCCCACCTTGCAGGAGTGATTGGAAGCTCTCTGTTACTTGTGTTTACCAGGTATATGAAGACAAAAATTTTGTTACTAAGTGTAAATTGTGACAACAAGCTATTAATTACTGTTGTTTCCTGTTGAAAAGCCGATAATTCAACATGATAAAACTTTATATCTGAGACAGGATGCAACATTTCAGATGGATGTGTACAAAACTGTAAAGCAGCATATCTCATACCAAGGCTAGAGATGGTAGGAGTTATAAAATATCATAATCAGAGTTCATACAAATGGGGGAAAATAAATGAAAGGTAGAATTCATTACCAGAAATGAGAAGACCTAAAGAGAAAAAGAGGGGGTATTAAAGTTGAGTTACAAATATAAACATTATTAGTTTAATTTTTATATTACAACTCAAATATAAAGACTTGAAATTTTATCAGTTTGAGAATGGTGTACCAAAATATTAACAATGGCAATCAACTTTAAAATATTTGAGTTAACTAATATTTCAGTAACATTAGAGAAATTAGGATATAGTGGAATTTAGACTACCTGACCCTAGACTACTTGGTTAGCATCTGAGATCTGACAATTACTACTGATCTGAACTTTTGTAGATTAATCATTCTGTGCCTCTGTTGTTTCACCTATAAAATAGTGATATTTTAATACCTCTTAGGGTTGTTTTCAGAATTAAATAAGTCAATAAGTATAAAGTACTTACATAAAAACATAAATACTAATAAGAATTGCATAAAAAGTATAAAATATTTATCTAGGAAAGGAAGGTTACTCATTTTTCCCTCTTATTGGTTTCTTTACCTTTTCTCCCTTTTTAATGATGAACATCTAATTTCTGCTGCTTTACTTATGTAATTAAATCTGAAGAGAATAATTAAAAATACATATAAGCTATAAATATTGAATGTACCACATTTAAGATTCTTTCCTATTTGATCCACATAGCAACAGATCCCCCCCTCTGCCTGCACCTTATGGAAACCAAACTATAGAACTGGAAGAGGAAATAAGCATTCTGTCTAAGGTCCATGTGCTTTTACCTGTCTGAATTATAGAATTAGGCATGATCATATAGAGACATACTAGGTGGATCACATAGGACACACAAAACCTTCACAGTTTAAAAACAATGCTCTGGATGGTGATTTACAGCACCTAAAAGACCAGCACAGCACCTGGAATATGACCCTGGTTTACTTAGCTTCAATAATGGCAGTGGGGAGGAAAGAACAGGAACTGAGGATTTGAAAAGGAAAGGTCACTGAGTACATAGTGTCAAGCACACAGAAAATTTCTGAGTCACACACTCCATGAAATTGGTAAATAGTCAGTGTTAAGTTGAGATGGTAACAATGCAGGGATCCTGGCTTCCTCAGGGGTCCTACTGAGTAGTTGTTCCGTGTGCCTGAATGCTGGAGTGTTGACCCATGTTTTCTTCTGGTGGTGCATAGTCCTGAGGAATGTTCCTGCCCAGAAGTGTCTAGGAAGGACTTTCTTGGTTGTTTAATTTGTATTGGTTCACATATAAGAAACCTTGGATTTCAAGTTGAGATGGTTACCATAGAGAACTGGAGCAGAAACTATAAATATTCAATTAGCATATCAAAATCAATTGAATAGTTTTTCATATATTTGTTGGCCATTTGTATTTCTGTTTTTGAGAGGGTCTGTTTAATTCATTTGCCCACTTATTAATTGAGCTGTTTGATTGTTGTCTAAAACATTTTCTTCATTCTTTATATATTCTAGACACTAATCCTCTGGCAGAATACCTCGCAAAGGTTTTCTCTCATCTCCTAGATTCTCTCGTCACATTCCTTGTTGATTATTTTGCTCTGAAGAAAGGTTTTAATTTGATGGCATGCCTTTATGAACTCTGGACATTATTTGTTGAGCTTTAAGGATCCTATTGAGTAGTTATTTCCTGTGTATGTTTGCCTGTGTGTTGACCCCATGTTTTCTTCTAGGAGTTTAAGTTTCTGGTCTTATTCTTATGCTTAGTTCTCTTTTGTGTTTAACTTTAGGCTGTGTAAAGGGTAAAGTTCTTGTTTCATTTTTCTACATATGCATAATCAGTTTTCCTATTGCAAATTTTTGAAAAAAAAACAAACTATCTTTTCTGCACTGTGTTTTTGGCATCTTTATCAGGGATCAGATGAGAATAGGTGTCTGTCTTTGTCTCTGTGTCTTCTAGTCTGTATCAGTAACAATAGAAAAATACAAATCAAAATTACACTGAGATTTATCTCATACCATTCTGAATGACAGTCATCAAGAATACAAATAATAATAAACCCTAGAGAAGACGTGGAGGAAAAGAAACACTTTTACACTGTTGACATTATAAATTAGTTAACCATAATGAAAATCAGTATCGACATTTCTCAAGACTAGGCATGGAACCACCCATTTGACTCAGCCCTGCTACTCTTCAGTATTTAAATGGAAGAATTAAATTCAACATGTGATAGTGATGCATGCATACCCATGGCTATGGCAGCATGATTCACAATATGCAAGCTATAGAACCAATGATGGTGTCCATCTATGGATGAATGATTTAAAAAAATATGGTGGGGCTGGGGATGTGGCTCAAGCAGTAGCACGCTCATTTGGCATGCACCGGGTGCTGGGTTTGATCCTCAGCATCACATAAAAACAAAATAAAGATGTTGTGTCCACTGAAAACTAAAAAAAAATAGTATTAAAAATCTCTCTCTCTTTCTTTCTCTTAAAAAAAGAAAATATGGTACACACACAAGATGTATTTTTATTTAGCTAGGAAGAATAAATAACTTATGCCAATTGAAGGAAAATAGATGAAACAGGAATCCACTATGTTAAGTGAAAGAAGGAGAACTGAGAAGTTAAAAATCATGTTTTCATTCCTGTGTGGAAGCCAGAGAAGAAAAAAAATCCAGGGGAAAGGGAATTTCATGAAAACAACAGGAAGATCAGTAGAGGAAAGGGATTGAGGGGTAAAGGCAGAGAGGAAAGAGGGAAATACTAGGGAGTGATGTCAGTCATATTATATGGCTATATTATGTGCATATATAATACGTTACTACAAATACAATCATTATGTACAAGTATAATGTACCAATTAAAAATTTAAAAAGATACAAAAAAATGAGCTACTACTACACATTAGTTATCTGAATTACACAGATACTTTTATTTAAAAATCCAATGAGCAAAGCTGTGATGTTTTAGGATTACCAATTCATTCTAAATAAACAGTAGTAAATATAATTTCTTTTATTCTCCTGTTATTTTGTCATGTTCATTGCTTAATTTTGTTTTTATTTTCATTTCACAAAAAAAGTTAAAGCAGTGCATTTTCATGGAGAAATGGAATGAAACATCAAATGATTTTAGTTTGCTGGGGTTATTTCCTCAAAACCAAACTGGCCTACTTCTCTTGCTCCTGATCATCTTTGTGTTTGTTCTCGCCTGTTTGGGGAACTCAGGGATGACTGCCCTCATCTTCTTGGACCCACGGCTCCACACCCCCATGTACTTTCTCCTCAGCCAGCTCTCCCTCATGGACCTGATGTACATTTCCTCCACGGTCCCCAAGATGGCAATCAACTTCCTCTCTGGCCAGAAGAGCATCTCCTTCCTGGGCTGTGGTGTGCAAAGCTTCTTCTTCCTGACCATGGCTGGCTCAGAAGGTTTAATCCTGGCCTCCATGGCCTATGACCGCTTTGTGGCCATCTGCAACCCCCTCCACTACCCCATCCGCATGAGTAAGAGGTTGTGTGGGAAGATGATCCTGGGGTCCTAGACACTGGGCTCCATCAACTCCATGGCACATACTGTCTATGCCCTGCATCTTCCTTATTGCAGGTCCAGGGCCATCAATCATTTCTTCTGTGATGTGCCTACAATGTTGCCACTGGCCTGTGTAGATACCTGGGTCTATGAGTACATGGTGTTTGTGAGCACAAGCCTGTTTCTCCTTGTTCCTTTCCTTGGCATCAATGCCTCATATGGACGGGTCCTTGTTGCTGTCTTCCACATGCACTCAAAAGAGGGAAGAAAAAAGGCCTTCACCACATGCTCAGCACATTTAACTGTGGTGACATTTTACTACACACCTTTTGTCTACACTTACCTCTGTCCCAGGAGTCTCCGCTCCCCAGCAGAGGATAAGATCCTTGCAGTCTTCTACACCATCCTCACCCCCATGCTCAATCCCATCATCTACAGCCTAAGAAACAAAGAGGTGCTGGGGGCCATGAGAAGAGTGTGTGGGATGTTCTCCCTCAGGAAGAAGTGAGCACGGTTGTCCCTGCTTCTCTGCATGGCTTCTCTCCATGCAGACTGAAAAAAAATCTAGAGCACTGCTGACCTATAGATGTATAATGTAATCGACATCTATAATTAGATTTCTAGTGACACTTTTGTCAGTAAAATTAATTTAACTAATATATTGATCAATATAACAAACATAATAATAATTAATGACTTTAATGGAAAACATTAAATTAACAATGGGGATATTAATCACATTTTATTTTGTGCCATTATAAATTATCATATACCTTATATGTTCTTCTATACTAAAGTAATAATGTTCATACTGATGTTGATATGTAATCAATTCTAAATGCTTTGAATGAAATTCTATTGTCTATATACTTTGTTTTTCTTCTATTTTGTCAATTATGTGTCTAATTCTTACTTATAGCCCCCAAGCCCTAGCAACTTGGACTATAAACCCTTCAAGTGTCCCACAACATTGGGCCAGTTTCTACAAAATTACAGGACTTCTGGGAGACTCAAATTCCTCTCTGTCAGAGAAGAGGATGGGATCAGATGTATTAACACCTCACCAGCCATAATCACATCCCTGAGACAAACTAGTTTTTCAAGTTCAGGCCATTCCCTGACAGGTGGCCTGGACTCCCTTATCACAGAAGCTATCACAACTCAGTTACCCTGGCAACCAAACAAAAAGATCACCAAAAAGATAATTTGCTGTCTTCAAAGGGTGCTAAAACAAGTAAGTTGGCAGAAAACTGAGGCACATTCAGGGACCCAATGTCCTCAGTGAGCACCACCCCATCTCTGGAGGAGGTCCATGCACATCCTATGCTGTCAGTAAAAAGTCAGAAGGTGGACTTGGGCAGAACTGTGGAAATTTCCTTGGTACTCAGTAAAACTGGAAGGCAGAAAGGCATGTTGTCCCACTCCTATCTGAGAGAACCATCTCTCTTCCTTGAGACTGTCCCTTTTCTCTTCCCTATCCCTTATAATAAAATCATAACTGCTACTTTGAGAACCCTGTCTAAAATCTTTCAGACTTGATGGCAAAAATTGGGGGTTGAAGGGGGCTTCCTAGGGCCCCAGTTTCCCTGATGATTCCTGCTCTGAAACACTTAAAGAGTAGGCAAACCACGATGGTTACCTGCCTGGTCCTGGCCTGCCTTGGTGGTCTCACTGAATTTCTTCCCCACCCGAATCTTGTCTAGAGGACAGGCTGATGGAGGCCAGAGTCCCTCTTCAGGGGCTGATGAATTTGCTGGCAGAGTGACCACCAGACCACCTCAGATTTCATCAATATAACCCACATGAATATTTCCCCTTTCAGAGGTCTGCCCACTCATGTCTTTTACCCTACTTTGATTGGGAAAAGGGTAAAGAGGGCACATAGGGACAGGAAAGATGGTGGATGGACATTAATAACCAAGGTACATGTATGACTGTACATATGGTGCGACGCTACATTGTGTACAATCAGAGAAATGAGAAGTTGTGCTGCACTTGGGTACAATGAATCAAATGCATTCTGCTGTCATATGCCTACATTTAAAAAAAAAATAATTTAAAAAATCACCACCCCATTTTGGGGGGTGGGGGGGTTCACTTAGGATTTTATCTCTGCTTACCCTCTTCTTGGAAAAAGTAAAAGTCTCCTTGGCTGCTCATTTGGCACTTGGTCTTGTTTTGGCTTCCAAAATTGCAAGAGGGGAAAATGACCTTTGAGGTCCAAAACTGGTGATGCTTTGTTCTTTCAGGAGCATATTGGAAAGCAGGAAGTTTGGACATCCCCAGCTGCCTGGGGATAAAGAGCATGGAGTCTACTCAGATCACCACTGAGATCTTTCTAAACCAAGGAGGGTTCCCAGGAGTCCAGGGATCTCTGCCCCATTCCCAGGAACCTCGCCCTGGACTGGCTCAGCTCCAGCAGGACTCCTGGGTTTCATTTTGGGGAGGGTCTCACAGGAAGTCCCCTGTACCTCACTCTCAGCCTAGCCACACCCTTAATCCTTTAAACAGGGGACTTACATATTTACACCTGTGTTCCCTGAAGCCCAGGAAGCCCATCCAGAGAGCTCTGATTTGCTTCCACTTAAACTCACAATGGTGCTGGTACCTTGTGGTGTGAAGAGGAGGAAATGAGAAGAGGGCTGGGGACAGGAATAGACCAAGGAGGTCTGGGAAGGCACAGAGCTGGGAAGGGCTGTGGTGGCAGAGGAGCCTGTGCCATCTTCTCACACCTCATTTCCCTGGTCTTGTGATGTTGTCTTGGCTCTTCCCAAAAGATGTCTGCACTCAGGGCAAAGGTGAACTGCCCCTAGGTCCTCAAACTGTGACCTGAGTCCCAGGAGTGAATGTCACCTGGGGGATGAAAGAAGTGCAGACCCTCATCCCTCCCAGGACCCCCTGAATCAGAGTGTGCCTCCCAGCTCTCAGGGGATCTGTGTGCACAGGAAGTGGAGCAGCCCTGAGGAGAGTCTCCACCTGTCAAGGCTGAAGGACTTTTTCACTTTGAAAGTTTGCTGTGCAGTAGGAACCTCAGGGATTGGAATCAGAGAGGCCTTGGGTAAATCCTGGTTCTCCTCTCCTGAACAATTTTCCTGATGCAACCTCCACATCTCAAGCACCAAGTGGGTACAGTGGGAAGGATGCCAGTCACACTGGCCTCTCAAAATGACAGAGGTGAGGTGAACTGGGAGCACCAGGTGGGAACCTGGCAAACACCAGGTGCCTGGCAAACCCCTCTGAACTCAGCATTTGACGCCATCCAGAAAGAGACAGTGGTTCACACCTAGAGGCCTGATAGATCTCAGAGATTCTAGATAAAATGCTGAGAGCACTACTGTGAACTAAAAACACACAACAGAAGCAGGACTCAGAGTGGAGCTGCTTCCAGCATGGCCCTGGTATGAGTTGGTGGGGTCAGGTCTGGACATCTAGGGTATTGATGACAGACCCTGAGCTGTTCTCTCATAGAACTCAAAATGCTGACCTTAAACAGACTTCCAGAAGGCCAGCAATTCAAGGGTGCTGAGACCTACAGGCTGACACCTCCTCTGCTCCACAGCTCAGAGACCAGTAGTGGCCCACTGCAGCTGCCTCAGGCTGGATACATGACATTCCTCAGGCCCTCACTCTTTACCACATCTCTGTTTCCCAGAAGCTACCTTCTCAGTGCCCCCTTCACCTCCTTGTTTCTGAGGGTGTAGATCAGAGGGTTCAGGAGGGGGGTGATGATGTTGTAGAAGAGGGTGAGGAACTTGCCCTGGTCCTGGGAGGAGCTGTGTCCTGGCTGCATGTACATGTAGATGATGTTCCCGTAGAACAGGGAGACCACAGTGAGGTGGGAGCCACAGGTGTTGAAGATTCTGTGTTTTCCTGAGGACA